>NW_012151163.1:604844-615343 GCF_000956105.1 Propithecus coquereli
TGTATGGAAAAGGAGACCTTGAGATGGGGACGTCACCTGGAGCCTCCAGGTGGGTGGGTACTAAACAGATCCCAGGGCTAGATATTCCCCCTTGTATACAGGTATGTCACTTACACAAAGAGACCCTCCTCAAGAGACTAGTGGACTTTTCATCATTTAAAACTAACCAAAGAGTGAAAGCAACAGCCCACAGTTTCTTCCAACCTGGGGGAGGCTGGGTGGGGGAGACGGGCAGGGGAAGCCGCGTCCACAGGCGGGAGTGCAGGCGGCGGGGGGGGCGTCCACAGCGACTGCCAGGCAGACACGTGGGGTTGCAAACCCATCTAAGGTGGCGGATGCTTCCAGGAGAGTGGGGAGGGGGACAGAGGGAGAGTATGGCTGTAGCTATTTATATAATGCATAAATGTATTCAATAATTCAATGTATATCTAATAGCCTTGATTCTCCTAGGTCAGTTTTAGATTTGAGCAGAAAGTACAGACAGTTCCGCGCCCCCTTTTCACACGCAGTCCCCTTGGTTCACATCCTGGATTAGTGGGGCCCACCCGTCACAACCGATGAACAATGCTCAGGTTATTAACTGAAGTCCCCAGTCCAGTTTGGGGCTCACTCTCCGTCTCGTACAAGTCTACAAGTTTGGACAAATGTATGTCACGTATCCACCATTATAGTACCGTTGTAGCTGTGCTTTTAGTTTGCTTAATTTCTTTTAAAATAGAGAGGTAAAGAATATATGTCAAAATAACAACATCTGCTTAGCCACAATGGTGAATCCTTAAACATTGGTGATTTTTGTACTCTTATGTTTCTCAGATATTTCATTCTTCAGGACACGTGTTGCGTGTGCATGGGCGTGTGCCTCACAGAACAGCTGCCTGAAGGGCAGCCCCGTGCAGAAGTCGCAGCCCCGTCCTCTCCCAGCACCGAGTGGCGCAGAAATCCATCTGCAGACACAAAGGTCGGGGAAAGCCTGAGGCCGATTCTCTGATCCTTCCCGACTCCCCCGTCGGAGGAGGCTGGCAGACAGCCTGACCTGCGGGGTTGCGGGAAAGACCCTAACTGCAGGAGGAGCGTGTCCATGCCAGGTTTCCAAGCCCAGCACGGGCAGGGCTGCACCACCGTGGCTGTGGGTTTGGAAAACGGAGCAACGAGGCACAGTGAGCCCTGCACAAGGATGACAACCCCAGAACCTCCTCCCGGGCGAGAGGGGCCGCGTGGGGGGCCATAGTATCAGCTCTGCAGCCCCAGCCCGATCCCGAGGGGCCATGGCAGCCTGTCCCCGGGGCAGGCAGAGTCTCGCTCTGCATGGCCGTCGCACTGTGCCCTCCCAGCGCTCCCACAGGTGGTCTCAAGGGTGGGCTGCAGGGAGGGGTGCAGAGCACGTCATCTCACGTGGACATTTTTTAAAAATTAAAACAGTCCCTCAGAAAGCAGAGGTTCCTGGGAATGTGGCCAGCCATCTGGGGACCCCATTCGCAGCCACCAACGTGCTGAGGCTGGCAGTCCGCCCGCGGCAAAGGCTGCTAGATTTGCGGAATCGAGCGTACGAGGCACAGAATTAGCATCGAGTGGACAGCAGTGCGAAACAGGAACCGAGCGCGAGGAAGGCTCACGCAGCGCGCGAGGCGGCCACGACGTCTTTGGGAACTGAAGATGCTCTGGGCCCCGGGCTCTGTGCCTGCCCGTCTCACGAAGGCCTTTGGCAGCATAGAGTGGCTACCCTGGCTGAAAAAACAGATTTCTGGCCCTGTAAGAGGAATGTAAAAATTAGTATTCAAGGCGGTGGGAAGTGTTAAAACGAGGGGACCACTCAACTGTCACTAAACAAGTCAGATTTCAAACAGGAGCAGCTAGTGCGGCGCCGGGACCACCAACCACGATGAAGGATTTGGGAAGGGAGGATGCTGGGATTAGTAGACGTGGTCCCTGGGGTCCGAGACGATGGGGAAGGCTGGACCTGGACGGTGAGTTTGCCAATGGGCCACTTTCCCCACCGGTCCCGGCGCATCCCCCAAGGACAGAACCACCCTGCAGTGTGGTGGGTTCTCAAGTTCAAGGACAAAACACATTTCACCATTCTTACTTTCAACTTGACTTTCTCAAGTTCTGTTTTAAAGCTTCCCTTCCTGCTCCACGCTGACAATTTACTTAGAGCCAGGTCTTCCTGGATTACGCCACAATTCCAGGGGCTTCCTGGGCTAAGCCGTGATTTCACGGCATCGGGGCAGGGCAGCCTGTTTGTGCCTGGGCCACCAGTCCTCCTGGTCCCCTCTGAGACGTGTCTCTGCACTTCCAGGACCTGAGTGAGACAGGAAACTCCTGGAAGCGGCCACCACCCCATCCGCGTCAACACCCCCGTGGCCACAGCCCGGGAGCGTGTGCCCTCCCCTTCGAAGGCACTGCGGGGAGTGCACAGGGCATTTCCTGCCTCTCCCCAACCTCCCCTCATGCTCTCTTCTATTTTTATAATCCCCCAGTTCTCACTGTTTATGCCCAAATGTTCTGCTTCCAAGGTTCCTGTCCCCGCTTCAGACTCAGGCCACTGGGGAGGGAAGAGCCAGGGAGGCTGGGCCGTGTGAGCTTGTCACCCTGGGCACCCTCCCCTACACGCCAAGCTCGCACAGAGACCTGCCTGGGTGGGAGGACGAACAAGCTGACCCCGCAAAGCGTTTCTCCCAGGGCTGTGTGGACACCACGCCCGGCTCCTCCCTGGGTCCACGTGGTCTAGGGAGGGGCCCTGGGTCCGGACGCCTCGTCACAAGCCTGAACCACGTCCCACCCGCACAGGAGGTTTGCGGGCAGAGGCCTGTCCAGCGTTATCGAGAGTACCAGGCGCAGTGCCCTGAGTGGAGGAGGGACCCGCCAGCTGGTGGCTTTGCTGACGCAGGCACAGGGTCCCAGAGGGCGACTGGGCCAGCACCACAGCCTTTCCTGGGCCTCGAGGGGCCCCAGGAGAGCAGGACAAGAGCAGCAAAGACAGAGCCACACCGCAAGGGGCGGAGAGCGGAGGGGGTGGGAAGGGAGAGTTTGCTGGAGCCAGACGCCCCTGAGGAGCAAGGGGACGAGTGTCCCTGGGTACGGGGACGCCCGGAGAGGCCTGGGCACTCTTCCGGGCGTGGTGTGGTTGCTGCTCCCCAATCAGGGCACTCGGTGAAACTCACGGCCACGGGAGGCCTGGGGAGGCTGGAAGGACGCGGAATTCCAGGAGACAGCGAGGGAGGGAGGAAGCAGGAGGGGTCGAGCCTGGAGACGTGTCGCGGGCGCCTCTGACGGAGCTCTGCCAAACGCCGTGCGCAAGCGCAAACATTGTGTAATTTTTACTGCCGGGCACCTCTGACCCTTCTGTTACTGTGACTGCCGTGGCCTGGGCCGCCGTGGCCTCTCCGCGCCGTCCCCGCGACCCCGAGTGCCGCCGCAGCTCAGGGGTCGGCACGGGGCAGCGCTTGCTCTGGCGTGGCTGCGCCGTGGCTCGCATCAGAGTGTTAATTATTGGGATTTTCTAAATCACATGAGCTGCTGTGCGCTACGGAGGGAGCGGGGTCCAGGGACTTGGGAGAAACGCCCTCCTGGGGCTCGGGAGCCGCGTGCAGGGGAACGGCACGAGGAGGGAGCGGCCAGGGGAGGAGCAGCCACTGTCCAGAAGGAGGGGCTGCGTCGGGCCTGAAGGATTTGGAAGCTGCTGGGAACGATGTGGAGAAGAGAAAACTTGGGGACAGTAGCCGCCGGGGTCGGGCCCCAGTGACAGCCCGGCAGTGACAGCCAGTGCGGTGCTGGGCTGGGCCACTGCCCTCCAGTCCTGGCAGCCGCTGCCTGACACGGCCGGTGTCAATAGATGTTTGCTCAAGAATTCATACTTTCCCCGGGGTTTTCTCAGTCGTCTAAATGCTCTTTACAGCTGTAACACATACGTAGACTTCATTAAACATATTTATTTTACTTAATTCAACGCACTTATTTATATCCTCTTCCTGTGCATCTACTTGACACCCGTGACTTGGAAAGATGCTGGCTGGTGCTCAGAACACAGGATTTATAGGACTGTAACTGGGTATCGTCTTTGTTGTAGACTATGCCCAGAATAATTCCCACAGCCTTATTATAAAGGAAAGAAATATACACTAGAATAGCACACCATATTTGAAAGGAATGTTTCAAAAGCAAAATAAAGCTGTGGAAATTGAGAAGGAAAAGTTATGTGTGACTCACAAGGAGGCCACAGACGCCCCCATGGGGTGAGGGTCTGTTTCTCTGGGGGGCACCGGCCAGGGGAGCTGCCAGGCGGGTCCCACACGCTGCTGGTGGCGTTTGCTGCACAGATTGCCCCAAATGTCCCCATCTGAGCAACAAAGGCCTTTTTTTCCCCGGCCCCAGGCTTCTTTCGAATTAAGCCCCAAGGCAGTCGCTGGACAGACTAAAGTGAAACAGGATTTGCGTACACAAACCCCCCAGTCCAGCCGCCCGGCTGCCCAGGCCCCGCCGTGCACAGGCAGGCTAGCGTGGCCTCCGACACCACGGGAAACACGTGTGTGCAAAGCTCAGACACCTGGCACCACAGGGGAGGAGGGGAGGAAAATTTTGAAAAAGGCTTTGAATTTCTGGATACAAAATTTTAAATAGGGACAAAATATTCTACCCCAAGCCCCACTCTTCAGCTCAGAATTTAATTTATTCTGGGACAATTTTAACAGTTTTCTAATTCAGTGGAGAGCCAAGATTTTCACCGCCATCCAGTAGTGACAAGGCCGTCTCACCACCGCAGTGTCAGCGGAGGCCGGGGGACAAGAGTGACCAGGGAGCACCAGCTTCCAGGCAGGGCGGTACCGACAGCACCTGCTGGGAGTCGGCCCTTCACCCCGCCCAGCAGCACCGGGAGCCAGTTCACCCCCCTTGGCGTCCACAGAGGCCAAGTGGGGACCGTGAACTTGTACCCCAACATGGTGGTGTGGGGGGCAGCCTCTTTCCCCGAAATCACGCTGAACAGATTTAAATAGGATCAGGCGTTATACCGTCATACTCAGGTTGTCTGGTCCAGTTAAAAATCGCTTGTCATTCCGAATACCAGTAATATCTCAAACTGAACGAGAAAAGACACGAACAAACAAAAGTAACCAGATGACAGACACGTTGGAATCGTCTAACAAAAATGTTTATGCAGCCATGATACAAATACATGAATGAGCAATTGCAAAAACACCACACACACAAAAAAAAGTTGGATAATGTTTCTTCTAATAGAAAAATAGTTAATGCTTCATAAATTTTAAAGTAGTCATATGAAATAATTATGCTACCATAAAAAGATGTATATTTTATTTTTTTACTTTAAAACTCAAATGATGTAGTATAATTTATGGGGCAATTTATTTAATAGTATTGCAAATTAACCAAGGAATTCCAAAATATTTATGAAGAGTTGTCTTTGTTTTAAATTTAGGAATGGCAGCTATAATTGCCTTTGTAAAACTTCTTGTACAGAATAAGAAGTTAAAGTTTTATTAGAGTTTGGTCAAGGAGAGATAAAGTAGTTGGCAATCAAGGATACTTTTTAATGTGTTATTAAATTTCTAAAAGTACCAAACAATTTAAAAATAAGAAAAGTTGGAACATACACAAATGAGGAAGAAAAAATGGACAAGTTACAAGCTAAGAAAACCTCAGACTGAGGTTCATACTACTGCTCTTTCAAGCATGATGGGAAAAAACAAACTAAAGTCCTGAATAAAATTTACACATACTTTTTGTTTTCCTCCCAAGCTGGTGATTTACAAGATGTATGTGACTCAAAAGTAAATACACGACGGCCTGTTGCAGGAATGCATTCCAGAAGCTTCTCTGGGTCTCTGTTCACACCAGCCCGGCTGCTACGTTCCAGCCCACATTGGCCAACAGGCAGACGAAAGGCGACACTGGTCCCTGCGGGTGGTGACAGCCACCTGTGGCTGCAGCCTCTAGTCCCTGACCCGTTCTACAATGCAAGACACTCACGGAGGCCTCCAACACCAGGCCCCCCGGATGTGACAGTTCTCCCAACACGAGTCGGTGCATTATCAGAATTATTAACACATACGTTAAAAAGTGACGGAGAGAGCAAGTCAGCTCGACACTGCGCCAGAAAACAGCACGTGGCTTCAAGTTCCCCACGGACCACAGCCCTGGTCAGGAAACGAGCCAGGGCCACTAGCTCCTGAGCACTACGAGAAACCTTCCCTCGCGCGGACAGCTCTAGGGGCCCCCGCCCTGCGTGTGGGGGCTGCGTCGTGGCCACCCCAGCTCCTCCGCTCAGCTCTCCCCCCTCCGCGTGGCCTTCAGCCAGGCCCTCCCCCCAGGCCACGCCGCTCTCTCGCCCGCCCTTGTCACCGTCAGCTAAGGCGCTGCACGCAGCCCTGCGCCGTCCCTTGGACCAGGCCGCCCTTTCCTCTCCCACCACATACTGACAACGTGACCTCCCTGAAGAAGCACTTCCATGGCCCAAGTGTTTCAGTGGGTCCCCGTCGCCCAGAGCAGGGGCCAGTAAACCTCCATGTGGGCCAGAGAGCCCTGACCAAGAGGGGTAGGAGACACCTCACGGGCCTGCGGCCTTTGTGACAGCTGCTCCGCTCTGCCACGGCCATAGGAAAGCAGGACTCGGATGAGCTGGCTCTGTACCTAAGTGACTTTGTTCAAGACAGCAGACGTGGGCAGGGCTGCCCGTAGCCCAGGGGTCACTGTCTGCCGACCGCTCACCAGGGCACAAACTAGTTGGCGAGGCATTCACAGCGCGGCCCTCCGTGAATGATCGCTCTCACCCAGCTGAGCATGAAGAGAGCCGGGGACCGCGAGAAACCTCTGCACCCTCTTCCCAAAACTGCCCTAAAGACACGATGTCTTTTGCAAAAGTGGCCCAGTGTACGTGCCTACAGACCCGGCGCCCCTTCCCTTCCCATCCCACACCTCTGCCCCTGGTCCAACTGGAAAACATCCACCCCGTGAGGCCAAACCCACGCGGCACGCAGACGTAGCAGGTTCACCAAGCTCAGGCTGAGAGGACCCTAGATGGGGCGGGCCGGGAAGAGCAGGACTGGGCATGTGCGCGGGGGAAGAAAGGAACCATTGCCGGGCGTGTCACTGCGGCGTCTGCCAGGCACCGGCAGCGCCAAGGAGCGTCCAGCAGAGGGGAGAGGCAGAAGCGGACCCCGCAGCTGCAGGGCCCCGCAGGCAGGGTTCCCACACAGGCTCTTCTACGTGGCTCATGCGTGAGCTCCTGCGAGCCCCTCTGACAGCGTGACCAGGATCGCAGGCCTTTCAGAACCGCCGGCTCAGGCTGCAGCGGAAGCCAGGGACATGCCCTGGGGCACGAGGTGTGTCCGCCAGAGTCCCCTCCGTCCTCCACTCAGGCGTGTCCCCACCTCACGAGGTCTGCTCCGTACCCAGTCCGCAAGGGGACGACCAGCTGCCCCTGAAGAACATTCAGGGCGGGGGCCCAGAGAGCTGGTGCCAGACCACGCTGGTGTTGGCCGTGTCCCTCCTGAACGCCCTCACGCCCCCAGCACTCCACTGGTCTGATTTGTTCTCCCATTTCTCAGTGACCTACGACCCCACGCCTGAGGGGCCTGGGCCCTCAGGTGCCCTGTCTGCGGGTCCCCGTGTGTGACGCTGGCCGCTGCTATCACGGGCATCGAAGGGCCTCCTGAGTCCCAGGTCCTGGAGACAGGACTCCTTACAAACACCTCGTTCACACTCACCGCGTTCTGGAGGACGGGGCCCTCGGGCACCGGCTACTGCCTTAAGCGGGCACCCCAGCGGAGCCCAAAAACCCATTCTACCGTCAACTAGACCCTGCGGCTCCAGGCGGGGCAGCACAGGGCGAGCCCACTGTCGGCCACGTGCCCAGGGCTGTCCCACCACCCCCGCCAAGGTGGTACCTTGGTCTGACCCACATTCCACAAGGTCACTTCCACGAGGGACTTCGTAACCCTTCAGATTTGCGAGCTAACGGGCCGCTGTGCACACAAAAGGCAAGCTCGTATTCGGAACAGGCGCCGATTCCATGAAAACAAATCACCGATGCCCCCACACATGGAAAGGGTCGGATACGATCACTGCCCCGGCCCTGTGAGGACGAGGCTCGTGCTCAGGGAGGAAGGCCGGCCCTGGGGGCCTGGGCCGAGTGTGGGATCCGAGGACACCGGCAGGATGGCCCTGGCTGCCGAGAGCAAATCACAGGGGCGAGGTGTGCACAGGGGACCCAGAAATTGCGGGAGTCCAGGGGAGACCCATGGAGGGGAACAGCGAAGGAGGTGGTACCTGCATTCTAGGTATATCCTGAAGCTGCAGCCAACAGCTTTGAGGGAATTTTTCAGGAGAAAAAAGAAAGTCTAGCCTAAAAGCCTGGGGTTTCTACTCCTGAATCAAACTGTGGGCCCTTAATGCCCAGGCGAGAAACGGCTCCCGGAGCTTCACTGCACCCAGGAGCCCCTGCAAGGCGATGCCCCCTCTGTGCAGCCATGAAGGACGGGGGGCTCGAGGACAGCAGGCCATCCGATCAAGGGGCCGAGAGAGGAACTGACCACACCGCCATAGTGGGGCAGCCACCCAGGGCCAGCCCTGTGGACCAGCAACTCTGCGACCTCCTGACACCGGGGTCTTTACCAGGTGACTTGTTCCTGCTCCACCCTCATGTCTTAGTCCCCTGAGCCACACCCTGACCTGGCAGAGCTGACAGAACCTCGCCCAGCACCCTGGACCTGCACACGATGTGCGGGTGAGACTTCAGATGCGTCTCCTCAGGAACTTGGGGACCAAGGGACCGCGGGTGGCCCATACTCGATGGCCAATGGTGCCAGTGTGGCAAAGACAGCCACTCATCCCCTCTTCCTAAAGATGTTTCTGCTCGATTTGGTGCCGTGCCACACAGCGGGGGACTGCAGTTCCTAACCTCCCCTCAGCCAGATGTGCCCACGTCAAGCCTGGCTGGCTTCCTCTCTTCCTCCTCAGCAGGCCGTGGGAGCAGGCGTGGTCTGGCTGGACCACAGGTTTCACCTGGGTCGTTGGGAACCTACTTACCGCTGAGAGGACCTGGGTCCCTGGTCCCTACGGAGCTGCCGTGCCACCCAGGACTGCACGGTTGCACTTCAGGCGCTAATTTCCGTCTTGTCCAAGCGCTATTATTTTGGTCTCTGTCCCACAGTAGACCCCACCCTGACAATGAGGCACGATGGGCGGAGGTGAGGGTGGGGCCGAGCCGTCATCTGTGACAGAAGGTTCCGGCCATTAGCAACAGCAGAGATGGGAGAGGTTTCAGGAGCAGCTGGGGCCAGTGCGGAGGGGACAGGATGGGACAGGGGAAGGGGGACGGTGCTGAGAGGAGTGGGCGGGTGGGGCCAGTGACGTGGGAAGTCATTAGAGAATCGTGAGCAAAGAAATGACACGATCCTATTCGAGTTCTTATAGGATCTTTCTGGCAGCTCAGAGAACAGACTGTTTGGAAACAGGTGGGCCAGGGAGGACCAGGGAGGAGGGAGGATCAAGGAAGAGGGAGGACCAGAGAGGCCAGGGAGGATCAGAGAGGAGGGAAGAGGGAGAGCCAGGGAAGAGGGAGGGCCAGGGAAGAGGGAGGGCCAGGGAGGAGGGAGGATCAAGGAGGAGGGAGGACAAGGAAGGAGGAAGCATGAGGAAGGAGGGAGGAGGGCAAAACAAGGAGGAGAGGGGTTCAGGGAGGAGGGAGGATCAGGGAGGAGGGAAGAGGGAGGGCCAGGGAGGAGGGAGGACAAGGAAGGAGGGAAAATGAGGAAGGAGGGAGGAGGGCAAAACAAGGAGGAGGGAGGACCAGGGAAGAGGGAAGGCCAGGGAGGAGGGAGGATGAGGAAGGAGGGAGGATCAGGGAGGAGGGAGGACCAGGGAGGAGGAGGACGGAGGAAGCCAGTACAAACTCCACAGCAGAGGGGACAGAGTCCGGCAGGGTGGGGCAGCGAGTGGAGAAGGAGCTGGATTCTGGCATATCCTGAAGGCGGCTGGCTCAGCCTGTTCGGGCTGCGATGTCAGGATGCCAGTGCGTCCGGCTTGTAACCAAAATATTAATTTCTCACAGTTCCGAAGGCTGGAATTCCAAGATCAAGGGCCCCAGAGCAGGCACTTTATAGATTTTTGCCTTATTTAACCCACAGTGATTCACTGAAGCAGGCACAACGAACCCCATTTTACAGGCAGGGAAACCGAGGCCCGGGAATGTTACAGATTCCCTGGGGGCCACATGTTGGAAGCAGCAGGAACCTGATTCACACCTGGGTCGCGGCGCCTGCACCGCTGGAGAGCGGCAGCCTCCCGCCCCGAGGAGAGGCTTGTGCGGGAAGGATTCCCCAGAGGGCTCCCGATCAGCTCCGACGCGGAGGTCAGTCAGAGACCTGCCCAGACGATGCATTCCTCCCGAAGGACACGCGCTACAAAGAGCAGCCCTGCACCGTCAGATGAGAACCTATTCCTCATGGCAGAGGCCAAACACCGCGGAACTCGGGGGAAAGGAA
>NW_012151163.1:628033-645697 GCF_000956105.1 Propithecus coquereli
GTGTATGTGTGGCATGTATTGCATGCACAGGGTGTGTGTATGTGTGGGATGTGTACATGTGTGTGTATGTGTGAGTGTGTGTATGTGTGGTGTGTATTGCATGCACAAGGTGTATGTATGTGTAGGTGTGTGCATGTGTGTGTATATGTGGGTATGTATATGTGTGGCATCTATTGCATGCACAGGGTGTATGTTTGGGGTGTGTGCATGTGTGTATGTGTAGGTGTGTGCATGCGTGTGTATGTGTGGGTGTGTGTATGTGTGGCATGTATTGCATGCACAGGGTGTGTGTATGTGTGGGGTGTGTGTAGGGACAAAGCGGGGACCTGCTCCTCCCAGGCCCCCCTGCAGTGTGCTTTCCCGTCTCCAAGGTGGGGTGGTCACCGTGTCAGTGCACACACTCACCAGGGTGGGCTGCGGTGGCTGAATGGGACGACACATCTGTACTGTGTGGTACAGTAACACAAGGCATTGTGTATCGGCTGAGAACACCTGCCGCGTGGTAAGCAGGTGACAAATGTCAGCAGTGATTGTCCTAATTATCACCGTTACCACCACTGCTGCTGCTGCCTGCAGCTGCCCAGGTGAGTCAAGCGTACCCCATGTTTGAACTGGACACCCTTTCTGTGGGGGGCACTCCCCAACTCCACCCAGTGCGTTCCTCACCCACCCATCCCTCGCCCGACCTAGACCTCTCCTCCCCCTGGACCCACCCACCTGGATCTTCCCCCACCTGCATACATGTCTGCCTCACCTGGACCCCCACCAGCCCATCCCTCCCCCCACCTGGATTTCACCCCCACCTGCTTCCACCCATTAGTCCCACCTGAGCCTGAGCCCCAGCTCCAGGGCCGTCTCCACTGGGGAGCTGCCCAAACCCCTGCAGGAGACAGGTGCCCGCCCCAGTGCCCAGGGCCCTCCCTGAGCAGCCGTGCAGCACTCGCCGCGCGGCATGCCACCCGCGTCCCCTCCCGCCTCATCCCATGCACCGTGGCGAGCTCAGGAGGGGCTCTGTCTCCCTGAGCCACTAGCTGCAAGTCGCCACCCCCTGCGTGGATGTGCGCTGTGTGCCGGGGCACCCACACAGCGCCCACCTCTCTTCCTGGGGGGCTGTATGTCCTCGTTCTAAAGGGAGTTGCAGGACCGCGTGCTAGTCTGACCCAGCGCCCTGCCTGTGGCATATTCATTAAGCGTGAGCAGCTGTGTGACACTCAGGTCTTTGGAGGGACCTGCAGGGTGGGGGCGGCTCCCCCCTGCCCCGCCAGACCAGGCGAGGCGCTGGGGAGCTTTCTTCTTCACCAAATCATCTCTGGGCTCCGTTTCATCTTGTTTTATGCCAATAACACTTTTTTAAGAAGAAGGAAACTATTGTATTAATATTCCTTAAACAATAGAGGCACACAATGTGGGAAAGGAGAGCTATCCCTCATGACTCTGCCGCAGTGCGCCCAAACGTTTACTTGTGCACCTGTCTGTTCCCTGCATTCTCCGTTGCCATAGCGATGCTTGAGCCAGGGCTGGCGAGTGCTGGCTGGAATACATCACGGAGGAGGGCTGGGAGCTTCGTCTCTAAGATCCCCAAACCGAGAGAGTCCCTTGCCCCGTGGGTGGCCGAGGTCTCCAGGTTCTCTAATCCCAATCCCGCTCTGTGTGCAGACGCTAGTGGGCTCAGGAGACCCCACCTCTGCCGTCAGCAAGGGCGCCGGACCCCACAGAAACCGGCGCCCCTGTGGAAACTGACCTCCAGGCCTTGGCTCCTGGAGGCGACCTCTGCCCATCACAGAATCATCGGCCTAATTACCCCAAGTGATTTTAAAAACCTGCTTCCTCCCTCTGTTTTCAGGCAAGCACAGTGTTATTCTCACACTAACGAACCAAGCACCTGGGCCCAGACATGCAACGTCTCATCAAAGCCGCCCAGCGCCCGAGCCGTTGCGCGCGGCCCACGCTGCTCCCGTCCCCAGCGCTGCCTCCTCCTGGTCACCGCTGGTCCTCAGCTGCAGGCCGAGCTGGTCCTCAGGCGTGGGTGTCTGCACAGGTGCGAAGTTGCATCCAATCTCCGAGGGACAGCCGGGATAGTTGGACCACGCATGGGTGACACTAACAAATTGCCAATTTCGTTAGGTGCCACACCGTTATGTTAAAATTTGATCTTCTGGAGACACACGTTGAGGTATTCACAGGTAAAATGGTGCGTGTGGGATTGGTTCGAAAACATTCTTACGAAAGGAGAAGTGGCAGGTAGACGGAATAAGACTGATGAAATGCGACGGTCATCGAAGGTAGGGGACGGAGGTGACGGATACGTGTCCCCTTTCGAGTACATGTAAAATTTTTCACAGTGCACAGTTAGAAAGAGGCGAGCGACACGCAGAATAAAATAGGAACCACCTCCAGGCTCGTCCCAGGCGGTAGTTCAACGTGTGCCCACACGCCCGCCGAGCGTCCGCTCTGTGCCGGCTCCGCGCCAGTGAGCAGTGGCCCCGAGGCTGAGAGGGACACGGGGCAGCTCTCAGAGGAATATTAAAGTGAAGGTGTGGTTTTTAGAGTCATCGAAAAGCGAGTTTGATGAAATGCGCCACGAGGTCTAGCTCCCTGCTCGGCCCGACTGCAGGCAGGAGGAACGTCCCCGCAGGGGGAGGCGTCTGCGCGGCCCCGGCAGGGGGAGCTGCTCCGCAGCTGTGGGCGCCCAGGGTCAGCAGGTGTCTCGGGCGACGTGCAGGCCGGGGAGGAGGTCAGACCGGCCAGCAGAGGCCGAGTTCCGCTCTCGAAGGTTCTGAGGGGATCTCGCCTTCCAGGGAGGCGAAACCCATCCCAGGGAGGCAGACCAGAGCCTCCCACAGACCGCGCCCCGGCTCTACAACGCCTTCTTGCATCCGGCACTCTCTCGGAGAAGTAAAATGAACAAAACAAAATTTAATACCCCCATTTCTTCCAAAGTAAGATATAGTCATTAGAGAAAAAGTAGGAAATGCAACAAAAACACAACAAAGCAAATTAAGCCACCCTAAATCTTACTACCACTGTCAAAATTCTGTCTTCCGTCTGTCTGTCCTTCCGGACTTCTCCCTGCAAATACGTTCGAGGAAGTATTTGTTCTTCTTACAAAAACGGCATCGTGGTATACACACAATTGGGTTACCTGTGCTTTTTTCAACCGAAAAATAAGTATCAACACATGTGCATCCAAACGAAATTTAATCTTGAATCACTTTCATTGTAGAAAGAAATTCATAGGCACTTTGAGCTTCCTTTAGGATAACGAGGAACTGTCGCAAACTCCAATCATGAAGAGGGATGGCACCTTCTGAGTGCGGCTCCGCAGGACACAGGAAATGAATTAGCACAGAAGAGGCTGAAGGCAGAGGTCACCTTCAAGGTCACGCAGCTCACGTCCTCATTGTACAGAGGGCAGAGGGTTTGCTCAGGCCGCACGGCCGGGTACCAATAGAGCCGGGACCAGAAAGTCAGCCGCCAACACCCAGCCCTGGTGGGAGGGTGGCTCCTGCCACAGCGTGGAGAGCACAGGCTGCGCCCACCCACCTGCTTTACTAGCAGGTCTGCGCACTCCCCCACCTGCCAACGGCGGCCCCCGTGGTACCGCTGGAGAAAGTAAGTGATGCTCACGTGCAGTTGTAAAGTGGCGTAGAATCGGACAGCTTCGAGGGGGCCCAGCCGGCAGAGAAGGACCCAGTACAATCCCTCCTTTAGGGCATGAGGGAGCCCAAGGCCCAGATAGTTTTGTGAGCTTGCCCAGTTCACAGCTGGCATCAGACCTGAACCTGGCACCCAGGTGTCCTGGTTCCCTGCTGCCTTCTGTTGCCAGGAGATGAAAGACCGACGTGTTCTCTGCCCCTACACGACACTGCCCTCTCGCCAGGCAGCTTATGGAAAGGCGATCCCGACTGAGTTTCTCCCGAACTCTGGAAGAACGCCTTCCAGCAGCCTTTCGACATTTTCACCCGTCTGTCAACCTGTCACGACCCCGTTGTAGCCATCAGTAACAACGCCTGCAGCAACACGCACTCCGCTGATGGCACTGCCCGCCTTCACACACACACAGTTCTGGGCCGTCACGTCGAAGTTTCAGCGCTAAAAGAAGTAGCCGAAAACGTTGCTTAGATGAAACGATGAAACTTGGTCAGGCTATTTCTTCTCAAGGTTCTGAAAAGAAGGGACTTGTTTTCCCCAAGTTTGACGACTGTGACACGTTTGTCCCCGCTGTAGTCTGACTGTCTGTCCCTCCCAAGCTCATGCTGAAATTTAACCCAGTGTGGCAGTACCAAGAGGCGGGAATTCGAGAGGCGATTGGGTTGTGAGGGCTGTGCCCGCAGAGTGGATTAATCCAGTCAGGGATTAGTGGATAAATGGATTAATTGGCCATCATGGGAGGGGACCGGTGGCTTTATAACGAGAAAAGAGACCTGAGCATGTGACACGCTCAGCCCCCCACAAGCCACCTGATGCCTGTGCCGCCTGGGACTCTTTGGAGAGCCCCCAGCAGGAAGGCTCTCAGCAGACGTAGCCCCGACCTTGCACTTCTCAGCCTCCATAACTGTAAGAAATAAATTCCTTTTCTTCATAAATTACTCGGTCTCCAGTATTCTGTTATAAGCAACAGAAAATGGACTAATACTGTGCAATCCACTAGAGAAGACCCCATCCCCTGGCAAACACTCTCTTGGCCAGTGGCACTTAACCGGGCCACTCCAATGGCAAGGACACCCTCAGTAAGTCACTCAGCTCAAGGCCAAAAGAGAGAGGAACTTCAGACACAGCCAGGCTGAAGCACGGCATTAACTGACAAAGCCAAAAATGTTGCATATTCTCCCTTAAATGGAACAGGATAAAATCCTATACAATGGACGTCTTCGAGTCATGCCGAAAGAAACCACCGTCCAGGCAGGGAGAGGACGAGCAGCAAAGGGAGGGCCCCGCCATGGTCTGGAGGGACAGAAGGACGCTGTTCCCTCCCGCCACCCTGGCCTCGCCCTGCACCAGGCCCAAATCTCACCATCTCCCGGGCCTGGCCACCGGGCACCTCCACCGCCCTCCCAGCCTCTCAGCTCCCACGGCAGCCAACATCGATGTCACCAGTTCTGGCAAACGATTATTTCCCAGATTCTATTTTTCAGTCATTTCACCAATAGGAGTGGAGCCACCTCTTAGGACTCTGGTGGAGCCCGCTCCGCACACACAGTGTCAGGGCCCGACGAATCCTCCCCCACTGGCCGATGAGCACTGCTAAAGCCACGTGAATCTGGGAGTCCTGGCCTTCTGCTTACAAAACACTTCCATGTCATAGGATACCCCAAATCTGAGAACTTGGGGCCCTCGGAATACTTCTTTCTTTCTAAATTCCTTATCTTTAAAAGATGGCCCCTTTTGAAATAACTAGTGTGGCTCACGTCAGAGTTGTCTGTCCGGAATCCCTTCCTCTGGGGAAAGTCCTCTGGGGCAGCCCAGGCTAGGGCAGCCCTGCCCACCCCTGTCACTGCTGTCCGGGCGTGGCCGGCCCTCGGTGCTCACCTCCCCCCACCTCCCACCCCGGCCGTCTGCGTCCAAATAGGGCCAAGTAGAGCCTCTGAGGACTTTGTCCAGCGCTGACGGTGAGGGGCTGTCTCTCTCCTGCACGCTCTGCCTGGGCGCGAGTCACACTCGGCAGCCGGCACCATCCCACTGCCGCTCGGAGAAGCTCGTTGAAGAACGAAGCCAAGCAGAGGTGAACAGACCCCCAGGTGGGGAGAGACTCAAGGACAGCATTGGCCTCAGCTGTCCCCGGAGCCCATGTCACCCCTAGGGCTTCCTGGATTTCCTTAAGCTTGGGTGAGATGGAGCGCATCGACTGTCGAGGGGTTCTGACAAAGTTGGGTGCTTGGTGCTGCAAATAAACTGCACCCCTGAGATAATCCAAGAGACTCACGTCTTCAGGACGCAAGGCCTGGGGAAGAACGCCTGGCAGACCCTGCGTGCCAGTGGTGTTGACAGGTGGCGTATTCACCCAGGAGATGACAGTCCCGGGGACCCTTAGGCTGGGCTTTGACACAGCTCAACGGGGGAGTTTCAGAACGATTTTTCACGTTAAATGTTAAGTATTCACATAAAGGTCATTCAGGGGAAATTATTCTGCTGTTTCTTTCCACGACCCGGTGCAGTTGACTCTGTGATGGGCAAAGTCCCGTGTGCTGAGGACGCACAACCAGGAAGCAGGATGGACGAGACCAGGGTCGGAAAGGGGAAGGAGGCGCAGAGTCCCTGGGAAACCGCCGGGACCCCAGGTTGTGCCTGTTGTGGCCGCCAGGCTGGGGGTGCACGGGGACCCGGGCTGCAGCCAGCATGTCGCCCCCCAAGCTGGGCGTTCGTCCCGGTCATCAGACTCCCTGACTCTGTCCACGGCCCTTCCTGTGCGAAGCCAAGACTGTGCTGTGATGTGGGCACCGTGTGGGTACGGGCGATGCCTCCTCCAGCCTTCTGCGCAGCCGTCGACAGACGGGAACAGAAAAGAAACCCCAAAGAAGTGCGGGCGAGCCAGGCACACACGGGGGTGTCTTGTTTCCTTACTATTTTCATAATAACAACAAAAGGGATGGTCCCATTTGTCGAGCATTTATTATGAGGCAAGCACTGGACAAAAGGCTCCACTTGCTTTAATTTAATCCTCGCAAGACCTGGGAGGAGGAGCCCAGGTGACGGAGCCGGGCAGGTGAGCACTGGAAGTGGAGTCCGGGTGATGCACTCTGCCTCCTCTTCCTCCCACAGCTCTTCTGCCTCCCTCTGCTCCTCTGTCGTGAGGCTTCGATTCCAGCTGTACAGACGCTCCCCGACTTACGGGGTTACGTCCCACCAAACCCATTGTAAGTCAAAACTATCATAAGTCAAAAATGCATTTAATACCCTGGCAGATCCATCATAAGTCAAAAAGTCATAAGTTGGGGACTATCTATGTGCCGTACCCGTTACCTGTTGCTGTGATAGTGCTGCGTAACAAAGCACCCCAAACTCAGTGGTTTAAACATAACCATTTATTATTGTCCACAGGTCAACGTGTCTGCCGGGCAGTTCTGCTGCCTTTGGCCAGATAAGCCTGTGCACCTGAGACCCCTGTCCTGGGCCCGGCTGGTCGGGACGGCTCAGCTGGCAGGACTGCGCTGTCCTCCCCTCCTCACTCACTTCTCTCCCGCAGGCAGAGGCCAAAGGAGGAGTCAGAAACGCACAAGCACCTTTTCAGTCTGCGGTGTACACGGAGATGCCTCTGTCCCATCAGCAAAGCAAGTCCTGTGACCAAGCCTAGCGTCAGATGGTGACGATGGTGATGGTGATGATGATGACAATGATGATGGTGAGGATGACAGTGATGATAGTGATGATTATTGTAGTGATGGTGATGATGGTGATAGTGATGGTGATGGTGATGGTGATGATGGTGATGGTGATGGTGATGATGGTGATGATGGTGATGATGATGATGATGGTGATGGTGCTGATGGTGATGATGGTGATGGTGATGGTGATGGTGATGGTGATGACGGTGATGATGATGATGGTGATGGCGATGGCGATGATGGTGATGGTGATGATGGTGATAGTGATGGTGATGGTGATGATGGTGATGATGGTGGTGATGATGATGGTGATGGTGCTGATGGTGGTCATGATGATGATGGTGAGGGTGATGGTGATGATGGTGCTGATGGTGATGATGGTGATAGTGATGGTGATGGTGATGGTGGTGATGATGGTGATAGTGATGGTGATGGTGGTGGTGATGGTGATGATGGTGATGGTGATGATGATGGTGGTGATGGTGATGGTGATGGTGATGGTGGTGATGGTGATGATAGTGATGGTGCTGACGGTGGTGATGATGGTGATAGTGATGGTGATGGTGATGATGGTGGTGATGATGATGATGGTGATGGTGATGATGGTGATGGTGATGGTGATGATGGTGGTGATGATGATGGTGATAGTGATGGTGATGGTGATGATGGTGGTGATGATGATGATGTGATGGTGATGATGGTGATGGTGATGGTGATGGTGATGATGGTGATGATGGTGATAGTGATGGTGATGGTGATGACGGTGGTGATGATGATGGTGATGGTGCTGATGGTGGTGATGATGATGATGGTGATGGTGGTCATGGTGATGGTGATGATGATGATGGTGATGATGGTGAAGGTAATGATACCACGCCATTTCTTCCCAACCCTTCCCAACCTAATTTCCTTACCCTTGCCTCCAGATCTTTGAATTCTGTTTATAGCTCCAACTCTTATAATGTTGGCATGAGTTTTTTAAAAAGGATGTGTACGTGCACACTTTTCTTTTCTCAACAGGAGTGAAATGCCACTAATTAATGGGCAAGGGATTAAAAAATGCTCATTATTTCATCCAATGGAAAAGATATTAAAAGTTAAAGTATATCATCTCAGCGGAGAGGTTCGCCCAGCAACCCCAAATTAAAGAGACGGGGCTTGAAAGATATGAAATGACAGGCTTTCTGATTTTGAGCATGGTGAATTATTGTCAGGGATAATCACATACAGCTTTAAAGTCTCTAAAATGGAAAATACAAATCATATTACCCATGACAACAAACAATAGGAGGAATTTTATGAGCATTTTACGCAGCTGCCTTCCTTTTAACGTAAGATAACAGGTAAGGTTTTCCCGTCTCAGCACACGGCTTGACAACTATGACACACACTTGGAGGAAATTCGCATTTTGACAACCTTCTATTGTTAACGGTTTAGTTTCTATTGAATGTTTAAAGGCAGTAACTAGTATTTTACTTTGTTACTTCTATGCAGTAACAAAGTTTATGCTGGAAAACTGGTTTTGGAGAGGAAAATTACATGCTGCCATGTCTGAGTCAGTCAGACCACACCTGGTCTATGAGAACCTGCAGTTCTGGCACCTAAACGTTCCTCCGTGGCGCCTTCCCCGGTCCTGGAAAGAGGTAAAATCCGGCGTTGGCGTCTCCTCAAACTGAGCGCTCACTCGGCAAACTTCTCCCGGGTCCGAATTCGGGAGCCAGCTCTGCACCAGGGACCGGGAGGGCAGAGACGAGGGCGCCGCTCGGCCCCAGAGGACCTGGTCTGGAGAGGAAGGAGGCCAGCAGCGGCGGCGTGGGGCGCCCAGTGCGGAGCAGTGGGAGCAGGCAGGACGGGCTTCTCCTCCCTCTGGATCGGAGCCTTGCAAGTCCGGGTCCCTCCCGGCTTCTTGTGTCACCTACGGTGCTGGGCACACTCTCAGCACAAAACAGAGTGGCTCGAGGACCCCGAAGGAAATGGGAACACTGTCTGGCAAATCTGGCCACTCCATAGAGAGCACTGTTTCCTCCCCACCTAAGTCTGTCTTCCCAAAGGAGTGAAATAAGCATCTTCTGGAAAAAATGAAAAAAAAACAACACCTAGATTGCTAATCGGATGGGTCAGGATCTCAGCAAGAAATGGTGGCTCACTCCAAAGCCGTGATTGAAAGGCGTTTACTAAAGACTGTGTTTCCAGCAGTGTGGACAGGGTTAGAGGAAACGAAGTCAGAAGACGGGGCACACAGGGGCCGGGAACAGACTTAGGGACCGGGGGAGGCAGTTACCAGGGAGGGGGCTGTGTCCCTGCGACCCCGCCTGGCTGGGGGGAGCAGGGAGGACCCGCGCCCCTTCTCCTCCTGCCCGGCACCCCCAGCGGGAGGCAACGGGCCAGACTGAGGTCCACTGAGGCGGCCTCCCCAGCACAGAGCTGAGTGTCCCGCGGGGGAGTAAACAATGTCCTGCCCATTACTAAATTGTGACTTCTCAGAATTTCGAGTCTCTCCTACATGACAAACACTAGGCTTGGTCAGGAAAGCAGGAAAAGTAACCGATTTCCCAGCCACACCGCGCACACAGCCGGCGGGGAGGGAGCGGGGTGAGAGCCACACCCCGCTCTCTGCACCGACCCCTCCGCTGCCACCGTGGGAGTGGGTGAGGCTGGAGCACAGGCGGCTCAGACCCGCGTCAGCGACACGTCCCTCCCTGAAAGCCAGCTGGGCCGGCGCCGCGCCACTCCTCATCTTCCTCGCCTTGCAGAGAGTGGGGGGCCCAGGGTATCCTACGGTGCGTGGGTGCAGTGTGCGTCAGAGAAACGACAATAAATACCAAGGCTGTTTAATTATTTTTCTGTAAATAATTTGCAATCATCCTCTGATCAGGTGGTTTTATGGACCTGATGTTTATTTGCTACCATACTGAAAGGGGCCGAAGAGGCGGGTGAGCAGTGGGAAGGCGTCAGTTACTCACAGCGTTGATTCTTTCTTACCACCCATGGGGAGGACATTCTGTGTTTGGTTTTTCTTTTTAGGAAAGACCAATAATGTTACAAAGGCAATGAGAAGGGCGAAGCGTTGGAGGAGGTGACTCAGGACAGCGCAAGAGCAGGAACTCCGGCTTTGCAAGACGCGTGGCCCATTCCCAGGGCCCTGTGCGGACAAGAAGGACAACCAGGTTCAAGGCCAAATCCCTTTAAAGAAGGGTGGAAATCCCCTGTGAGTCCGCTTCTACCTTTCCTAACAACCTACTCCAGAGAGACGGTCTCCTCACTAACGCTCCCTGTGTTCCTGGGCTCTGCCCTGCCCCTCCCCCGGGCACACGTTGCCCCCGTAGGCAAAGGGGCCGGCGACACGAGAACCCCAGAAAATAGGAGGGACAGAGAAATAAAAAGTGGCTCATCCCAAAGGAATAAATGGCGTGCCGTGATGGTGACCCCTGGTAGCGCGATATGGAAAGGAAAGAGTAATTGGTTTAGAGAAAGGCACATTTTTTTCAAGACTTTTTTATGTTAACCCAAACTCTTACGTTCGTTAACTATGAGCGCAATTAGATCCCAAGACAAACAAGCCATTTGTCACGGCAGGGGTAATTTTTCTTGGGGACACTGAAAGCGATTTTAAAAAGTAATAAAGTATTTAAAGGGGAATTGTCAGGCCAGAAATAAAACTTTAAAAAATAAAGTCTCTATTTCTTCATTCTACCTTAAAGTACTGAGTCCGCATAAAATCACTGGTTTGTCTAAATTTCTGATTTAGAAATGTTTCCGCTGCTGCCATGTGGTCAGGAAACCTCAGCCCTCGAGAGCGGGGCTAGAAATGATGCACTGTTGAGGTCCTGTCCTGCTGACGCCTGTCGGCCAGCGCAGGGCCGCACAGGACCTGTGGGCGGCTGTAGGAGCCCCCACCGGGACGCCCCCCGGAGCGGCTCTGCCCCAGCCTCGCTGGACGCCCCAGGCCTTCTCGACACACGCATGGGGAAACACGAGGGCTGCACGTCACAGACGTCCGCGGGATACTTTCCTTTGTCAACGGCAGCAACACAACTCGAACCAGCCCAAGCAAGTGAAGGAGAAGGGTTCTGGTTCCTACCACCACCTTGCCGACAAGGCAGAAAGGCTGAACCAAGCTCCGCCACTGACAGAGGTCGGGTCAAGGTCAGGCCTGTGGCCCTGGGCCAGCTGGCTGAACTCTGGGTCTAGATCCCAAATCAACAAAATATGCACAGACAGCCCTGCTGGGGGAATCAAATGAAAAAATACAAAGCTACCCCGTAAACCATACAGTATTTTACAACATCAAATACTGTTTTGTGTCATTCATGTGCTATGATCAATTACTTTCATAAACATAAATCCCTGGCAAGGGGGGCAAAATAGATCCAGAATATATTCCAAGGGCTGACTCAGCGCAGAGGAGACAGACTTTGGAGCCAAGCAGACCCAGACCCGGCCAAGGAGCGTTCCTGCTGCAAACTTGGCAAGTTTCTTAGCCCCTTGGGGCCCAGTGAAGTGGGGCAGGCACTGCCCACCCTCTGGGGTGAGCTGGGACGGGTGCAGGTGGCACAGGCACTTGGGCTCAGTCATGCAGCTTGGAGGAAACGTCTTCCGTCCCCTGCACAGGTGCCAAATATAGCTTGCCGGAGACAACACACGTGAAATTCCTGACACGGAGCAGGCACTTGTCAAGGATGGCTCCCTCCCCTGGGGAGCCCAGCGGGCCCATCCCTCTGTGGTGCCAGGACACGCGCCGGGCTGCAGAGCAGGCGGCCGGGTTTGCCCGGCTCTGTGACCACCAGCCAGGACGGCGTCTTCGCGGACGGCATGGAAGATCCCTCAGCTTCCGCATCTCCTGAACGGCTGGGGCGGAGGGTGTGATCTCTACAGAACCTCTGACTCTGAAGCGTGTCCGACTCTGCGCAAGGTTAGGGAACGCGTGGGAGCACTCGCCCCGTACCCCTTTGGAAGACGGAGACCGCACGCCGCCTGTGAAACCGCCTCGCCTGCAGCGCGCACAGCGGGGAGACCGCTCCCAGCACCTCCGCAGGACGAGGCGCCCTCACTGCACGGTCCACACGGCACCCCAAGTCCCGAGCACGGGAGGACGACAGGCAGACGCGGCTCCACTACGTGCTGAAGCGTGGCGTTGACGCTAACAACAGGGCGCGTGCAATGGTCTGAGCCCAGCTCCGCTCACCACGGCCGCCCCAGCACAGACCACCCATCCACGAGGACCCTGCCCAGCCCCCGCCTGCACGCAGCAAGGCCACTGCGAACCCCAGGGACGTCTCGTGGCGTCTCCCCGGTTTCAAACTCCTGGTCTGGGGCACATGCTGCCTCCGTGGTAATGAGCCACAGGGTCGCGTCCCCCGGCACACCCGGTGTCCTGCAGGCGCCTCGCACCCCGCGGCTGCCGAGCGAATCTCGATGAAGGGATGGGCGGGTGGAGGGAGGCACAGGTGTGTGGTGTGTTCAGGTGAGAACGTCTGACAGCCTGCACTCTGGCCAGCTGCGCAGCCCAACAGTCAACATGAGCCTAAAACAGGCAAAATCGTAAAGAGGAGCTAATTATTTTATACCAAGAAAATAGTTTTTAAAAAACTGATCAATGAAAATAACACTTTGAGAACAAAATATACTTTTTTTTCATTTTGCTTGTTCCAACTGTTTTCTCCCCACGTGGGGCGGGGGAGTTTGCACGGGTATAAACGCATCGCAAAGGCCGGAAGCCCTGGCTGACAGCTGCGCGATAGGATCGTGGTTTGTCTCTATTTTCTTCCGTTTTCTTGCCTACATTTCCTCAATAATCTATAAGCGTGTGTATTACTTTTTACAATTATACAAATTTTTTAAAGTGTCTTCTATTTATATTTTAGCTTAAAGGAAGGTAAAAGGAACTGGGGAAAGGAGCAGTGTATAACTAAAACTATTTTTTTCCCTAATCCGTCAACATTTCTCTGCATTGGGCCAAGCCAGAGCTTCCCCATGTCAGGCTGGCTGCGCAGAGAACTTAGCCTGTAGACGTTAGCCAAGGATGCCATCGCAAGCGACCTGTGTCCGGGACGGTCAGGCTGCCTCGCCCCAGCCTCCTGCCTCTACCTGCAAAGGAAAACCTGCGTGACAACTCTCTGCCTTAACCACCGCACCCCCGCTGTGCGACTTGAGAGCTTCCACAAGCTCGGCAATAATTGGACAACTAAAAATATATAGAAAAAATTAGCCGGGCATGGTGGCGCATGCCTGTAGTCCCAGCTACTTGGGAGGCTGAGGCAGGAGGATCCCTTGAGCCCAGGAATTTGAGGTTGCTGTGAGCTAGGATGACGCCACGGCACTCTAGCCCAGGCAACACAGTGAGATTCTGTCTCAAAAAAAAAAAAAAATAACCCAAAGTTTTAATACTTGAAAGCCTGACACTCACCCTTCATAGGTACAGACGTTTTCTTCCATTTCCTCCAAAAAGACCTCTCTCAGTTTAGTGCTACCGACGCTGAAAAAGAACATGAATAACAGTCAAGCGTCCCCTGGTGCGCTGCCATTCACAGCAGCGTAACGAGAGTGGCTAATGGCGTAAGTTTGGGAGTCAGGAAGACCTGGGCTCCCCGCTGAGCGGGCATATGGGGCCGTGGACAATCGGATCAATCCCTCTGCTCCTCAGCGCCCACAGCTGTCAAGTTCAGGGTGAGACCCACGTCGTGGGCCGTGAGACGCAGTGAGAGACACAGGCCAGCCCTTAGCATGGCGCCCGGGACAGGAAAGCCACTCCGTCCTCGACAGCTGCTGCGTTAGCTGTGGCTTCCTTCCAGAACACCTGGCTTTGTTCTCCCAGTTTGTCTGAGGCTGACACCCCGCCAGCTTTCTCTTTGGAGAGGGTTTCAGAGGCGACTGCAAATTGTGCAGGGAACTGCTGGACCACGACCACGGTGCCCAGTCGCGGAGCCCTCCATCCGCGAGAGCCACCGCTGCTGAGAAATCTCCCCAGGGCAAAAATTTAAATGAAAAACCACAGTCCAGCCACTCTTGGGAAAGAAATAATTTAAGAAAAGTCTTCGAGGCATTTGCTATAAATGAAAAGGCACTTTTCCCTGACTGCATATCTCTGAGCGTTGGCAGCGATGACGGGGCCACCAACCACAGAAAGCAGAGGGTGGGCAGCAGGTCATGATCCAATTTGGGCCAAACCAGACCCTTGCACTGAGGGACACATCTGTCCCTTAGAGCACAACCACAGACTTGCTGAGCAGAGAAAAGGATCCCGTCCTCTCAGTGTCTGC
This sequence comes from Propithecus coquereli, assembly GCF_000956105.1. Lineage (NCBI taxonomy): Eukaryota > Metazoa > Chordata > Mammalia > Primates > Indriidae > Propithecus > Propithecus coquereli. The sequence goes on from NW_012151163.1 coordinate 642,616, forward strand.
GATGGTGACACCCTGCGCGTTCCACTGAGGATCCGCATCGCTGGGCTGAGAGCTGTCCTCACAGCACTGCTAGGGGCTGTTTCCCATACGGGGACCATGGAGCATAGGTCAGAATGGAGGACACAGTGGAATTTCTGTGTGTCACGACTGTTACCACTCATGCTTCCAGAATCTGTAGAATGTCTGGATTTTTTTACCCCGGGGAGACCCTCGGGGAGACTTTTCCTTCCCTCGTCAATAAGCATTGCCGAGCACCCACCGAGCGCCGGGCGCACTGCTTGCTTACTGTTCCACACTGCTCCTTTTGCCCTGCATCAGCCCAAGTCGGCTGTCACGTCTGCAGCTCACAGCTGGGGACGCGGAGGGCACAGGGAGGACTTCAGGCCCTCAAGGGAGGAGTCCTGGGCTTACTCACGTCCCAGTCCCCACGTATCTGAGCCGCTGTGAGCTGAAAAATGCACGATGAGTAAATGGCGAACACGCCCAGGGCGAGGACCCCAGGCTCACAGCCCTCCCCACACAGAGCACACGGCCCCCGTCAAGGGCGTGCACGGGAGGGAGGGGTCGGGCGCTGTCCTGGCCTCACGCCCACCAGTCTTGCCACGTGGACCAGAAGCTCGTGAGGACCAAGCAAATGTTGAGGCTCTAAGTGCCCATTGTCGACTTCCAGGAACCTGTAAAGATATTTTTAAATTGATAGAAAGGAAGTGAGCACGTGAGGGATTAAAATAGGATAGTGCCTCCGAGATCATGCAGTCCACCCCTCGTCTTGTGCAGGGGAGGAAACGCGTCCCAAGATGGGCACTGGTTTGCTCTGAGCAGGTTACTTGACCTTAGCACGTCTGGCACCCGGGCCAGATGATCCTTTGTTGTGCGGGACGTTCTCACACTTGCAGGATCTTGAACCGCATCCTTGGCCTCTACCCACGAGACAATAGCTCCCCTACCGGGTCGTGACAGCTGCGCTATCTGTAGACCCTGCCCAAGGTTTCCTGGGGCAAAACTGCCCCCAGATGAGAACCACTGGACTACAGTGACACAGCTGCTAGACCAGACGGCAGAGCTAACACCACAAAGTGGGCCTCCGGGCATCAGGCTGGAATGTTCGTAGTCAAAACAGGGTTGGCTCAGAATATGTAAAGAACTCCTACAACTCAACAGTAACAACAGAAATGTTCGATTTACAAATGGTAATAAGACTCGAACAGGCATTTCTCCGGAGAAGATGTGCAAATGGCCAACGCGCACATGGACAGACGCTCAACAGCACGAGTCATTAGGGAAATGCAAATCAAAGCCACCGTGAGATACCCCCTGACACCCACGGGGAGGGCTATTGTCAAAAAACAGACAGAAAATGGGTGTTGGTGGGGAAGTGGAGACACTGGGAGTCCCGTGCACCGCTGCTGCTGTTGGCACAGTAAATGGTGCAGCCGCCGCGGAGACAGCATGGAGGTTCCTCAAAAGATGAAAAGTAGAATCACCATACGATCCAGCAACCCCACTGCAGGCATATGCCCCAGAGAAACGGAAGCAGGGTCTCAAAGAGACATGTGTGTGCCCATGGCCACAGCATCATTAGTCACAATATCCCAAAGGTGGAATCAAGACAAATGTCAACAAATAAAATGTGCCGCGTACACACATGAGAATATTATTCAGCCTTAACAAGGAATGAGTGCTTATTTAAGAGATGAGGTCTCCCTCCGTCACCCCGGCTGGAGTGCAGTGGCACCAACACAGCTCACTGTGACCTCAAACTCCTGGGCTCAAACGATCCGCTGTGTCAGCCTCCCCACTGGTTAGGATTACAGGTGTGCACCACTGCCCCGGCTGGCTTTGTTCGTTTGGTTGGTTGGTTGGTTTGGTTTTCTTGGATAGAGATGGGAGTCTTGTTATATTGTCCAGGCTGGTCTCAAACTCCTGGCCTCAAGTGATCCTCTTGCCTCGGCTTCCCAAAGTACTAGGATGACAGGTGTGAGCCCCCGCACCTGGCAGGAATGGTACTCTGATACACACTGCAACGTGGGTGAACCGTGGGGACATTGTGCCCAGTGAAACAAGCCAGACACAAAGAAGACAAACGCTGTAGGATTTCCCTTGTATGAGACACCTAGAGTAGCCAACATCACAGAACAGAACGTGGAATGGAGATTACCACGCGCTGCGGGGAGGCAGGAGAGGGGAGTTATAGTTTAAGGGGGGACAGAGTTTCAGTTTTGCAGAACTGATAAAAACAGATAAAAAGAGCTCTGGAGATGGATGGAGTACAATGTGAATGTACTTAACACCACTGAAATGTACATTTAAAAATGATTAAGACGGTAAATTTTGTGTATGTGTATTTTGCCAGAATTAAAGATTAAATTAAAAAAATGGGATTGGAAGAGATAGCACAAGGGCAGAAAGCTGCTTTGTGTCCCTTCCCCCATCCGTGGACACTCTGCGTGACCGTGAGTGGCCGTGCTCACCCTGAAACGTCCCTGCTGTGCCTGTGCCCTGATCTCCTGTGGCCCCGGGTCCCCTGTGCGCCCCCCAGTGCCCTGTGCGCCCCCCAGCCGTGTGCCCTGGTCCCCTGTGCGCCCCTCAGCCCTGTGCCCCGATCCATTACTTATGACACTTCCCTTATTTCCTGTAAAGCCTTGAGCACAGACCTTAGTGATGTACACTGTTTAGGTAACTATAGATCTTCAAAGCACGATGGTTAATTTAGGGGATACTTTGTAAATCTCAAGTATCAAAGGGCAAGATAAAGCCCTTGGACAAGAAAAATTTAAAAACAAAATGCAGAAAAGAAGAAAAATGAAATTCTTTTCTCCTGAGCTTATGGTCTCTGGGTTTTCAGGTGATAGAAAGAGCAGAAATGGTGGAAGGATTGATGATATTTTAACATATTTGTTTATGACATTGTTTTGGGAAATTTTCTCTGTTTCGGTCTAGAGCACCAGCCAACCCCCATTAAATGAACAACGCAGGAGGCTGAAGCAGGAGGATCGCTTGAGCCCAGGAGTTTGAGGTTGCTGTGAGCTAGGATGACGCCATGGCACTCTAGCCTGGGCAACAGAGTGAGACTCTGCCTCAA
>NW_012151163.1:646642-675483 GCF_000956105.1 Propithecus coquereli
AGCACCAACTCCCAAAAGTGGACTCCACGAGCTTCTCCCTACGCGACCATGCTGTGAAGTTGGCTGATGAGGTAAGAAATCCTTTCCTGCTCTCAAAGAAAACTGTTTTCTTAGTCCCCCTCTGAACGCTAAGAGAGCACGTGTTCAACAACGACAACCTACCCGACTTAAGCTAAAGTGTGTTTCATCCGACCAACGGCGCTGCCTGTCAGCTCACACACAGGGCACACCTAGAAATGCCCAACAAACAGCCACGCAACGCCCACGCGGGAAGCCTCTGCGAGTGCGCGTGATCCCGTAAGGGTCTGTGTATTCAGGTGGCCTCTTCACTGACTTGGTGCCACCTCGGCCTCAGGAATAGAGGCCTGAGCTGCCAGGATGAAAGCGCAGGCTCCCGTGGGTGCTCTGCGCCTGAGGTGGTCTCGGGCAAGAGGCGTGCGGAGGGGAGGGGGAGAGAGGAATTCAGTGGGGAGGGTAAACGGGAAAAAAAAAAAACCAAAAAAAAAGAACAAAAACCGGGAATTGGTAGCACAACAGAGCGACTATAATTAGTAATAATTCATTGCATATTTAAAAATAACTAAAAGGGTAGAATTGGAATTTTCCTAGCACAAATAAATGATAAATGCTTAAGGTGACGGATACCCCAATTGCCCTGGTCTGATCATCACCCACTGTGTGCCTGTATCAAACACCACATGTACCCCACAAATACAGACAATTATTATGGACTCGTGATAATTAAAAAAAAATGTAAAGAGGGAGGCAATAGAATATGGTGGAGACTGTAGAACCAGCTTGCCTGGGTCTGGATACCTGCGATCTACCAGCTACGACACCCTGGGAAAGCTACCGCCTTCTACGTGCCTCCACGTGTTCATCTGCAAAATGGGCGCATTAGTGCCCACCTTGCAGGGCCAATGTGAGAGCTAAATTAGTCTACACAAAAGGGAACTCTGGGAGCAGTGGCAGACCCAGAGTATGCACTGAACCAGCCGTGGGTCCTGCTCCCACCCCGTGGCCTACGTCCCGGGTGACCCTGGGCCAGTCTGCAAACATCTGCGAGCCACGACAGCCCCCTGTGGGCCCACATGGACACGGCTCATGTCAGCTGTGATGGGGAGGGCTGGAGGCAAGTTACTTAACCTCTTTGTCTTAGACCCTCCTTCTCTAAAAGTGGGTATAATCTTAGTACCATCCTTAAAAATTGTGGGGATTAAATAGATAATCAGTGTAAAGTCCATGCCACTGTGCCTGGCACCCAGTGTTTAGAGAAAGCTCGCTGTTGCAGAGGTAACGCAGTAGACCAGATGGACAGGCTGCCCGTGCGCACCCGAGAACTAGCTCAGGAAAGACCTGGGTGGAGGCGAGGGAGGGGAGGAGATGGGAGGAGAGGGAAGCCCTCGGCCGGGTGTGTTAACATTTCCGTCGTCTGCGCTGATCTCAGGGTGTCGGCAGCCAAGTCCGCTGTCAGCGCGCCAGAGCCCAGGGACGAAGGAGGGGGCAGAGGACAGCTGAGACCAGGACGTGAGGACAAGGACCCTGCAAGATGACTGTGGCTTCTCTTTTCCTCCTGCCCACTGAATCCGATCAGTTCATCACACCCGGTTGCAGTCACTCCCTCGCGTTAACCGTGTGCGCAATTTAAGAGCCACGCTTCCGGAACGACATGCCCAAGAGCAGATTTCCCCTCGCGGTAAACGCGGTGTTAGACCGTGAGAACCCAGGCCTCAGTTCACCCGCCTTCCTCATTTTCTCTTTCACGCTCGTCCTCCGTGTCTCTCTGCCTCCCATTTCTCCTCTCTCTTCATGTTTTTTCCTTTCTTTCCCTCTCATTTGGATCTTGAAAAGTCTGGAGCAAAAATTTATCATTCGATTTTAGCAACTACCTTTCCCAATCACCTAGAAGATATTGCCACTCCTTGTGATTATTAATTTGTTTCTTATTATTATAGTTGCTGTTTCACATGTGATTTAACATTGTAAGCTATCTTGAGTTCTTTCTGGAATGAGGCAAATATAAAGGAACAATAGATTAGTACTGAATGCAATAGAGTTCACTAAAAGTAGAAAGACAGAGAGGAAGAGGGAGGGAGGGAGAGAGAGGGGAGGGGAGGAGATCCAGCCATGATACTAACTCCACCTGATTTTTATTCTTTCCCTAAAGTTACGGCTTTTAAAACATTGTTGGTAAACTCAGGATTCAGGATATGTCCTGAGGTCTTTCTCTATTAAGAAATTCTACGACCTTCTTGTAACTGAAGGTTTTGAAACACCGAAACATAAAGGTTGATGGAAGGCGTTATTATTTGATGAAGGTAGCCACAGTTCAAGAGTAATAGAATTTCAGTCCTGCAGGGAAGGTTCCGGGCCGCAGAGCCCGCACGCCCTCGCGCTCTCCTCGCCAGCGCGGGCGCTGCACCGCGGGGCACGAGCTGAAAGGAGGCGTCGACTGAGACCTTCTGATGAACTCCCAGACACTCTGCAGGCCGCGGCCAAGCGAGATGCCGCAAAATCGATTCCCAATCCCAGGGGCCAGAGAAACGCCACTGGAGGGAGCTTGTTTTATTTTGTGTTTCCAATTATTGTTTAGCTCAGAGGGGGAGCTAGATCACTATATGAACATTTTCTCAAAGAAAAGGCAAAATCTAATCAATGCAAATAACCAGACGTTGTGTAGAAAGCGTCTGAAATACACATCAGGTCGAATGGGGAAGGCCCCTCTGCCCTGCCCAGAGCCCACCTCACACAGTCCCAGGGAGGGCAGAGCCCTTCCAGCCTTGGGTGTCGCCAAGCCTCGGCCACGCGCACGGCTCAGAACGCAGGCCTCCCTGGACCACACGGCGTCATCGATTTTGCAGAGGCAGAAAAGCAAAACCTCAGCGAAACAAAGAGCTCCATGCCTTTCATTCCTTACTGCTAACCACCGTGGATTTTACCCAGACCACAGGCAGAGCAAAGGGAGATCTTTCCTCAGAGGCATGGAGGGACGCCCACAGCATGGGGAGGGAAACCATCCTCACAGGACATACTCTTAGCCCCCCAGAAGGTAGTGACCTGGGGTCAGCAGCCCCCTGCTGCACCTGTCCACCCCGACGGTCCCCAGGCACAGCCCCCATGGCAACCTTGGGGGCACTGTCCACATGGCCACGTGTGGATGTGCAGGACACAGCCTGGACAGCCTCGTGTGGTGGCTCAGCACCACCGGCCGGTGAAACAAACCCACACGTACACTTCTCAGCCCTTTCGTTTATCAACACTTATTGATAATATAACCCATTCTGCACAAGATACTGTACTAGTGTCATGGGAAAAGCGACTTCCCCACTTCTAAGAGTTTACAGCCGTAAATGCAAAAGCAACAAGGCATGTATCAATAATGCATGTCAGAATTTGAGTAGGACAAAAAATGGAGAAATCCCAAATGGAAGTTCAAAAGGAGCAGATGAAATGCTTTGGGAACTTGTCGGAGCCTCGGTGACGGTGCTTCCCGGCAGGCAGCCCAGGGAGGGGTGGACCAGGGTTTGGCTGCAGCCTCTCCTCCTGCAAAGCAAACGTCTCTGAGCTTCAAGTTCTTGGCCCAAAGATGAGGAAAAGCAGGAGCGTCCACCTTGCGGAGCCGCCGTGAGGACGGGCGGGACGGTGCGTGTGAAGGACCCTCACACCTGACAAATGCCTCACACGTCGCTGTCACGTTGTTATTACTAATCCCACCGGTGACACCCACACACTCTCCTTGAAGGAGGTGGCATTCAATCTCGGGCTTGAGGGCTGAGTGGGACTCAGGTCCAGCGAGGAGGACGGAGCCCGGGATGCAGGAGCCGCAGCTGCGGGGGCTCGGAGACCAGGAACGCCACGGTGTGGGCGGGTGCTCCGCGGCGAACAACAGGAACCCAGGCTAGAAAGGCGAGATGAGCCCTGCCCGGCAGGGCCTCGCCCTTCCCGTGAGCTCAGACGAAGAACTTCGTACTCTCGGGAGAGGGGAGCTGCCCAGGACTGCTGGACAGGGGCGTCGCCCACGCTGGCACCACGCAGGAACCCGGTTAGGAGCCGGCCATGGGGGCAGGAAGACGGGTGTCTGGGGAGACATCCGAGAGCTCCCTGGACCCTCAGCATGACTCAGAGGCAGCCCCTGCCTGCAGGGGGCTCACGGTGTGTCCAGGAAGGGGCAACCCAAGCAAAGCCGTGCTGCTGACCACATCAGCCCGTGAGTGCCAGAACCACCCAGAACCACCCAGAACCAGCATGACGGCCATCAGCACCGCAGGGTTCTGGGCTCTGCAAAGGATTAGTCACCAGGCACCAAGCTCTGAGGAGGCCCCCCAGGTGGAGGCAGCCCACCGGCAGTGCCAGGGAGGGTGAGGGGACCCCCTCGCCCGTCCCCCACCACACACGTGTTTACTGAGTGTCTGTCTCCTACAGGTGCCGTGGCTGCCGCAGGGAGTGAGATGAGGTCGCTGCTTCACAAAACCCACAAGCCATGGACAAAAGCTGGGGAGACACATAAACAAGGGAGAAGTGGTCTGATGGTGATCAGTGAAGGACAACACGGAGCCTCAGGGGCAGAGGACGCAGCCACGGCAGGCCCCGCCCCCTCGCCTCTCTGGGACTGCGGCTGCCAGGAGCATTTGCTCCTCGGAGCGCTTCGCCCTGTGACAGCCAGAACCTCTCGGCTCCCCCGGCCTGTGCTGCAAGGACAGCAGCGCCGCGTGCCTGTCGCATGTGAGACCAGCCCCGTCAGAGCAGCTGGTCCTCTCGGCCAGCCCAGAGCAGCCCAGTCCAGAAGGTGGGTCCCGAACTGGGTCTGGAGAAGGACCACGGTCTAGGTCCAGCTCGGATGTCCTGGAGTGGACTTGCTGGGAGTCACCCTTTAATCTTATTTTTTTTCCTTTTTTCTTTTCTTTTTTTTCGTCCCTCCCCGTCGTTTTTTCTTTCTTTTTTATGTCGGTCAGGTAATGTGGTTGGAGGGAGGCACGTCTCACACGTGAGCATGCAAACCCGCGTATAAACCACGAAAGGACCTTAACCCGCTTGTTCAGGGGAGACCGAGTCGTCGCCGTCTGGGAACTGCAGATCTGGACAGGCACACGGCGCAAGCGGCAGACCAGCCCGTCCCCCTGTGACCTGGCCCAAACCGTTCTCACCCTGGGTCTCAGTTTGGGGAACAGGGACTTCCTACGGGCCGATTCCGTCCCTCATTCTGTAGAAGAGGAAAGGGAGGCAGAACTTGGCCCAGAAAACCGGCATTCGTGCTCAGCCGTCTTTAAGATTTAGGAAACTAATCTCCTCCTCACCCCAGAGAAGGTGCAGAACTAGACACCCGGCGTCGGGCAGGGCCGAAGCTTTGCTGCTGATCCGGCTGAGAGGACGGGTGGGCCAGGCGGGGCGGGAGGGGCAGGGTCCAGGCAGCGTCCCGGCTGCTCCTCAATCCAGGGTCCATAGCTGCCACTTCCCTCCGGGAAATGGATTTCTAGAATGAATGGCACGCTCCCGCCTGCATGGAAACATGAGTGCGCGGCCACGTTCAGCCGCAGCGGGTCTGGGCTCCCCCATCACAGGGTCATTCCTGATCCCGCCCCTTCTGCTGCGGAACACACTCAGAGTGTCCCTCGTCTGAGCACAGATCACCCCAAAGTCACAGATAATCAGCACATCGGCACTCTGCAATCAAGTGCAAATTCCAAGCAATTAAGAGCTGAGTCACAGCTACGCTGTGGTTAATTTGAAATTTTATTTTTTTATATAATGCGAAACATGAGCAAAGACACAAAGACCAACGAGATTCTCCTTGTTTCTCCAAACAGGCTGAAAATCTTGGGGTGGCTGCGCATCTTTCAACGACCCCCCAGTGTCAGTGAGGTGGAGCCGTGTCACTTCCTGTCCTCTGCCTGACACCAATGCCAAGGGGAGGCGAGACGGTGACACGGCCAGTGAAGGAGCGAGAGGCGGCAACGTGGCCCAAATCTCTTCCCCCAGAGCTGCAGGACTCAAATTGCTGGGTTCCAAGCGGCCAGCGCCATCCCTCACGAGCAAAAAATAAAAAGAAAGAAAGAAAGGAAAGGAAACAGTAGCCTGGAGAAAGGGGGTGTCCCCCAAATCCCGGCATCAGATCAGCCTCGGGAGGAGAAGGCATCCTCCTTCCTGCGACTTTGACCCAGCGGCAAAGGACGCTAGCCCCTCAGACGTCCTTTCCAAGCTGCCAACAAGACGATGGGGCCCAGGGACAAAGTGAGGAGTCTGGCTACCCCCTCCCCGCCAAGACGATGTCAGGTGCACCTCTTGCCACTGGGTCCCCAGGGTGCCCCAGCCTCCTGAGCGCTGCAGGTGGCCAAAGGGACAGGCAGACGGGGGGCCTCGGGTGTGGAGGGAGGGCGGCTGCCTTCCACCCGACTGCTTGCTAAACCCTGTGCCTGCATGGCTCCTTCTAACTGCGGCGGACCCAGCCTCGACACCAACATCACACACGCACACACAAAAGCTTTAGGGAAGACAAAGAGACTTCAATGTCATTCTCGACACGGGAACGGAAAGACATATGGGCCTCCCGTGACAGGCCGCGGGCAATTGGAGGCCGGGACTCAGGCTGCGGAGGAGAGGCTATCACCCGAGAATAAATCTGAGCGAGCCGCAGAGTAATCACTTTGGATTAAGGCCACTTTGCCAGGGCCAGGAGGAACAAAGGCTGTTCCCAAAGCCCACGGAATGAATATCAGTTGCTTTTCCTGAGGAGAGCCGCCTCTCCGAGGGAGGAAGCCAGCTGTGCACACACTCACGCGCCAGGTAGCACCGCTGGCCGCCCCCTGTGGGCTCTGTCCCCTGTCACCGCCTGTGTTCAGTCCTCCGGGGTCCCTCAGCACAGGGCCTGCCCTCTGGCAATTGCAGACCCCTTCGCCCAGAGCCATCCGCCCCGGGGTGGGGAGAAGAGGAAAATCAGCCCGAAATTGTCTCCCCAACTTGGTTTCACTGCTCACTGGGGCAAATAACCCCCAACCTGGAGTTTTCTGTTCGTGTTCGCGTTTTTCTGAAATCACCATGCCTTTATTTCCAACAAGAGCTTGTTGAGACTGGCTTTGTTCACTCGGCGTAGTTCCCTGGGATCCACCCAAGTTGCTGTGTGTATCAGCAGTTCATGCCTTTGATTTTTCAGTGGTATTCCTCGGTGTGGATGGACCACTTAGTTTAACCACACACCACTGAAGGACATCAGGTTTTTTCCAGTTTTTGTTTATTACAGACAAAGCTGCTATGACCATTCATATACAGACTTTGCCACGAACATAGCTTTCATTTCTCTGGGATAAATTCTCATGAAGGTGTCAGCTGAAGAATGACGAGGTTCATAAATTTGGAGAGGAGGGTTTTATTTCTCGTAGGGGGTTGCAGCCTGCAGGCGCCAGAAGCCAAGGCCCTTCAGGCGGAAGCCAAGGGCAGGCACTGGGAGGGAGGGGTGAAGGGGACAGGAATGTCCACTGAGACAGCGGCCAAATAGACACGTTTAACGAGCTACAGGAGGGGCCACGGGTATTCACGAGAGGGGAACCGTGCGTGTGCACAGCTGAGCTTCAGGCCCCTTCGTGGGACCCATACTCAAAAACTGGTGGTGACAGTACAATCGGAGTGTGGAGTTCCAGACCCGCTGATGTCAGCAAGGAGAAGCAGAGCACACGAGGCCCTCTGTGGGCAGCCTCCGTGGACTGGTCGAGACCACCCCGTGGCCGGTGATCTCTTATCAGGAAGGAACATGCTGGTCGGTTGTGCCAAAACCAGGAAAAGGGAGGCAGTGGGGGAGCAAGTCTTCCCATGAGGCTGGCTCTGTCTAGCACTTAGGGACAAAGCCCATTGTGACGCGGTTATCCAGGGAGGGTGTAAGGAGGTGTCAGACCTCCACCTGTCATGGCTGGGACTTCAGTTTTTAAGGTTTCTCTGGGTGTCCTTGGCCAAGAGGGAATCCGTTCACTTGGTCGGGCTGAGCATTTTATCGTTATTTCTCAGATGCAATGGTTGGGTCATATGACTCCATGTTTGTTTTTTTAGGAAACTGCTGCCCTGTTTTCCAGAGTAGCTGCACCCCTCTGCAGTCTCGCCAGCAATGAGTGAGTGACCCAGTTTCTCTGATCCTCACCGGCGGTTGTTATTGTCACGTCTCTATCTTACATGTGCCGGCAGGTGTGAGGCGATACCTCACTGTGCTCTGACGTGCGTTCTTTTCCTGGTCAATGATGCCCGATACCTTTGCGTGGACTCGCTTGCCATCTGTTAACCTCTTCAGAGAAATGTCTGTTCGTGTATTTTGCTTATTTTCGGATTGGATTGGTTGGTTTTTTATGTTGTTTTGTTTGTTACTGGTCTTACATATTTAAGTCCTTTCTCGGACGTGTGGTTTGCAAACATTTCCTTACAGTCTCTCACTTGTATTTCACACTCTTAACAGAGAGAAGTTTAATTTTGATGAAGTTCACAAAGTCTGATTCATCCATTTTTCCTTTGTGGTTTGTGCTTTTGGTGCCAGGTCTAAGAACTCTTCACTTAGCCATAGGTCCTGAAATCTTCTGTTTTTGCATTAAAAATGTAGTTTTACATTTAAGTCCTTGATCCATTTTGAGATAATTTTTACATAATGTGTGAGGTTTCGGTCAGATTTCTTTTTTTTTTAACACATCGATGCCCAACTGCTCCACACCATCTATGGAAAAGGCTATCTTTGCTGCATTGACCTGCTTTCACACCTTTGCCAAAAACAGCTGCCACCAAAATTGGAAAATCCAAGGGTCCATCCCTCCTAAAGCAGTGATTAAACTGGCAAAAAAAAAAAGTCAGAACTGATTTTTTAGAGCTCTGGAATCTAATCGAAAACTTACAGCCACCTGGAGAAAAGTCCTTATTAATGAAGTGGGAAGCTGCCGGGTTTCAGTGAGCACCTGTGACACGTAACTTCCTGCCCACCGTCCCCACTCCTCAGCTCGGTGGCAGCTAGGAAGGTGGCAGCCGCGTGCCAGGTGCAGCTTGCTGGCTCCAGAGAGTCCATGTGGACCTGTTCTCAAGGAACTGTGGCTGCGTTTCACCTTTCCTGTGGCTCACTGAAGGATCGACGCGAGGCTTTGCTTTGCTTCAACTGCCTGGGAGCTTTCACAGGGCTAAACTGGCTTCCTGGGTAGTATTTGCCCAGGTGTTTAAAGACACGTATACTAGCCACAGCCACGTGGGAAATCAGAACAGAGTCAGGGAGAGCAACAGACACACTAAAAAGTATAGGAAGGAGGAGGCTGGGGAAGGGGCCATGTCGGGGAATGAGAACTTTGAAAAGCGTCTTCATATACCAGGGAACCAAGACAGCCACACGCATGCGCAGGGCTGATGCACATATGACCATAAAAACCTGAGGCGATCCCAAGCTTCCACCTCTGCCTGGTGTTCAGGCTCTGCACAAACAGGACACGAAGGTCAAGGCAGAGTTGGAAACAGAGCACTCCATCACAGAGCCTACCTGCAAAGACCAGAAGAGGTTTGCATTTGTTTGTTGTGTATTTGTTTGTTTTTGGCTCCGGGCATTTTAGGAAATCTCTGCCAAATCACCCACAGACCACGAAGATGTGGATCAGAGACTTCAGTGGTCAGATACAACAAAGAATACAGTCTTTACAATAGTTTAGAAAAGTCACTAAATAAAACAAACAGTCCACGATAAGCAGCAACAATAAACCCTGGGGGGGGGGTAAATGTGATTTCTAGAGTTATCGCATTATAATGTTCAAAATATCCAGTTTTTAACAAAAAAATAATTTTTTTCATTAAAGAAACAAGAAAGTATAGCCCATTTACAAGAAAATAAGAAATTAATTTGAAAATGTCTCTATAAATAGACAGTTAACTAGACAAAGAGTATAAATCCAAGACTGTCTTAAATGAACTGAAAACACTAAAGGAAAACATGGACAAAGAATTAAAGGAAACTAGGAATATTATATCAAATAAATAATATCAATATCAATAAAGAATACCAATAAAGAGATTGAAATTATAAAAAGGAACCTAATAGAAATTATGAAGCCAAACGTAAAATAACTGAAGTGTATATATGAACAGTCTGAAGAAAGAATCAGCAAACTTGCAAATAGTTAATATAATTCAGTCTGTGGAGCAGAAAGAAAAAGAATAAAGAAAAATGAACAGAGCCTAGGAGACCTTTGTCACACGGTCAACAAAACATAAACATACACATAATGGGAGTCTCAGAAAGAGAGATACAGAGAAAGGGCAAAAAAGAATATTTGAATAAATAATGTCCAAAATCTTCCTGAGTTTAATAAAACATGAATCTACATGCATCCGAGAACCTCAACAAACTCCAACTAAGATAAAATCAGAGATCTGCATTGACACACATTGTAGTGAAATTGTCAAAAGAAAACAAAAAGAATCTCGAAAGCAGCAAGAGAGAAGACACATCACGTGCAAGGGATCTCAGTAAGATTAAAACCAACTTCTCAGTGGAAAATATTAAATCCAGAAAGTAGTGGGCTGACAAATTTAACATGCTGAAATTAAAAAAAAAAAAAAAAAAAAAACCCTGCCAACCAAGAATTCTATCTCCAGCCAAATTATCTTTCAAAAATGGAGAAATTTAAAACATTGACTGCCACACTAGGGAAAAAAGTTTTCCCTGGGGCCATGGCGTTTTATTAAAAAACAAAACGATCCTTTCTAATTTGTTATTTTTTTATTGTTTTCTCTGTGTGTTATATGCAACACAATCCACATTTTTAGAATTAAATTGTCAATATTAATTGTAACAATAAGAACATCAACAAGTAAGATTTTCCCAAACCAAAGGCAGGGTTTTGCTTCACGAGGCCCCGGGGTCAAAACTAGCCTGAGTTAAATACAACTCACATGGCAGTCCATGTGTTAAACATTTCCAGATAAAGAAAAGCTGGGGGAGTTAGTTCATCCCTAGTCCAACTTCTCTACAAGAAGTACTAAAGGGAATCTCTGAGGCTGAAATAAAAGGTCACTAGAGAGTAATTGCAAACCATACAAGAAAATAAAGAATACTGGTAAAGGTAAATACATAAATAAATACAAAGTCTAATGCTCTGGATTGGTAACTTTTTAATTTTCCCTATATATAAAACAAATGAATAAACAATAATTATAAATCTATATTAATGAACACACAAGGCAAAATTAGGTAATTTGTGACAATAACAATATAAGGGGGTAAAGAGCTGTATGGGAGCAACCTAGTGAAACTAGATTGGTATTAATTAAAAGTAGATTATTATAAATTCAGGATTTTAATTCTAATCCCTAGAAAGAAATCAAAACAGTGCACTAGAAAAAATTAATTAAATACAAAAGAAAGCACCAAATGAAGAGGAGCTGAGAAACTAAAAATATATAAAGAATATAGAAAAATGGCAAGAAGTCCTTGTTCATCAATGATTATATTAATGTAAATGTCTTAAGCTCTCCAATTAAAAGACAGAGATTGGCAAATAGGATAAAAATGCATGATCCAACTATGTGCTTTCTATAAGAGACTCATTTTAGATCCAAAGACACTAAAAGGAAGGAACATGATGTTCCATGTAAATATTAACCAAAAGTGAGCTATAGTCTCCATGACAATATCAAACAAAATAGACTTTAAGGCTAAGTTTTTCAAGAGACAAAGAAGGACATTAAGTACTCATAAAAGATTTAATCCATCAAGAAAGTATAACAATTATAAACATATACACATCTAACAACAGAACTCCAAAACATATGAATCAAAATCTGAAAGAACCGAAACAAAAAACTGACAGATCTATAAGAATATTTTAGACTTCAACACCCCACTTTCAATAATGGATAGAACAACTAAACAGAAGATCAATAAGGAAGTGGAGGCTTGATCAACACCATTTTTAAAAAACTAGATCTAATAGATATTTTTAGAACTTTCTACACAGCATGAGCAGAACACACATTCTTCTCCAGTGTACTTGGAACATTATCCAGAATAGACCATATATTAGACCACAAAATAAATTCTCAATAAATTTAAAAAGATTTAAATCATGGAATGCATATCCTCAGACTACAATGGAATAAAACAATACCAATAACAGAAGGAAAACTGAAAAATTCATAAAATGCGGAAATTAAACAACATGCTCTTAAACACCAATGGGTCATCAAAGAAATCACATGGGAAATTAGAAAGTACTTTGAGATGAATGAAAACAAAAACACAACATACCAAAACTTATGGGATGCCACAAAGCGCTTAGAGGGAAATTTTTAGCTATAAACATTTACAGTAAAAAGGAAAAAGATGTCAAATCAATCACCTAAGTTTACACCTTAAGGAATAAGAAAATGAAGAGCCAACTACACCAAGGGCTAGCAGGAGAAAAATAATTAAGCTCAGAGCAGAGAGAGAGGAAATAGAGAATGGAAAAATAATAGAATTCATGGAGCCAAAAGTGGATCGTTTGAAAAAATTAACAATATTGACAATACTTTAGCTAGAATGACCGAAACAAAGGAGAGAAGATTCGAAATGCTAAAATGAGAAGCGAAAGTGAAGACATGATGATAGTCCCCCCTTATCTGTCGGAGATAACGTTCCAAGACCCCCAGTGGTTGCTGATGCCTGAAAACACAGGTAGTCTCGAACCGTTTATATATACAGTATGTTTTGACCTGTACATACATGCCTACGATAAAGTTTAATTTATAAATTAGGCCAGTAAGAGATTAACAATAACTAATAATAAAATAGAACAACTATAAAATATGCTGTAATAAAACTTATGTAAATTCTCCCTCCTCTCGCCCTAGTGCTCTGTCTCTCTCTCTCTCTCTCTCAGTATCTCCCTGTACTGTAGCACAGGTAACCGAATGTGCAGAAAGTAAAACTGAGGAAAAGGGGAACTGCTGTACTACCAACTTTACAGAAATAAAAATGATCCTAACAATGCTATGAACAATTGTACTCCAACAAATTAGATAAACTCGATGAAACAGACAATTACTAGAAAGACACACACTACAAAAACCAACTCAAAAAGAAACAGAAAATCTAAACAGACTGAGACCTAGAAGTAGAGTGATTCAATCGATATTCAGAAGTCTCCACCCCAGCCCCCACCCCCACCAAAAATAAAAGCACCAAGACCAAATGGTTTTACTGGTGAATTCTAGTAAATATTTAAGAATTAACATTGATCCTTTACAAACTCTTTCAAAATGGAAGAGGAAGGAACTAACCCATTTTATAAAGCCAGCATTGCCCTGATGGTAAAGCCACCTGTAGGATACCTTGACCAGGAGGTTGTCCGCCAGATGAGGAAAGGCACCGAGGAGGATGTGGGCACGGGCTAAGGTGAGGGGCCAGGAGAGCACGTAAAAAACTCATCACCCCAGTCAGGGACCGAGCAGTCCAGGAGCCCCGTGGGTGACCCACAGATAAGCCGCATGTCCACCTGTGCCGAGCGACACCCGCAGTGATCACGGGGCACAACAGGGTTGGCTAAATAAACACAACTTCTTGCCTTTTTGGCCTCTGCTCCACCCTCCTCTGGAATAACAAGGGAAAGAGAAGGAGGAAGCAGGAGAGAAAGATCCCTGACTGCGGGCAGGAATCCAAACCACAGAGCAGCCCCGGGACAGGGAAACTCTGAACTGAATATGAGACTGAAGTTTTGATTCAGACTCGATTGGGCCTTTAAATACCTGAAAGTGAGGGTAATTATCAACGCAGGACTTCTTTGTGAACTGAAAACAATCCAGAGGCTGTGAGATCCGCCAGGAAGTTCGTCAAGTAAAAAGACGAGAGAAACAAGCAGGGCATCAGTGGAAGAATCGATGGAGAACAGTGATTCCATTTCCGGTACATACCCCACTTCTTTCAGCCCATTAAAAAAACAGTTACGTGATTATGAAAAATTGAACACATGCAAGAAAGTGCAGAGAATGAAACAAGAACTCCCAAGTATCCACTGCCCAGTTCTGTCGTACGTTGGCATTTTGATATACATGCTTTATATTTTAAAAAAATCTTAAACATCAATGATATAATTGAAACCCCATATTTACCTCTCGGTGTCCACAACTCTTCCTTCCTCAAAGTTAAGCACTATCCTAAATTTGGCATTTATCTTTCTGAACATGTTTTTAGACTGTTATTGCATGTGTATTGGACTATAATTTGAAGTACTGTTTTGCATGTTTTCAAACTTCATATTATCATGCTGTAGGAATCATTGTGCAGCTAGTTTTCTTTGATTCACCATTATATTCTTGAGATTTATTCATTTAAACCATGTTGAGAGGTGGGGGGAGAGAGAAAAAGAGAAACAGAGAGAGACAGAGATGGAAAGACAGAGGGAGAACCAGAGAGTGTTTCAGTTCATTCATTTGAACTACTATAAAACTATGCTCTGAATAGTTATATAACCATTATCCATTTGCATATCATATAATATATAATATTGCCTATCATATAATATAATATATATTATATATCATATAATATGTAACCATTATCCATTGGCCTATCAATGGCCATCTAGACTGTTTCATTTTTTTGTGATTATGAGCAATTCTGCAGTACACAGTTGTATGCATGTTTTTTTGTGCATATGCATGAGAGTGTCCCTGGGCGTACAAACATAGAAGGTGATCACTGAGTTATCATTTTTAGATATTGCCAAATTCATCCCCAAGCAGCCATTCGAAGTTCTACCCTACCAACAGTCTTGGGTGGCTCCCAACATCAATTCCCACTTTGGCTGCACCCCTTGTTCTCTGAGCACCCACCACCTGGCTACATCATCTCTGTGCATTCTGTTTCCACACAGTGGGGGAATCCAAACCTCTTAAGTGGATCTTCCCACCCTTCCCTCCAGCTCTACCATCCTGGAATTGATTTAACTTTTTATAACCAAGTGTCTGCTGTGGACTCCTCCCCATCTAAGCATGTCGGCAAATATTTATTTTATGTTATTAAACTTATTGATGAAATGTTATCATTTTGTTTTATTAAATTTTATTCTTTAAGTTGATTTATTTAGGCATCTCTTTTCCTGACCTCTCTACTGATAATTCAGCAATTTATATAACAAATGCTTATTTAGTGCTGCTACGTGCCAGGCGCTGCTCTGGACAATGGGACAGCAGATGACAAAGACAAAGGTCCTGCCAACATGCGGCTTTTGATTTAGTGGGGCACATAGATAACAAAAAAAAATCAAATAAATCAATAATGCAATTTCAGGTAGTGATAAGTGCTATGAATGAAGATAAAAGAGGGTAAGTACCAAGAGAATGACCAGGATTCCAGACAGGGCATCTCCCTAGAGACACGGTCTGAGTCAGTCAACTCAAGTGAACTGAAGAAACAAGCTGTAGACAGACAGGAGAGAACTTTCGAGGCAGAGGCAACAGCAGGAGGAAAGATTCTAAGGCACAGAACAGGCTTGGCAAAGTCAAGGAGCATAAGGAAGGCCAAACGGCAAACAGACAGGCTGAGAGGAGGCAGGCAGGTAGGCGCAGGTGCCGGGCTGCGAGCCCTGGTACAGCTTCTCAGCCTAAGGAAGATGTGGGCAGAACGACGTGATCTGCAATATGACCCGGAGGTTGCTGTGCTCTGTAGAGAACACACTGACAGAGGCAGCACAAGGGGAAGCCATCTGAAGAGCACCTGGGGACACGCGCATCGTCCAGACGAGAGACAGTGGCAGCTCGGACTGGGGAGTCAGCGGAGGAGACGCTGCGGAGTGGTCAGATGTGGGACATCTTTGGGAGGGAGCTCGGACTGAACCTATCAACGGCGTCACTGAATCTCTGACTCCCTTCTGGAATTCTCAGTTTTCTAGAATGATTGCCTTCCAGATCCTGGGAAGCCTCTGGTCTGGACCCAGTCAGTGCTCGCTGCTCCTCCCGACACGGTCGGTGTCCCAGCCCCGTGAGCCTCCACAATGTGCGTGCTCCACTCGTCCGCTTCTGTCCCTGGGCCCCCAAGACAAGTCTCAGCTTGAGGAGACATGGACAAGCTTGTCCTCAGGGGCTGTTGTCAGTCCCACCTACCCCTGAGTCCTGTGGGGCACATCTCCCAGGACCCCCACGCACTCCTCCTCTCCTCTCCACTGAGCCTGCCCCACACTCAGCTCGAGTTTTCTCTCCATCTGCAGAACCTTCAGCCAGTGATGAATACAGAAACCTTCTCTGGTTTCTGCTGTGAAATAAAAATAAAATACTAAGCCCTCCCAACCAAATGAATGACCCCCCGTGGCTGAAGAGACTCCAGGAAAAAAATGTAAAACTAGGTTTCCCAGCCATGACTGGATGAAGGTTGATCACACCTCAGCACACCCCCTTCCTTGCTACCTTTTTACCAGACTCTTTCCTAACAGTGGAACAGAAACAAGCCCTGAAGAAACAAGGAACAGAAGAGTCATTCCTCTGCTAACATCAAACAATCACTGGATGCCTCAGCCAGGCTCGCCTCCCTTTTTGCAGTTTCGACATAACAGTTACCCAGTTTCACGACGCACTCCTTCCTGATAAATAACCACCAACACGGACTGATTCTGGCTGGATGACAGCAACTATGCACAAGGCACCTTCATGCTCTCTGCTTCACCTTTTGACATATACAGCCTAACTTAAATGCGTTTTAATGTTAAGTCTCCAAATCAAAGTGAACATGAGATAGGTATCATGCATGTTTGCTTGCTGCACATGCATACAATCCCCCTCATGAATATTCATAGCTCCTCTTGTAACCTGTTGAATATGTATGATTAGCCAACCTGTTCAGCATGAATCTCCTGCCCCAACCTTCCTCCTTTGAAATGCCTGCTCTTGGTCTTGGCCAGAGGCTCTGCTTCCCAGCCTGCAGGTTGTAACCCTTTTAATAAATAAAGCTGTCCTTTTCAAATTTATAGATTTTTGTGATTTTTAAGTCGACACAGCCAATGATCAATATGACCTGGAATCAATAGCCTCATTCACATGATGGGGTAAAAGGTTTATTTGACCCTTTCCTGGAGCATTTTTATATTTACAGCCTTTGAAATAAGAATGCGTCATGAAAGGTACAGATCAGGTGTCAATGACTGGCTAATACAAGGGTATGTGGGGGTGAGGTCAGGTTTCCAGTGATCTGATCCCCAATTCACACCATGGAAACTGGGAGCAGGACGTACACGTCTCGTGCGCAAGCTGGGCCAGCTGCGTGCAGTAGTGTGGTGAGGCTCTGACAGCCACAGTGACAAGTGTGCCAGATGGGTCAGTGGTGTCTGCCGTGGGCAGGGAGGGGGCAGGGCAGCTCTGACACAGTCTGATTTTCCATTTGTGCATAATTCTGGCAAGTTCTGCCCACCGATATCACGGCTGGGAGCGCGTGAGTCACCCTCACGTTTCTCCAGGTGAGCCATAGGCAAGTGGACACGTGCTTTCTGAATCAGCAGGAACTTCTAGTAAAGACAGTGGGCAGGAAGTCGGGACCACGGTTTCTCAACAGGGGCACTGGTGACACTTTAAACTGAGTAATTCTTCATCGCGGGGCTGCCTGTGCACTGTGCGGTGCTTGGCGGCATTCCTGGCCTCCACCCTCGCACATCGGTGGCATCCCCGTGATCATCAAAGAGGCCTACAGACGTCGCCAGTGTCACCTAGGGGACAAAATCGCCCCCAGTGGAGAACGACTGACCTGGTGAATCACTGCACCTATTGGGGTCTTTTCCTGTTGGGTCTAGTTAATCCAGAGTGATCCTAAGTCCTCCTGCACCCCACTGAAGCAGGCGAGACTCCCATCTTTTGTTGACAACCGTCCTCTCCTCCAAAGCCATTGCAGCCCCATACTCATCACCCCGAACACTGTCTCCCTAAGTGGGGCCTGGGACCATCTGCCTCAAATTACAGGGCCCCACCCAAGGACTTGCTCCTACCCCAGCTCCCCCACGCTGCACACGGACACTGCCATCTTTGACCTCGACCGTGTTGACCGCCTCGTTGTTTCAGAGCCCCGTGGCTGAGCCTCGTGTGCGACAGTCTTTTCCGTAGAAAACTGCAACGCAGGTGCGTGTTTTCAGGCCAGTGAGGACATACGGGCAGAGCTGGAAGTGTGGGTATTATTTCTTACTTTGCTTTTTCAAATGCTGCCTAATTAAAGGATTTCATTTGACTCTGAGAAGTCCTCATTCCTTTTTCAAAAATGTGCATACAAAATATACAATTGTATAAGCATAATCCTGTTCATTAAAAAAAATCCTCTGACAAAACCTTATTCCCTTTCAAGGGCTGTTTTTCTTAACCTTCATGGTTAATAAACATCATTTTTCACCATAAGTAATCTCACTCGTGTGGCACATTCTATAACAAATTGTGAAAGTTCTCAAGAGATGACCTGGGTGGGCAACGGGGAAGTCACCCACGCAGCCTTTGAGCCCCCAGGGGTGGCCCTTTGCACGTAGAGCACAGCTTCTCTGCCATCTCGGGTGACCACAGAGTGCCACCCTTAGCGCTGCATTCCCTAGGTGGGCCAGCTTCTCAGATGACCGCCTGCCTGGGGGGAGGAGAGGCAGACAAAGGCAAGGTCCCCGCTCTCCCCTGGGGACAGCCCTCACATTCACCAGCCTCCCAGGATGAGGCGGAAGCTGGTGCCCAAAGAGAAACACTTCACCCCGTTCCTGGGAACTCACAGCCTGGACGAAATTATGTGTGTGTTTGGGAGCAGCTTCCTGTCCGAGAACTGTTCGCCTTCATAACCCTCCTGCGTCTGAAAGGGGAACTGGCTTCATGCACCTCGGGCAGCAGCCAGGAAGCCCGAGGCAGACGGTCTGGCCTTCACGGATGTGCACGGATCTGCGGAATGAGGGAGGACTTCGGAAATCCCAGAGCAGCTCTTTGCAGAGGGAAGAGTGAGAGGAAGATGATGGGCTGGTGCCGGCCTAGCAAACAGTGGGAGGAGAGGAGAACGAGAAACTCCGTGGTAGCTGAAGAATTCTTAATAACCAGGATACCTATCATTCAATTTTGGGTTGTTTGGGGAGGGCATTAATACGCTGCATGGGTTCTCTGCCCAGTAGAGCCTCCCCCATGCACAGAGCTCTGGGACATGATGGGCTGGGGGTGTCTCCCTACCGAGGGGCAGCTCAGAGCAGAGGCAGCATCCTCAGTGTCGGGGTGAAGAGTCACCGAGAGCTGGGACAATTGCTCTGTAAAATCTGCGTGGATGAGGAGGGCTTACTTTTGGTTAACTACAGGCGTATCTCAGAGATATTGTGGGTTCAATTTCAGACCAGCACGATAAAGCTAATATGGCCATAAAGCAAGCCACCGAGCTTTTGGTTTCCCAGTGTGTACAAAAGTTAGGTTTATATTGTACCGTAGTCTATTAAGTGTGTAATAGCATTGTGTCTAAAAACACCGATATACACGTCTAAATTAAATGTACTTCACTGCTAAAAAATGCTAATGATCATCTGGGGCTTTGGTCACCCCCAATCTTGTTGCTGGCGGAGGGTCTTCCCTCCATGCTGTGGCTGATGACGGATCAGGGTGGAGGCTGCTGAAGGCTAGGGTGGCTGTGGCAATTTCTTAAAATAAGACAACAGTGAAGTTTGCAACACTGATTGACACTTCCACTCGCTAAAGATCACCCTGTAGCATGAGATGCTGTTTGATGGCATTTTACCCACAGCAGAACATTGTTCAACACTGGAGTAGTTTCTCTCAAACCCTGCTGCTGTACCAACTAAGTTTATGTAATAATCTAAATCCTTTGATGTCATTTCAGTGATGGTCACAGTGTCCTCTCCAGGAGTAGGTTCCATCTCAAGGAGCCACTTTCTTTATTCATCCATAAGAAGCAATGCCTCACCCATTAAAGTTTCATCATGAGGTTGTAGCAATGCAGTCCCATCTTCAGACTCCACTGCTAACTCCAGTTCTCTTGCTGTTCCCACCGCATCTGCAGATACTTCCTCCACTGAAGTCTGGAACCCCTCGAAGTCATCATGAGGTTGGAATTAACTTCCTCCAGACTCCTGTTGATGTTGGTATTTTGACCTTCTCTCGTGAATCACAAATGTTCTCCGTGGCATCTAGAATGGTGAATCCTTCCCACAATGTTTTCAATGTACTTTGCCAAAATTAACCAGAGGAACCACTGTCTGCGGCAACTGGAGCCTTACAAAGTGTATTTCCTCAGTAATAAGCCTTGAAAGTTGAAATTATTCCTTCCTCCACGGGCTGCAGAACGGGTGCTGTGTTAGCAGCATGAAAACAACATCTGTCTCCTTGTACGTCTCCTCCAGAGCTCTGGGGTGACAGGTGCATTGTCAGAGAGTAGTAATATTTTGAAGGGAATCTTTTTTTTTGAACAGTAGGGCTCAACAGTGGGCTTAAAATAGTGAACCGTGCTGTAAACAGATGTGCTGTCGTCTGTGTGTGGGCTTTGTGTTTCATTTATACAGCACAGGTAGAGTAGGTTTAGCATAACTCCTAAGAGCCGTTGGGTTTGCAGGGCAGCAAACGAGCACTGGCTTCAACTCGAAGTCCCCAGCTGCGTTAGCCCTAGCAAGAGAGTCGGCCTGCCCTTCGAGGCTTTGATTCCAGGCACTGACTTCTCCTCTTTAGCTATGAAAGTCCTACATGGCATTTTCTTCCGATAGAAGCTGTTCCATCTGCGTGGACGATCTGTTGCTTACTGTGGCCACCTTCATCAAGGATCTGGATAACTTGCTGCAGCGTCTACACCAGCACCTGCTGCTTCACTTTGCACTTTCATGCTGTGGAGACGGCTTCTTTCCTTAAACCGCAGGAACCAACCCTGCTGGCGTCAGACTTTCCTTCTGCAGCTCCCTCGCCCCTCTCGGCCTCCAGAGAGCTGAAGAGTCAGGGCCCTGCTCCGGAGGAGGCTCCGGCTGGGGGAACACCGGCTGGTTTGATCTTCCAGCCAGACCAATGCTTTCTCCGCATCAGCACTAAGGCTGTTTTCCTTTATTACTTGTGTGTTCACTGGGGTAACACTTTTAATTTCCTTCAAAAACTTTTTTTGACAGATTGGCTGACTGACGCAGGAGGCCCAGCTTCCGTCCTGCCCAGGTTTGGCACATACCGTCCTCCCCACGCAGGAGCCTGCCATTGCCCGCCATCGCCTGGCTCCCACACCGCTCTCCTGTCCTGCCCTCAGGCCCAGGCTCCAAGTCCCCCTCGGTGCCCCCACTGTGGGCATCCCGTGCCACCTTCCCAGTGGCATTTGTCCCGTCCTGTTGTGAAGATGGTTGTTACCTACCCATCTTTATTCACTGTGAGCTCCACGAGGGTGAGGACCATGTTGCCGTGGAAACAATGAGTCCTAAACCCCTGGGACCATTCTTGGCATGTACTAGGTGTTCAATAAATGTTTATCGAAAGAATGAACGAATGAATGAATGGGTGAGGGGATGGGCAAGTCAACACCGTTAGAGAAAAAGCCACCCGGGAGCAACACTCTTAGCTGACGTATCATGACCGCTCCTTTTACTGACTCGGTTAACGTCGTAGGTACCAGCTACATGGCAGGACTGGGGATGAACACGAGCGGGACACAGCCCACCCTAGAGGCTCGCAGGCACGCAGTTGGCCGTGAACGGACATCGACTTCCACACGTCCTCTCTCAGTAACGGTCGTTTCTCTAACATTTAGATGACCCGCGGCGAACTGAGCAGAGTCACGGCCTCGAGTCAGCCCAGGCGGAGCAGCGCCCATGACAGGAGCCACACAGACTTCGAAGGCGCCTAGACAGTCAGACGTCCCAGAAGCTCAGGTGTCCCCACAAACCGCACTTGGAGAGGCCCAGCTGTGCCGCCCTACAGCACCGCTGTGCTTCTGCCCTGGAAGTCTCTAATCCCCGCATGCAAGGGAGGGACGCGGTGGCTCCCAGCGGGAGAAGGTGGCTCCCTGGCCTTCACCGACAAGCCCTGGAGGACGAGCTTCTCCTTCACCTCATCGCCGTGCGGCCCCCGCTGCCGGCTGCCGGCGTAAACACGCGCCGTCTCCCTCCACGTGTAATAACCTCATGCTCGTTTCTTCCTCCTGAAGCAGTTATGGCGTGATGATGTCATGTATTTAAGCCTGATAAACATAATTACTATCAACATGTAATTGATTCTTGATTACAATCAATTATATTTCTGAAACAATCAAGCATCCTACAATTAAAAATAATTGATTCATTAGCACACCCCCTTACTTGACAATTACACAAATGCATTATTTATGTAATTAGGCACATTTACAGTTCATTATTCCACATTTTATGCTATTGTTACAAAGCTACTAAACTCTCCAGCTTACTTTTTAATCTTCCTTTGGCTGATACTGAGATAGAACACCAAATTTATTCAAATGGATCCAGCTAAAAATTGGAAGTTACCTAAAGCAGTACAATTAAGTTATAAATCAAAAGCCTGAATAACGTGTCTATCCGAAAACAATAATTAACTAATTTACCTCCCGTCTTTCCTGAGGAGGATGTGAGGGCCCAGGTTAGTTTGGATCCAATGATATATTTTACCAGTTAAGCAAAGAAATTACTTCATCGAGACAAAAAGCTTCAGCATGTGGAGTTGGGCTGCGGACAGGAAAGAAACACCACCAGCCACTCAGGGTAACAGGCTCTGGCCCAGCACGGGGCAGAACCTCCCTTTGACTCTTCTTCGGCCCTCCCCGCAGGGCCTCTGACCTCCTCCCCCAAGTGAGAGTCTTTCTGTCGAGTGAATCGTCACCAAGCATCACTGACAGCAAGCTCCAAGCAATTCCCTCCTCCCCAAACGTACATTCCCCCGTCTCTGCCAATAACCCTGCCCCACGGAGTTCGCCTTTCAAAACAGTAGAATTGCCACATGGATTTTTCCTGCTCCCTCCCAAAATTCTACGGCATGACAATAAAAGTTCACCAAGTACACAGATCTACATAGAGCTAAGGAATGAGAACTGGAGCCACAGCAGGCGGCTTTCTGGAAGACAGGAAGTAATGGCACCACATGACAGCACCTCAGAGCAGACGGAGCACTGCCACCATGAGCACACCTAGAGGGCGGGGCTGGGGTGGAGGCCGAGCTGTGGGGCCACTGGGTTGAAACCTGGTCAGTTCATCCAAGAAAGGTCTCCGCAGTCCCAAAACCACGCCCTCCCACCTACAGAGTCACTCAAACCAAAGAGCTAAAGAAATAGAACCAAGCTCATAGGAAGACAGGAGTCTCCTGCCAGGGGTTGGCACCTGAAGAGAGAAACAGAGTAGAGATTGTGCTAAGTCCAGACCTTCACAACAGACAGGTAAGAAGGAGGTGGGAAATACTTCCAGGAGGGAAGTATTTTCAAATACACCAGGATGTGGCATCGTTCAGGGAGGGTATTCCAAGTCTGCCATCAGACCTGGCCTGTCGATCAGTTAACACACACTCTCCGTGGTGGCTGTGGCCAACCCTCCCTCAAAAGAAAGTCCTTCTGGGAAACAGACGTTAACATGCATAGAAGAAACCCATGAAACCACCTGTGTGGTTTGATCTAATTTTTCTATTATAAATACAAAAACACAACCAAGGGCCATCAGATATTTGAAGAACATCAATAGTGTGAAAAACAAAAGCCAAGATAAACAAATTCCACCAGAGGAGAAAAGAAAAGGATAATTCAGAAAACAGAAGGCACCTTTTAAAAATTATTTGTAAGAAATGCGACGTGGTATTGCGCCCAATGAAGATGGGATGCTGTGGAAAACAAGCAGAAAGGGAGTGTGAAAATTTCAGTGCCAAAGTAAGTAACTCTCGAGAAGATTTGAAAAATAAGATAATCAAAGGTTATGTAGCTGAAGACTGAATTAGTTTTCTAGAAGACAGAGCTGAAAAAAATTCAAAACATAAAGAGAAAAAAGTTCTAGAAAATATGAGGAAAAAGTCAAGACACAGAGGATCGAGCCGGAGTGTCCTGCAATGTGTGTCACATAAAGAGAACAGCAAGGCAGGAGGTTGTGAAATATTTTCTAAATAATAGGATAAAATTTTCGAGAGCTGAGGAAAGCATAAAACATTAGCTTGAGAAAGTCTACAGACGTGCCTGAGAGGATGAAAAAAAGAGTATCCACACTTACATACACCCTGTGGTGAATTTCAAGATTTCAGGGATAAAAGTTCCATAAATAAATTATGATACAACCACAAATGAAATGCTATGTAGCTGCAAAATAAATAAAAAACTTTAACATATAAAGATATCTGAGACATATTGAATTTTAAAAGCCATAAGCAGCACAGTGTGTAGGATGTGAAAGTCTGTGCACACGCGTGTGTGGCGTGTTTGCAATAGACTCATAAAGACACTCCGGAAAGATACGTGAAAAAACTAGTGATCAGGGTTATTGGGTGTGGGGTGAGATGGTTGTGAGCAGATGGAGATAAGATTGAAGGAGACTGCATATTTCTTAACATAGCCTTGTTTAAAAGTTTGAAGTTTAACTGTTTAAAAGTTATTTTCTGCCAAAAATTACATTTAAAAAGTTACACAATAAAGGCGTATTTCTCCTTCACGTTGCAGGTAGCCTGAGAGTCGCCACTCAGTGTCACCACTTTCTCCCTCACACTGGGGTCCCAGCCACTATCTGGAGCGTCAGCCGACTCAGGGGCAGACAGAATTCGTAGAAACATAGTGAAGCACTTGTTGTCTCTTAAATGTCCACCCAGAAATGACAGGTCCCCTTTTTGCTCACATTTTCTTGACCAACTCACATGGACAAGCCCGACTTCAGGGGCAGGGAGGTGGAATCCTCTCGCAGAAAGACAATGGGAATGGATGAACAGTAACACATCTTACCACATTAGTCCACCACCCCAAATGCTGCAAACACTATGGCCATATGAGAGAGAAAGAGGAAAAAGAGCACCCAGGATTTCTGTAGAAAACACAAATTTCAAGCAGCATCTGTTTCAAACTCAGTAAAATTCAAGGAAATGTGGATGCTATTTCTTTATCTTCAAGACTAAGTAATGAAATGCTTTGGGATATGTTTAAAATTCCAAAATAAGATATTTGCCAAGTGAAACATTTTTTAATGTAGAAAAATGAAGGAGAAATAAAGACATTTGCAGATAAATAAAAATGGAAAGAACTCGCTGCTGCCAGACATGCCCTACAAGAACGAAGTAGAGGATGTCCTTCTGGCTGATATAAAAGGGCCCTAGGTAGTAAGTGAAATCTTTGTGAAGGAATAAAGAACAACAGTAAAAGTAATTACCTTTATAAAAAATAAAAGAAACATAAATGTATTCTTTTGTTTCTAACTTTAATCTAATATAAAGGCCTATTGAATAAAGCAATGATTATAAAACTCTGTTGAAGGGCTTATATGTATAAACATGTAATTTGTATGAAATAATAGCACAACAAAAGGGATATGGAATGGAGCTATATGGGAACAAAGTTTTTATATATTATTGAAATTAATTTGATATTAATATTAACTAGATTATTATAAATTAGGGTGTTAATTTTAATCATGATAGCAACCAATAGTATAAGAAACAAAGATATTAAAATGGTACACTACAAAATATCTACTTAACACAAAACAAGGCAGTAATGAATGAATAGGGAAACAAAAAAGACATAAGATGCAGAAAACAAATAGCAAAGTAGCAGATGTAAATCCTAGCTTATGAGTAATTACATTAAATGTAAATGGATTAAACAAACCAATCAAGAGGCAGAGACTGACAGAATGGATCAAACTATATGCTGTCTAAAATTGATAATTTATTCAAAGATACAAACAGGTTGAAAGGAAGAGGATGGAAAAAGATACACAGTCATCCCTTGGTATACGCAGTGGATTAGCTCCAAGATCTCTATATATACCCAAAACCATGCACACCAAAGTCCGACAGTCAGCCCTGCAGAACCCATGTATTCAAAAATTTGGCCTTCCGTATATGTGGGTTTCACATCCCACAAATATTGCATTTTTTATCTGTGTTTGATTGAAAAAAAAAATCCATGTATAAGAGGACCTGCACAGTTGAAACACATGTTGTTCAAAGGTCCAATGCACAATGCAAACAATAACCAAAAGAAGGCCAGAGTGACTAGACAAGATGGACAATAAGGAAAAAATCATTACTAGAGACAAAAGAAGGACATTTTATAATGAGAAAACGGTCAATCTACCTGGAAGACATAAAAATCATAAACCTATATACAACCAATAATAAAGCCCCAAAATAAATGATACAAAAACTGACAGAATTGAAAGGAAAAATAGTCAATTCAACAACCATTTAATACCCCACTTTCAGTAATGGATAGAATAACATGTCAAAAGATTAACAAGGAAATAGAAGACTTCAATACTGCTATAAACCAGTTAAACACACAAGACACCTATAGAGTAGTCCACTCAAAAACATCAGGATATACATTTTTCTCAAGTGTACATAAAACATCCTTCAGGTTAAACCATGTTAGGCCACAAGACACACTTCGATAGATTTAAAAGGATTGAAATCATACAGGGTATATTTTCCAAACACAGTGGAATGAGATTAGGATCAGTAACAGAATAAAATTTGGAAAATTAACAAAATATGTGGAAACTAAACAAAACACTATTAAATAACTAATGAGTCAAGGAAAAAAACCATAGTGGAAATTACAACATATTTTGAGATGAATAAAAACAAAATGCAATGTACCGAAACATATGGAATGCAGCCAAATCAGTGCTTAGAGGGAAATTTATAGCTATAAATATTTATATTAACAAAGAAGAAAGAGACCCTCCAAAATAATTTAAACTTTCACCCTAAGAAGTCATAAAAAGAACAAGCTAAACTCAAAGCAAGCAAAAAGAAGGAATAATAAAGAATAGAGAGGAAATAAATGAAATAGAAAATAGAAAAACATTTGTGAAAATCAATGAAATAAAAAGTTGGTTCTTTAAGAAGATCAAACGTTTAGTTAGACTGACCAAGAAGGGAAGAGAGAAGATTCAAGTTACTAAAATCAGGAAGGGAAGAGGGGATTTTTATTTGACCTATCAGAAATAACAAGGATTATAACACAGTGCTACGAACAATTCTATGTCAAGAAATATTAACAGATAAGTGAGATGAAATGTATGAATTTCTAGAAAGACACAAACTACCAAAACTGATTAAAAAAATAAATAGAAAGTCTGAATATACTTATAACAAGACATTAAATTGATAATCAAAAACCTTCCCACAGAAAAAAGAACAGGCCCAGATGGGTTCACTGGTGAATTCTACCAAATATTTGATGAAGATTTAATACCAATTCCTTCCAAAGTCACCCAGAAAACAAAACAAGAGATCAACCTTCCAATTCCTTCTGTGAGGCCAGTATCCCTGACAGCAACGCCAGACAAAGACATCACAAGACAAGAAATTCATCACTTGTGAATATAAATGCAAATATCCTCAACAAAATACTAGCAAACCAAAATCAACAACCTATAAAAGCCATAGACCCAAGAGAACTGTAAACAAATATCTGCACAGTGGACAATATGTAAACAGATATTCACAACAGCATTATTTATCATAGTCAAAAAGTAAAAACAGTCGACGTGTTCATCAACTGAAGAACAGACGAACAAGGTGTGGTGTATCCGCACGACGGAGTGTTACTCGGCAAGAGGAAGGAAGTGAGTGCTGATGTGGCGATGGTCACACAGCTCTACAAAGATGCTAAAGTCACTGAATTTTACACTTGAAAGGTGAATTTTATGACGTTAATTATATCTCAATTAAACTGTTATTTAAATAAAAGAATATGTATATTCTAGACTAGGGATTGAAATATGAGTTAATAAGATCGCAAACTGATATAAAACAGAAAATAACTTAAGTAATGAATAACGCATCCACAGAATTAAGAACACCTTTGCAAGTATTAACGACATGAATAACTCTACAAAAAAATTAAATTGATGACGTGGACGGAGGGCTTGGGAAGCCAGACCAGGATGCAGGGCGGGAGCACGGAGCTGACGCGCTGAGGACGGAGACGCCAGACACACGCAGACACACGCAGACACACGGGCAGGGGCCCAGGTGAACGAGGAGAAGTAAGTTTACACTGGAAGTCACACCAGAAGAAAATTTTCTCGAACTGAAGAAACAGTGAATTCTGGACAGTCGTATGCCAGTGAAAACTGACGGCAAGATTCCGACACCCAAGTCAGAGCCTAGTGAAATTTTTGAATTTCGAGGATAAAGTTTCCTTCAAAATTCCATTGAGGAAGAATAGGTTTCTGTTAACAAACAAATATCAGCCCAGCCTCAGTTTTTCTTCCACAACGTTAAGTACTGGACAACAGTGAAGCAACCACTTCAAAGTTAAAAGGAAGTTTTATGACCCCAAATTATGCCCAGCTAAGGTTTCAAAGCTCACACCCACACGTCTCTCCTCAGGAACATCCTCTAGGCCATCAGCAAAAGAAAGTAAAGGAAAAATCCCTCAAAGATGGGAAAGTCATGGCATAAAAGTTTGGCAAAGGGTATTTCTATAAAACCATTTGCTCAGACAAATCTAAATAATTGTTATAAATTAGATGCATTGGTCACACGTAATTTTCAGAAATGAAATATATCATGTAAAGAGTACAGCCTAGTGACAATATAAGGAAAAAAACACGCAAGAGGCCAGGCACGGTGGCTCGCTCCTGTAATCTTAGTACCATGGGAGTCCGAGGCGGGAGAATCGCTTAAGCTCAGCAGTTTGAGGTTGCTGTGAGCTAGCCCTGGCAACAGAGTGAGACTCAGTCTCAAAAAAAAAAAAAAAAAAA
>NW_012151163.1:676584-689833 GCF_000956105.1 Propithecus coquereli
GGAGGCTGAAGCAGAAGGATCACTTGAGCCCAGGAGTTTGAGGTTGCTGTGAGCTAGGGTGACACCATGACACTCTAGCCCGGGCAACAGAGTGAGATTCTATCTCAAAAAAAAAAAAAATTAATATCTACTCAAACTACAAAGCCAATAGCCAATACTAAACAATAAACACTTAACAGTGCATCTGGTAGGATTCCACTGAAATCCTGGACAAGACAAGGCGGCTTACTGTGGCCAGCGTTCCCCCAGCCCCACCACAAAATAAGAAAAGGGGGGAGGAAAAAAATATATATATATACATATATATATGAGAAACTATTGGAAAGGAAGGTGCCAAACTCACATTATTCAAACATAACATGATTGTCTACCTGAGAAAAATGAAATAATGTAAAATACACTAATTTTTAAAATCCCACTAACATGAATATAAAAAGCAATAGTTTTCCTACGTGTCAGCATGAATAGGCAAACAATGGACAAAGAATCACGTTTGCAATTATAAAATTAAGCATCTGGAAATTAACCTTAAAAGAAGTCTGTGAGGCTCAGATAACCAAAGCCCTGAGCCCGACAGGCCACCATCAGGAAAGATGTGCACAGAGGGAGAGGGGTAGGATAGCCCGTGTCTAAAGAGCCGCGTTAAGATGTACATTCTTGCCAAGCTATGAATTCAATGCAACTTAAAGTTCCAATCGAATTTTATACAAAAAATCGATTATGAAGGCCATCTAGAACAACAAAAGGCAAAAAAAAAAAAAAGGCAAGGGGACTTTCAGAAAGAATAACCGCACGGACGCACACGGGACACCTCATGCTGCAGTAAAGCTGCAGCGCGTGAGCGGGCAGGCACCAGGGCAGGAGCGCACACGGTGATCGCTAGCACAGAACCGAGACCCGAGTGTCCCGCACACGTACGAGTAGGTCACATACGCAGTGGTCCCTCCACGTCCACCAGGGTCTGCTCCAGGATCCCTGGCAGACACCAGACTCCCAGGACACTCGCGTCCCTGGCGTGCGGTGGTTCAGTGTCTGCGTGTAACCCACACATCCTCCGTGCCCTTGGGATCATCTCTAGGTTACGTACAAGACCTGACGCAACGTAAACGCTAGGTGAGTTGCTGTTTCAGTGTATTTTTTATTTGCATTATTTGTATTGTCATATTGTTATTTTTTTCTGAATGGTTTTACCTGCAGGTGGTTGAATCCACAGATGTCACACCTGCGGGCAGGAGGGCCGGCTGCAGTCTGGTCTGGCCCTCGGGTCTGAGGGGCGGCTGCAGTGTCCAGGCACCCAGAGCCCACGGCCCCGCAGTCTGCTTGCAGTCCCGCCTCAGCGTTCAGCAGCTGCGGGACCCTGGGCAGGTTGCTGCTGCTTGCTTTAAATTTCTTCATCAGTCAAGTGAGGATGGCAGTGCCTGCCTCCCGGGGTCGTTGGGAGGGTTACGTAAGTTAAAATGCATAAAGCCCTTAAGAGAAAGTCTGCACTTGTAAGCTCTGCATGACAATTTATTAAATAAAACAAATTGTGTTGGAAAAATTAGTTACTTGGGCAGACAACGAGCAAGACCCCATGTGCTCACACTACCCGCCCACTAAGTTATGCACAAACTATAATCCTTAAACAATGGGGACGAAGCAGATGAAAACATAGGCTCTCGAGGGAGTAAAGTGGTTTTAATCTGAGGGAGAGAGGAAGATGCAGGGATGGTGGTAAAATGCGAAATGGGAAAATCGGGAGAAGCCGCGACTCCCACGTCAGACACGCTCGTGAAAGGGCCGAGAGCGCGGCTTCTGTTGGGCTGGAGATGATGAGGCGCAGCATCCACACGGACCGAAACAAAACACACGCGGGCTGGGCAAAGGCGACTTCTGCGTTCGTGGTCTTCAGTCTACGGGAACCCTCAGAAAACAAAAACGAGAAAACTAGAATGCCTCCAGTGGCTGTCACCCTCTTTTCTAAGATTAAAAATATTGTCTAAGAGAGCGAGTCTCCTCATTACTGCCACGAAGCCCACATGAACACCAAAAACGTCTGTTTTGTGCAAAAAGAGCAGAAGCCTGAACACGGACGCCAGCGCACCGTGACTAGCCGGGAGCCTCAGCCCCTCTCCGCGGAGACGAAGGGCTGCGACTCTGAGCACATGGGGCTGCAGGACGCCAGCCCCGGCAGTCGCGCTGTGGGCTGTGGGCGCACCGCTCTCGTCTGCAGGAAATGCGAGGCCCTGAAACTCCGACACCTCGTTCCCTAGAAAGAATTGCGACGAGAGGACGAAACGGCACACGAATCCAGGCTCTCAAATGAGTCCGCCAAGCCTCAACAATTGACCTAGCGCCGCCGTGATTCATCCCAGGAGACACTGACCCCGAAGTCGAGCAGACACCCAGAGCGCCTGAGAGCGCTGCGCGGGCTCCGTCACGCGGGGGCTGCGAGCGGGGCCGTGCCCTTGGCAAGGACTCGGAGGATTTTTAAAGATCACTACACAGCCGGGCCCGCCACAAAGCCTGTCCCCAGGCAGAGCGGAGAAAGGGGGAGTTTGTTTCCCGAGCCTCTGCAGGCTGCCCACCCCCACCTCACCCTCCGACTCCGGCCTCCTTCGTCCCCCGCCCCACGCGGTGGCTTTTGCTGTTCCTAAAATGACTTGTTTGCGGTTGAAGACGTGTCGCCAGGAAATGGGTACTGCAGACCGACGGACGCCGCACACACGTCACCTGGCCACAGAGGAGGAACTCAGCCTCCAGTCACCCGCCCAGGGGGCCCCGCGCCGGCCCCAGGGCCCAGGAGTTGGGGGGCTGCCGAGAGACGGCAGTGCCCGCCTGGGCATGGAGACCCCACATCTGCACGGTGTCCAGTGACCACACGCCTTCTCCCGTGTGCCCCACCCCCGGGCTTGTCAGAGACCCCGACCCAACATGCCTGTTGTGTTCTCTCCTCGGCAGGGTCCTGCCGCCTGGTAAGATCACAGTGACCCTCCGTGTGAAGGCCATGTGGCACCTGGTGGCTCTTCATGCCACACGCTCGCCAGCGTCCAGGGAAGGCCCATCCCCACGGCACAGAGAGAGACGAGGTGGCGTGGAGGAGGGAGGCAGGGAAGGACCCTGCGCATCCCAGGGTCCGTGAATGCATTTTGGATACGAAGATCTAAGCCCCCTCCTGCTCTTCCAGGCTCCATTATAGATCCCAGTGGGGCCACATTATCTAAATTCGCTGAAACCCTTCATCTGTAAAATGGGCTATGGCCACCCACATTGCTACTCAACAGGGGCTGTAAGATCCTGGAGGTTGTGCAGATCAGAGAGGGAGTTTGTGCAGATCACAGAGGGCGATTGTGTGGATTACGGGTAGATTATGCTGCTGAAACTGCTGCATGAACTGGGGTGCACTTGGCAAAGTGGGCGTTGCTTCTAGAGCCGGGAGTGATGGTAGCTCTGAGTTGCACATGCCTCTCACCTGAACGGGTGGCAGAGGAAGGGGCTGAGTGGTCATCGCGAGGTCCCCTACGGGAACAGGGAGCCAGCCTGCCTCGCTCTGGCCTCTTACTACTGACGAGACCTTGGCCACGTTACTCAAAGCTTCTCAAACTCAATTTTCTCATCTGTAACTGGGGTTCACAGCCCTGCCTTGCCTGCCTCACAGGTGGTGAGGACGTGTGAGCAGGCAGAGAGGAAAGGAAAGGCCGCCCCAGCTGGCGAGAGGGCCAGACATTAAATGCTTAGTTTGAGCTGGAGATGGGGCTGCATGAGACACTATATTACTCTCCTAGAGATAGGACTGTTCTAATTTCACCGAAGTACCTAGCCTTGGACAGGAAATCACTCGCCCATTGTTACCAGCCAAGGAGAGGAAATAAGGGCCTACATCTCTGTGCTGCTGTCCTGAAGTGTGATTTATTTGCAACAATGGGTGACTTGTGGATGATGAAAACAACTGAGCGCAGCCCTGGGGGCCGCAGCGCCCTCCCCGCTCAGCCGGGGCCAGCCACACAGACACCAAACATCCCAGGCGAGGCCGGGCACGTCATCCTTCCTCACCCCACCTGGGCCACCAGCCTCAGCTGTGAAGTCACAAAGGCTTATTCAAATGCCCGTCCAGCCCAGAGTCAGGGACACTCAAGGAGAGAAAAAACAGCGTCGGAAAAGCCAAAACTGGAGCTTGCCGACAGCTGTTGCTCCTTGGCGATGTCCGTAACAGACGCCGAAACACCAGCGAGCAAAATGCACGCTGTCTGGCCAACATCTGCCGCTGTGCCTGCCACCGCCACTCCGTGTATACACTCGCGTGGGTGCAGAACCCGTAAGAGAGACACATTGTGCAGAACAATTTCATTTGGATTTTCTCAACAGAGTGAGCACTGTTTCTTAGCTTTAACAATTTCATCTTTGGGAAGGCAAAAATCAGCCCTCTGCAGAATTGGTTTTTGATTTGCTGGTGTTTCCCCAACAGGAAGCCTCTCCCAAGAAGAAACAGCTCTTGACTCTGGTGCAGGGTTATTTGTCTCCGAAATGCCAGACCAGCTGCTGCTTTTAGTCCCACGGAGACCATCCGGACACCAGGCGTCACTCCATCCCTGAAACTACTCCCCGGACGGCCGCAAATGCAAGCAGGAAAGGCTGCGAGTGGAGCTGCGGAGGAGGGTGGGCGGCAGGGAGGGGCCGCAGGCAGGGAGGAGGAGGACCCGCTCGCAGGACGGCAGGTCTGGGGTCACCTGCACTGACCAGACCTTTGCAGATCCGCGGCCACAAGCACGGGGCAGCCCGAGTCCTTCGTTAAAACAAAAAGCGGCACAGCTGCCCCCCACTTCCAAAGGTCGGCAATCACTGGCCCCCAAGGAGAAAATTAAGGAGAACTCAGAGGCGCCAAGACCCCCAGGGTGGAACCCCAGCCCCCAGGGCATGCCCCAGGAGCCTCCATCAGCTGCTGCACCCCCAGCCCATCCCAAGGCAACAACGTTCGGAAGCAAGAGGCAGAGGACACAGCCCCAGCTCCTTCTTGAGCATGCGGGGACCAGAGCCAAACCCCAACACCCACCTGGTCTGCGGGGTGCACGCCCTTCAAGCTTCTCCCTTAAAGGTGACTTACAAAGCAACTGTAGATATTGGGGTGCAGTGTCTGAACCAAAAGTTAAGACACGGGTTTTGACTATTAAAAAAAAATGATTTTTTTATTCGTTAATTTATTTATTTGGGATGTTGTAAAGAGGCTTAACAAATCATATTAGTTAGTATGTGCATGAATAAGTCTTACTAAAAATAAAATATTGTGAAGTCAGAAAAAAGTAATTGGCTCCTTTACTTATTCAAGATGTCTCTACTGTGTGTCCCTACTCTGTTCCACGTGCTGCAACTCTGTTCCACGCACCGGGGACTAGCCATGGCCAAGCACAGCTGGCAAGTTGGTGTTTTAGGTGGGGTATTGGTTGGGGGGTGTCTGGGAGACACAGAAGTTAACAAGAAACAATGATTTTTTGTGTGGTAAAAAACACACAACATGAGGCCAGGTGCAGTGGCTGACACCTATAATCCTAGCACTTTGGGAGGCTGAAGTGGGAGGACTGCTTGAGTCAGGAGTTCGAGACCAACCTGAGTAAGATTGAGACCCCCGTCTCTACTAACTATAGAAAAAATTAGCCGGGCATGGTGGCGCATGCCTATAGTCCCAGCTACTCGGGAGGCTGAGGCAGGAGGATCGCTTGAGCCCAGGAGTTGGAGGTTGCTGTGAGCGAGGATGACGCCACGGCACCATAACCCAGGCAACAGAGTGAGACTCTGTCTCAAAAAAAATAAAAAATAAAAAATAAAAACACACAACATAAACCTAAGCATAGAGTACAGCGGTGTCAATTCTGCGCACGTTGTTCTGCGCACACCGCCAGAGCTCTTTCATCTGGCAAATCCGAAACTCCGTCTGGACCATTAAGCAACTGCCCACACGCTCCTCCCCCACCCCGGCACCCGCCGCTCCACTCCCTGCTCCCAAGAGTCTGTCTACTCCAGGGCCCTCATAGGACGTGGAATCACACGGCACGTGTCCCTCTGTGCCCCGCCCGGTGCACTAAGCATAGTGTCCTCGAGGCTCATCCATGTTGTAGCAGGTGTCAGGAGAAACATCACTTCTGTTTCTCAAAAGAGAACCAGCTGATAGAGTCAAGAGCAGCAGGGCTGTGTCAGCTCTCTGTTTGCTGCCGTAACCAATGACCCCAAACACGGCAGCTGAACCCACACGAATGTGCCACCCACAGTTCTGGGTCTGCCCGGGCTGCGGCCTGCGTTCCTCCTGTGCGGGGCGTGGTGGAGCTCAGTTCCTGTGGTTGCAGGACTGAGGCCCCCAGAGACCCTGCGACCTGGGCCCCTCCTCCGCAGCCCAGGGCAGCTACAGGGAGTCAGCAGTTCTCGCAGGCGGCCACTCTGCCCGCCCTCCTGCCTCTGCCATGTGTGACAGCGTTGGGCCCACCCAGATAAACCAGCACAATCTCCCCGCCTTGAACTCTACAACTTCCACTCCCTCTGCAAAACCCACGGCAGGGGCGACCTCAAACAGGGGGTCGCAGAAGGTCCCCTTCAGATTCTGCGATGTTTACACTGAGCCGTGGGTGTCCTGACGGAGTGGCCACGTGAGGACGTGGGGAAAGCCACCCCGCAAGGCCACAGCCAGTGCACCCGGGCAGGATGGCCTGGCTGGCTGCGGACAGGACAGAGGGGTGCCAGGCCTGACACCAGACTGGGACCTCGGGCTTACTGGACGTGCAGGCAGAAAGCATTGGAAGTTTTAAGCACAAATGACAAGGTCTGATTTATACTTTTAAAAGATCACGCTGTTACTTGACATTTGAAATGATATTTGAGATGTATCCTGAAAGCACAGGTAGGATTTAAAGAGAGGACAAGGAGAGAAACGTGTTTCAGGGACTTAGAGGGGGACACAGGCCTGGAGCCAGGAAGCAGACACAGAAGGTGGAGCTGCAGGTAATTGGGGGGGGAGTGGAGAGGCCCGGGGAGGGGAGTAAGCACTCAGGGGTCTGGGGGCAGCCGGGCGGGGTCCTGGGGGGGCAGAGCTGGAGGGGTCCTGGGGGGCACACTGGGGGGCCCTGCAGGGCGGCAGCTGGGGGAACCTGGGGGACAGAGCTGGGGGGACCTGTAGGGCCCTGCTCGGCCAGGTGTCTGCAGGACCTGCCAGGCAAGCACCTGTGCAGACGGCTCCCTCCCGAGTGGCTCCCTAAGGAGCGATCAATGTCACTGAATCTCCAGGCCGGCAGCATCCTCACATCAGCATTAGATGCCATTAAAGAATCAATAATCGGAATAAAGGGAATCTTTGCGAAAGGTCAGCTGCCGCGCTGCAGGGCCCATCGCGCCAGGAGGACCCGGCTCGGGGCACACAGCGAATGCTCTTCACAGACATTCTGCTTAAGCAGAGAATTAGGTGGGAAATTAATTAACTTGGAAATCGCAAAGAAAAAATGCCCAGTCCTTTGCTCCCAGCCCTTCCTTTTTAAAATTTTTCTTGCCTCCAACATGCAGGAAATTCTGCCTCAAAAAGTCAGCGGGTCCCTGTGGGCTTCAGCCCAGGGAGGCAGGTGCGGAGTGTGCGGGACAGAAGCCGGGACATGCTCCCCCTCGAGGAGCCCTGGGGAACGGGGAGGGTGAAGACCTTCAGCTCAGACCGGGAGTCCCGGGGAAGGAGGCAGCCCCACTGTGCCCGGCCTACCCAGGAGCTTGGCTCTGGGTTTCTGCCTTTTGGGGCCACCAGAATCATGGAGCACACTCGTTTTTCCCCTCTTGTTAGCAATTCAAAACCCTGTGCCCGGGATGGAAGCTCGTATCATGGTGATTTGTCGCAACAGTAAAATGGGAAATAGAAAATGGCAGAGTGAAATTGTGACTCTGCCTCTTTAAATTCTGTCCTCCCCGAAAGCAGCAGGACAAAGTTCGCACGCCCGCACTGCATGATGCCACGCGTGATCTCCCTCGGAATTAGTCCAGTTAGCTCAGAGGTGTCAACCACCCGGCCCCGCGATGCCCACCGTATTTGGAGAGAAAAATAAAATATGAAACCCTCCTCTGTGATCCATGGGCTTTTATATACTCCGCAGAGCTGTTCAAAGCCGAACTCAAACGAGCGAGCCAGTGCGTGACAGCGTCTCAGGGAGGCTTTGCCCCTGCCGGCACAGGGACGCACCGCCGCGCGTTTGTCTTTCTCGCCAAACGGAGGGATGGAGAGGTGATTCCGGACGCTCTGCTCTCAGCAGACAAAGGGATGTGTTAACACCCCTTTCCTTCCAAATGCACAGGTGACAACCACGGCCCAGACACAGTGTCCTCGGCAAAGGGCTGCGGGCTCACTCTGCGTCCCTGTGGGGTCCCGCCAGCCTTCCCCAGGAGCGGGCTGTGCCTCCCTGCCGGGCTGCGACGTGCGTCCCAGGCAGACTCCTACATCCAACCTTGAGAACCCGTCCTCCACACCTCACTCACAAGCGCCCGTTTGCCCTTCAGCGCCTCCCTGCATGTCCCCGCCTCGAGGGGGGACAGACGCCGCTGGCCCTGCTGCAGGGAGGAGGGGTGAGGACCCAGGAGGAGGCAGGTCGGGGGCTCTCCGGGTCCAGCCCAAGCAACGGTCCCACCGTGTGTCCACACAGAGCTGCCGGCTGTTTGGACAGGAAGGGGGTGAAAACCCGGCGCAGCCAGGGAGCGAACTCCTCGTCACGGCCACGACGTCCAAGGTGCGTGGCGCTGAATGTAGCATGGCGGGGCCACTCTCCCCCTCACACACCCACCCTGTCGCCATCCAGGGGACCCGCGAATCTCGCCGAGGGCAGACGGTGACATTCCCCCCGCCTGTTGGAGCACGCCTGTGCTCCGTGGGTCCTTGACGCTCGTGGCCGAGCTCAGACTGCGGATCCTGGACACCCGAAGTCCTGGGATGTGGCCGTTTCTATCTTTCAATTCCACGTCTACGAAGGAAGCCGTGTCCAGATCCTCTGCACTGCTGGGGGCGGGGGCGGCGGGGAGCGAGAAACGGTGCCCGCAGTTCCTCCGACAGCTGGACACAGAATGTTCACGTGGTCGCCAAGCCGCTCTAGGCGCACCCCAAAGACAGCTGGTGGCAGACCCCAAACAGATGCTCGCGCACGCACGTTCATAGCGGCGTTAGTAACAGCGGCCCCGACAGCCGAGTGCCCCTCACCAGACGAACAGGTGAACGACGCGTGGCAAATACACGCAGTGGAGTGTTATTCAGCCCCAGAAAAGGAGGAAGTTCTGACGCGTGCTGCAGCAGGGGGGACCTTGAGGACATTATGCCAAGTGACATAAGCCACACCCAGAAGGACACACACTGTGTGATCCTCCTTATAGGAAGTTTCCAGAATAGTCAAACTCACACAGAAAGTCGACAGGGGTTGCCAGGGCTGGGAGGAGGGACGGGAGACACGGATTCGTGGGGACAGAGTTCCAGTTTTACAGAAGGAAAAGTCCCGCAGATGGGCGGTGCTGATGGTCACACGGCAACGTGAATGTGCTCGATGCCACCAAACTGCACACTTACAAAGGCTAACATGCTAAGTCTTACGCTACGTCTATTACGCCACAATAAAAACATACAGGACACAGAAAGCCAGGTCTCAAAAGCAGGGCCTTGGAGGAAGGTGCATGTGCTGTTGTAAACTCATGTTCTCCCAGGGCCTTGCGCACTTGCAGGGAGGAGAACGTGCGTGGGGTCAGAGGTCAGGTCACTGAGAGACTCTGGACAAGCTTCGGGCTCCTCCTGAACAAAACGGCTGCATCGTCTCTGCCTCACTGGCCTCCCAGAAAACCAGCTGAGGCCACGTGTGGAAGCCTCGTTTTACGCGGTGGAGCCGTTCGCTCCTGTTCGACCCCATCGCGTGCCCGGGTGGGAGCGGAGGTGCACAGCCTGGCAGGTGCCGACTCCACCCCGACTCCTGCTGCCAGCAGGCAACCCCGCCGTGGGGACGCTGCCTGCCAGCTCCCTCCCTGCGGGCGGCTGCCGTGGAGCAGGTGGCAACAAAGGCGCCCGCTGGGACGTGGCGCGGCCTGTCCTCCCACCGCCAGGCGGGGAGACGGAAGCCCGGCAGCGTGTGAAGGGCACCACGTTCGCGGGACTCTGAGAAACCTGCCAAGGGAGAGTCACGCGTGGCCCATCAGTGCGTGGAAGGACACTCAGCATCACCGGCTGTCAGGGACGGGCAGACCGAACCCTCGGTGAAGCCACTGCACGCCCAGCAGCACGGCTGTTATAAAAACATGGAACATACCAAGTGAGGGCAGGGATATGGGGAGCCGGAACCCTTGCTCGCTACTGGGGGGACGCACAACGGTGCCGCCGCTCCGGAGGGTAGCCGGGCACAGAGCTGCCGCATGGCGCAGCGATCCACTCCCGCGCACCGTCCACGGAATGCTGCGCAAGGATGCCCACGGCAGCACGACGCCGACAGCCACAAAGGGGAACGACCCGATGCCCGTCACACGGTGAGGTGGTGAAATGCGGATACTCATCCAACGAATATGATTTCACAATAAAAAGGAGCAAAGCGCTGGCACCTGCCGCAACGTGAACGGACCCTGAAAACGTGACGCTCAGGGAGGAAGCCAGACACAAAAGAGGACGTGCCGTGTGACCTAATTTACGTAAAATGTCAAAAAATAGGGCGAGACAAAAAGTAGATCAGTGAACAGCCAGGGCCGGGAGCCAGACGGGGCGTCCTCAGACTGGCGGCACGTCCCGGAGTTAGAGCGCGGGGACGGCCGTGCCACTCTGTAAAACCCGAACCC
This sequence comes from Propithecus coquereli, assembly GCF_000956105.1. Taxonomy (NCBI): domain Eukaryota; kingdom Metazoa; phylum Chordata; class Mammalia; order Primates; family Indriidae; genus Propithecus; species Propithecus coquereli. The sequence continues at coordinate 687,370 of NW_012151163.1, forward strand.
GTCATCGAACTGGACACTGAAGGCGGGTGAACTTTATGGTATGTAAGTTACAGCCCCATAAAGCTCAATTTTAAAACCATCTTGAACATCGCACTCAATTTTAAAACAGAACATTGACTGAATCCTGCCCAGACAACACAATCACCTGTATTCCTCATCTCCCACCTTCCCGGCCTCTCCCAGTGGCTCCCGCACGTTCGGAGACAGAGGTCGTGGGAAACCCTTGTACTGGCACCTGCCTAGCAGCATTGCAAACACCCGTTAATACTCACTGGGGAGCCTTGCCTCGGCTTTTACCATGAATATTTCTTATTAGCCGAATCTGGACGTTTACCAAAAAAACACAAGTCAAGCTATAAGTGATATTTCTTTTTTCTCTCTTTTTGTGTCTTTATGAAGCCTTAAGAAACAAAAAGTGCGTCATTCCCTGAGGACTAGCACTTTAAATATTATACCAAATTGTAATTTTAAAGCCAAATCTGGAATCCAGGTCTTTCTGGCCCTCCCGGAGCCAGATCTCACATTATTCAATTCTCCTTAATAACTAAGTAACCCAGAAGGGATCCGACACACACGCTTGCAACCCACTTGAAACTCAGTTCCCTCCAGGAGAAAGTGACTGCTCCTGTCAGGACCTGAAACCAGCACACAGAGCAGTGCCGATCAAATTCTCCCGGGTGGGGGCGGGGAACCACGTCTGCAGGGCGGGGGAGAGAGAACCGCGTGCGGGGCCCCCTTGTGTGGGGTCGCCTGCTCCGCCCCAGGCTCCTCACTCCGCAGAAGCCTCGAGACAGCCCTACCAGGGAAGCATTCTCATCTCCATTTCATAGATGGGGAAACCGAGTCGTGAAAAATGAGAGTAATTTTTTGACCGAGGCACAGCCTGCGTCTGTGATTTCCAGCCCATTTTTCCCTCCACCAGACCCCGTCGGGCGCGATCAGATTCCCCATCCCACTGCGGACTCATAAGCTGCCCATCATCCTCCCCGTCTCACAGAGCAGCCGTCCCCAACCTTTTTGGCACCAGGGACTGGTGTTGTGGAAGACAATTTTTCCATGGACTGGGGCGGGGTGGGAGGGTGGAATTGTTTCGGGATAATTTAAGGACATTACGTTTATTGTGCACTTTATTTATTATTACATCGTGATATATAATGAAATAATTATATGACTCACCGTGATGCAGAATCAGTGGGAGCCCTGAGTTTGTTTCCTGCAACTACATGGTCCCATCTGGGGAGATGGGAGACAGTGACTGATCTGACAGGAGGCGGAGCTTAGGTGGTGATGGGCGCCGTGGGGAGCGGCTGTGAACACAGATGAAGCTTTGCTGCCTCACCAGCCGCTCACCTCCTGCTGTGCGGCCCAGTTCCTAACAGCCCACGGACCTGTGCAGTGCATGACCCAGAGATTGGGGACCGCGGTTATAGAGGACAACCAGGGCTGCTGCCGGGAGAAAGGGCCTGAGGACAGCGGGTTCAAGTGGCGGCCAGAGGTGGGACCCTCAGCCCCCCAGGAGCTGCGGCCACTGCCAAATTTCAGGCTTTATGCTTATTAAAAAATCAGAAAGGCCAAAACAGGTTATTAAAATGGTAGTCAATTTTAATGTTTATAATAGTAAATAAATGTCTTAACACAGAATAACTGATTCGCTGTGATAATTGTGCTGTTCAAAAGAAAATTATAGAATTTATCTTCTGAAGTATTAGCTCACAGGGCCCTGCTGGCGAAGTGGCCCACCATGGGCCGCGAGCTTACGGCAGACAGCCAGCCCCTCTCGCGGCTGCTGCTGCTGCCTCATTTGAAGTTGGGACCAAAGTTCTAAAGGCAAGGCCCTGAGGCCGAGGCAAAAAGAGTCCCCTGCCCATGCCACGCCACACACGCATGCACACACATGCACGGTCACTCCCCACATACCATGCCACGCACATGCACATCACACACGAATGCACACATACATGCACACATTCACATATGCACGTAATCACACACACAAATCCACTCACGCACACCACATACCATGCCCCACAGACACGCGCATTCACACACACCATCTGCCGTGCGCGGCGCTGGCGGATGCAGCTGCGAGACACCAACTTCCCGCACCCCCACGCGCTTCCTGCCGGGTGGTCACACCTAGAGCTGGTACCATGGCATCCGTCCTACACGTGCTCAGATGCGGGAAGACTCCAAGATCCCCAGCTTTCTAAACGTAATGAACAGTTGCCTCGGGTTTCTGGAAGGTGCCTGCGTGTCCCCGTCAGGGGACAACCAGCTCCACGGCAGGAAAGAGCAGAAGTCGTCACTCAGACGTTTCACAGGGTTATAAAGAGCTCCCAGGGAACTGCGGAGCTCTGCGGAGTCTCAGCTTCAACTTCTCTCTTCTCTCTTCTCGCTGATAACTCTTTTTCCTCCCCTCCCCTCCTCTCCTTTCTTCCCCTCCCCTCCCCCTCTCCCCTCCTCT
>NW_012151163.1:690934-692989 GCF_000956105.1 Propithecus coquereli
TCAAAAAAAAATCAAATAAGAGTGTTTTCCATTTTTTCCATTCTACAATGCAACCTTCATGCAAAGAAAGCCTCTTTCTGCACAAATGATGGGAACTAAGGCACATTCCCTGGAACGGAGCCACCTAAGCCTTGGCGACAGGCTATGAAGCTGAGAGGCGCGAACATTCTCACCGTACTGGGGAGAAGGCCCCGAAATGCAGGCGCAGGTCGGGGAGAGGAGCTGCGTCTCCAGGCCACACCAGTGACACCGAGATGCCGTCTGCACACCCCAGACCACCACCCCGCAGGCTCCTGGACCAGCCCCGATAAACAGGAACCCCCTCCCCAGCCTGTGTCTCCTTTGAGCATCAGAGCTCACGTAGTCCCCCAGCTGGGCACCCCCATCAGAGCCAGTGCTGCCCTCCTGTACCCCATGCCAGGCGCACAATCTGTCCTCAGAGGTGTCCTTTTCCCTCCCCGCCCCCCATCTGAGCCTCTCCACCTCCAGGGACACCAGTGTTGCCCCGCAATCAGCAACCAGAGTCACTGTCACAGTAACGTTCCTAACCAGTGGCCTGGTGAGCACGCAGAACACTGTCCGAAGGACCTACCACAGCCGCGTGCGTGCACCGTCCTCCCCTCCGGACAGCAGGGGGACAGGGACGCGCTGTCTTCACCTTTGCACCCCACCCCAACCCCGTGCAAACCCAATGCATGGCTGGCACCCAGCGACTGCTATTGCCATTGTTTCTAATTCTTGCTAGACATGGTAAAAAGATCTAAGTAATTCTGCATACCGTAGATCTGTGGTCCCCAAGCCCCAGTCCGTGGCCTGTTAGGAACCGGGCCGCACAGCAGGAGGTGAGCGGCGGTCCAGGGAGCAAAGCTTCATCTGTGTTTACAGCCGCTCCCATCGTTCACATCACCGCCTGAGCTCCACCTCCCGTCAGAGCAGCAGGGGCGTTAGGTTCTCACAGGAGCGCAGACCCTACTATAAACTGTACGTGGAGGGATCCAGGTTGCGGCTCCTTGTGAGAATCTAACGCCTGATGATCTGAGTGGAGCTGAGGCGGTGACGCTAGCACTGGGGAGCAGCTGCAAACACAGATCACCATTAGCAGAGAGGTCTGACTGCACAGAGACCATAATAAATCAACAGCTTGCAGACTCATATCCAAATCTTACCAGTGAGTGGCAAGTGACAATGTAATAATAATAGAAATAAAACGCACAACAAATGTAATACGCTTGAATCATCCCGAAACCATCCCCCCGCAGTCTGTGGAAAAACTGTCTTCCATGAAACTGGTCCCTGGTGCCAAAAAGGCTGGGGACCTCTGCCTGAAGGTAACAGGTCTGGCCGACCGTGAGTTATGGATTTATTTAAGCATCCGAGAACACGGCCTTCACACTCCCTCACGCTCCCGCAGTGTCCGGGCTCTCGGCTTCGCGGGAATGCCCGAGAGGGCCTCACTCCGATTGCTCACCCCAGAGACCCTTTGAGCGCTCACTTGAAACCGTGAGAACGCTACTAAGAACGGGTGATGGGACTTCCTCTGGGGACACAGCTAGTCACCGGTGGGAAGAGAAGCAAAGATCGTGCGGACCTGGCAGGAAAGGCTGCTCGCAGAGGAGCGGGGTTTGGAGCTTCCCTGGAGGGGCGTCCAGGCCTGCAGGCAGGGCCCCCCAACAGAGGAAAGCAGCATGGCGCCACGGCAGGACATCACTTCCGTTCCCCGACCACAGCGGGAACAGAGGGGGAGCAACAGGGCCCCTTCCCACGCCAGGGCTCAGTCCCGGCTAGCTCCTTCTTACCCTCCTGGAGCCTTCAGACAACAGAGGATTTTCGACGAGGAGAAGGACTGCTAAGGAATGGAACTGAGGCTCGCGGGTCCCTGACCAGTCCTGTGTCCTGCAGAACACCCGCCACAGTGGACACTCTCGCTCCCATGGCCGGGCCAGCAGGGCCTCTGCCCCAGCTCTAGGGTCCCAGGTGACCATGGGACAGACTCAGGACCCCTCACCATCCCACCTGCAGCACAGGTGACCAGGTGACGGTGGGGCAGAGACCAGA
>NW_012151163.1:696956-697360 GCF_000956105.1 Propithecus coquereli
GCCGTGCTGCCTGCGGGAGGAAGCTGCTCCGTGGGGAGGACGCAGGAAAACCGCACAGGACCAGAGGCCGCCCGTCCTCCTCTCGGCCTGTGGGAAGGCGGGGGACGCTGGAGCGGAAGGAGGTGTCCTCCACTTTGTCTCCCTGACCCCCAGGGCCGCATGAGTAACCTGCTGCCCAACAGCCAGGAGACCCCCGCGTCCACGTTCTCCCAGCCCACGAGGCCTGTGGCTGGAGGCCGTGGGGGACATTTGTGAGCCCCGACAGCTCGTGTGCTGCCGTGTGCTCTGCTGGCAGAGCCTGGTGTTACATTTTCCTGTAACAAACAAACGCTCATTTGGAGCTGACTCTCTTCTTTCTCCGATCCTTTGGTGTTCAGGGAAACAGCCACTAGGAGGTGTGTTTC
>NW_012151163.1:699833-701153 GCF_000956105.1 Propithecus coquereli
TCTTCTCTGTGGGACCCAGTGAGGTTATTTCATTTTGGCTTTTTTCCAGGTGATCCGTAAACATGATTTTTCCTGGCTCGGCCGCCTAGAGAAGAGGTTGCTCGCCACTCCCAACCCTCCCCTCTCTGCAGCCCACCCACTTGCCCGTTTGTAACACTAGAAAAGCAGGCCCACTTAGAGCTTGCAAAGTCAGACGGGGCCTGGGGGGGCAGAGACGATCGAGTTGGGGGCTTTGATCAAAGGACTGTAATCTCGGTGTTTCCCAGGCCTCACGAGACCCAAACTGACCGACCCCAAGAATGTCCTAAGCCCGGTCCGTGGAGACCTGCTCTAATAATAGAGTGGAATGGTGCACAGGTCGAGTGCCGCTTACCGATAACCGAGTGCCCCTCAGGTACTCAGGAAACATCTTCACCTTCTCTCGCGTAACTTAGTTTTTAATGTTTATTTACGTAGTAAACCTCAAAATATTTTAAATTTTAACGAAAGCAATAAATGCTCGTATCTAACATATAAAAGAGTACGAGAAGGCTCATGGGGCAGGAGGAGAGGGAGCAGGGAGGGAGAAGGCCAGGCCCCTCCTGCCCCTCCTGCCCCCCTGGCCCGCCTGCCCCTCAGAGGAAGTCCCTGCACCTGGCATTCTTTTTCGTGCCCGTCTCCAGATGTCCTGAAGGTCCAACTGTGTCCTGATTTAGACACAAACGTCCCCACTGTGGTCAGTCGGAACTTGCCGGCACCTCCCACGGTTGTCTCAGCCTTTGAGCTGTGCTTTCCCCCGTCCAGCTACAGCGACGAGCAGGACACCCGACGCCCTCCATGGACTGCGTGGCACCCCCACGTCCCCGCGCCAGGGGACGCGGCTGAGGGCGTGTTGGCATCTTCACCCTGCCCTGCCCGACTTGGCGGCCGGACGCCGTGCTCACCGGGTTGAGGCTGGCACCACGTCTGTTTTCACTCAGTCACGTCTCCGGCGCTTCGTCCCCAGAGTCCAGGGAGTGAGAACCAGCTAACCTGCGCGAGTTCGCCCGAGCTAATTCCTGCGACAGGTACACCCCACAGTGCCGGCGGTGTAAACTCATCGTCTGTTTCTCGCTTCTCAACTGCACCTGAGCATGAGCAGCCCCGGCCCTGCCGTCTCAGGCACAGGACTCCATGTCGCTGGTCAGCCCGCGCAGGGCGCCGGGGAGCTGCCGGGTGTCTTTGTGCCGGGCCTGCGTGTGCCACAATCATTTCCACTCACACGCTCGGGACGGAAGTTGTCACATGGGCGCGCCCAGATGCGGAAGAGGGGACAGTAGCCCAGATGGCACCCACTTTGCA
>NW_012151163.1:701203-705224 GCF_000956105.1 Propithecus coquereli
CCGATCCTTTGGTGTTCAGGGAAACAGCCACTAGGAGGTGTGTTTCCTGTTCCTCCCAAGTTTCAATCACTCTTTCCAGGACTGTGGACCCGTTCAGCCTGCACTCACGGGGCACCCGCAGCAGCCACGCACAGCCTGGGGGCTCCGAGCTGCTCACCTCCGCCCGCCAGTGCCCGACCTGTCCAGCTCCCAGCCCTGCGCACGTGCAGCCGCGGCGCGTCCTCCATCAGGGAACGCGCCTGGTGGTCGCAGGTCTCTGGTGCAACCCCCCAGAGCTGGTCTGTTGATCGCCACCCTGAGGCCCAGGAATCAGGGCAGGGCTCCCCGCAGAGGCTGCGTCCTGGCGTCCCATGGTGCTGCTGGGATGGGTGACCTGGCGCTGGAGCCTGCAGGTAGCGGGGCTACCTGGCACACAGCTCTTCCCCCCACGTGGCCCCTGGCTCCCCAGCGCCTCCCTCCAGCGGACAGAACGGACTTGCTCACGTGGCGGCGTGGGCCCAAGAGCAAAAAGGAGGCTGCCCAGGTCCCTTGTGAGCTTCCTGCTGCCACAGCGACTGGTCAAGGCAGCCACGGGCCAGCTGGGCCCTCGGGAGTGGCCCTCCACAAACCACTCTGCAGGCAGCTCACCACGGATGCTGGACCCACCTCCCGAAATCCTGTCTCCTGGTGACACACAGCCTGGCACGGACTAACGAAAGGCCCCTTTGGCACCAACTCAGCCCTGGGAAGTCAGCCAACAAATGGACTTCACGGCCAGACGGACTCAACCCCCAGGTCTGCCGCCACCCAGCTGTGCAACCCGGAGCAAGGAAATCAACCTCTCTGAGCCTCAGTTTCCTCAACTGTAAAAGGCCTGTGATTAAACACACCCCCAGGGCTGCTGGAAAATTAACCGAAGCCATTTCTGTAAAATACCTGTGCTTGGCAGCCCTCACCTATTGGAAACCATCATAGCCGGTAGGACTGTCCCACCGCCATTTCGACAAATGTCACTCCAAACACACTCTGATTCCAAAAAGGGGCCTGGACTCATTCATTCATTCAAACATTTGGGGACACTTTCCTGAGTCACTCAGCTGGACAGGCAAGTGGCTCTGCCAGGCGGCTCACGCTGGAAAGATGGTGCGTGGCTGCTGCGTGGAAGTCCTGGCACCCTGACTGCTGTGTGGCCCCAGGCAGCCGTGTGACCCTCTCTGTGTCCCCGCTGTAACACGGGAATGTCATTAGCCCCTTAGGACTGAATTAGAGGATGTACGTCGACTGCTTGGAGCAGGGCCCGGCGCATAATAGATGCTCCGATGCATCTGTCATCATCGACGTGTGATAGAGAGGAGGACGGTTTGTCCCAGGTTCCCCTCCGACCTCTGCCCCTTCTGGCCAAAGGCGCCCGGGCCTGGCGCTGTCCTGTGCGTGCACACGGCTTCCCGAGGCGAGCTCCTGGTGCCCAGTTGAATCCACGGTGAAAGGGGAGCCGGGCACAGGGACAGGAGCAGCGCGAGGAGCTCACCCTCGCTCCTCCCAGACGTCCTCATCGATCACGCTCTCGACCCCTGGCCCCTGACCTCTGCCCTGGGAGAGGAGCGGTTCCATCAGCACCACTGGAGCCTCCACTGCTGTCCCTGGTGAGACCTTCCACGCGCTTCCATCTGGACGCATGTCCCCGATCTGGTGATTTACTCCGCTTGAGTCCGTCGGGCTGCCCTGCAGCCTCGTTCCCAGGGACGTCCATCCCTCAAAGCCCGACTTGGATTTATTGTGAGAGACGTCCCTGGACTAGGAATCGCCTCGTCGTCCTTTACGGGGAAGATGGATGCCCCAGGAGCCGTGCCCGCCGTCTGCGCTCAGACTCCCCAGGGAGCCAAAGCCCCGCGTGCAGGTCCTCAGAGCACGGTGACAGCCACCAGCCGCGGTGGCAGGGGATGGCAGGGTCGAACCCAGAACCGCAGGACAGCAGGACCGGGGACCTCCAGAGACCAGCTCGCCGGGCCCCTGCCTTGCACTTCCAGCCGGGAGACCCAGACCTTCTGGGAAGCTCCGCACGGCCTCAGCCAGGGGCCCGGCCAGGAGCGGGTGGGAGGGGCCGGGAAGGGACCTCACTGCAGCCCGGACTGGTCCAGTCCAGGGCCACTCTGTGGCCAGACCACAAAACATCAGAAACGTCCCCGGGGAGGAGTAATCCAGCTCACCTGGCTCACGGGAGCTTCTGTCACCCGTTAATGAAGTGAACAGGGTCCTCTCGCACTCTGGTCGAGCACCAGGGCCTTTCCTCCCGTTCCCCCCACACATCTGCTCGCGAGCCTGGCAGTGGCCTGGTGCCCCCCGCCCGGCACGAGACCCGGCACGAACAGCCCCCAGCATCTGCTGAATGGGGGACAGAGCGACAGCTGAGTGATGGGTGTCTTCAGGTAGATGAAAGGGCTGCGTACATTTCTCCTTCAAGAGATAATCAAATAACCGTGTGGTAGTTCTCCGTGGAACCTCCGTTACTCCTGCTGTCCTTCCGTTTGGGTTACTGTCCCGTCCTCACCGGCAGCCCCACCTCAGGGGCAGTCGGGACCAGGGCCCTGCGGTGCGTCTGACGCTGGGGGACACTGCAGAGCTGGGGACGTCCCCGGGGCCCTGCTCTGTGGTTTCCCAGCAGCGTGGCCTTGGGCAAGTTAGTAACGCCCACCCCCGCCCCCCCCAGAGTCGTCGTAAATGGCACCGACCCCGTGTGGTTACTGTGAGGGACAAACAAGGTCGCAAAGCACTTAGTGCGGCACAGTCCACAGCTGTCTGCGCTGTTGCTGCCGTCGCACACTCACCGTTGCAGCCGTGGCGTCCCAGGGTCTCGGCACGGCAGCATGAGCACCGTCGTCGGGGGCTCCATAGGGCTGGAGCCCCGAGAGGGGCCGGGGGGATGGAGAGAGGCCAGGCACAGCCGATGTTTAGCGCTGAGTCTAGAGAGATGTCAACCTCTCTCGGCCACTGTTTTCCCATCTGTAAAATGGGGATGATTAAATCTATTCCACCAGCTTATTACAAGGAAAGACAAAGAAACACCAGGCTGTCTAAGGGCTTCCTAGCCTGAGAGTCAGGACGCTAGGTGAGGTCAGCTGCCGCGGAGCTACCCCACTCCACCTGCAACGCCACACAACTTCCGGGGATTGCAGGGAAACGCAGGTTCTGATTGCGGAGGTCTGGGCAGGGCCAGGGCCACGCTGCCCAGGCCAGAACACCGGCCGGAGCAGAAGCTGCTCGGAAGGAAGGGAGGGAGGAAGGGAGGGAGGGAGGCAGGGAGGGAAGTGCAGGCCAGAGAAACCCAAGATGACTTGTGGTACCGGCTTCAGGCGACTGTGAGTGCAGTTTGGTTATGAGATGCTACCAAGGAGCCAGTGGCTGGGGTGTGTGAGGGTCCCTGTCCCCTGCCCTGCAGGGGTGGAGAGGTCTGGGACAACCCGCATCGGAGTGGAGTTCCCAGGCCCGGTGAAGGCCCAGGGCACTTCCGATGCCAGACGGCGGGTTGGAGACGCCGTTACCCGGCGGTCTGGCCCCGCCCCAGTTTCGCCCTCCTGATTCCTTAATCTAACAAGAACACGGTTTTCCCAGAGTTAGTTTCTGCCTCTTCAGTTTTTGAAAACTAAATATATGTTCTTCTATTCCATTAAAATAATGGCCAAGTAAACCCTCAAACAGCCTCTACGCCCCTCTCTGGACGCGGGAAGGCCGCAGGTGGAGGCTGGAAGAGAGAGACGGCTTTATCCAGTGCGCGTCCGGATCCAGCCACGATTTCCCGCCTCGCCTGCCGCAGCACACCCACGGTTTCCAGGCGGCTTCCCTCCGGAACATTCCCAGGCCACGTTTTCTCAGTTAAAATCGCGAGTACGCAGTTACATCACAGTCAACGGGAAGAGACTTCCCTGAAAACAGCCTTTTCTTACCCAGAGCTAATTTGAGTCACTGCCCACGGCCTGCCCAATGTCTGGGCTAGTCATAAATTCCGCCTTTGTGTGCCCCGCGCCAGCCACGGAGGCCCCATCCC
>NW_012151163.1:706939-709045 GCF_000956105.1 Propithecus coquereli
ATCATTTCCACTCACACGCTCGGGACGGAAGTTGTCACATGGGCGCGCCCAGATGCGGAAGAGGGGACAGTAGCCCAGATGGCACCCACTTTGCAGCCGCTGGCTGGGCCCACGCCCCTGCACCGCCTGGATGACGCACACTGACTGCCGCGGGCCCGGCGCTGCCCGAGCCTGCACGCCTGTCCCGGGATGCCCGGCACGCACAGGGGACGCCAGCACCAGGAGAACGCCCTCGTGCCCAGCCCGAGTGGCCCTTCCTTTCTTGTGCTTCCTGTTACTAGAACCACCCTGGTTTTGTGAAACCGTATCGGGGCCGTGTCTTCAGTGTGCTGTTTGCCCTGGGATTTCCGGCGGCCTGCTGCTTGCTGGGAAAGAGGGAACAGGAACAGTCTTCACCGTCTCCCAGTCCCGCTGTCACTTCTGTGCATCCCGTGCCCTGCTTGGAATCTGCCCATGTTTCTTCCGCAGTTGTCATTTTTGTCACCTTGTTCTGACTCACTTCCAGTTTGGACCGGTTGCTCCATCTTTGGGCCGTAACTTCATCACTTGCTTTGGCGAACCTCCCGTGCATCCCTCCTCCCCAGGACACCCGCCTGGGCCCTTCCGGGGCGCACTGTGTGGCCAGCGGGACAGCTGTACCCCCGGGACCCTGGGACTCGCCGTCCCTCCTGCAGAATCTGACCCGTGCTCCTCTTTTCCTGTCCACTGCCCATCTCTCGTGCCCAGGTAACTCCGTGAGGAAGGGTGCCGGGTTGGCACCGTGCAAACACGGGTTGGGGGGAGTCAGCACCACAGGCACCTCGGGCTGCTCTCGGGGCACCGTGGTGTCGCCTCTTCGTCTGGACACGTGGCTGCAGGCTCCGTTCCCTCCACCCCCTTCTCTGCATGAATGTTGTAGGATAGTAAAAAAGTCTAGTGAAAAAGAAAGGGTCTTGGGACCCTTCTAAGTCGTTGCGTGTCTGAAAATCATATTAACGGATAAACGTCCAGATGTAGAATTTAGGTTCAAAACTTTTTTTATCAGACCTTGAAAAATATTATTCTATTGCCCTGTAGAACGCTGCTGTGCTGTGTGGTGGCTGAAAATCTAATGCCAGTCTCATTTTAATTTCTTTGTAGCTGAATCGTGTTTTCCTTTAAGAAATATTTTAGTCTCTCTTTAAACTTGGTGTTCTGAATTTTTGCAATAATGTGCCCGGGTACTTTTAAAACTCCATCCAGCTTAGCAGTGCACAGGCTTCTTCCGTGTGAACGCTTGAGTCTCCCTGACGATTTCAGGAACTTTTCTCCTACCGTTTCTTTGGGGATTTTCTCTACTGCTTTTTCTCTGTTTTCTCCTGAAGCATCTATTAGCTGGACGTTCTGTCTCCTGGAAAGGTCCTTTGGTTCCAGTGTCTCTTCTATTACTTATCTCCCTTTGTGTGCTACTTTCTAGAAAATTTCCCCTTTATTTTGATTTTTTTTGAAATTTTAGTAATTATATTCCAGGTTTCCAAGAGCTTTTTTGAGGTACACTTGTTCGTTTCTCATAGTACACTGTTCCTGTTTTATGTCCACGTTACATTCTTAAATCTCTCTGAGGATTCTAATTGTTGGAGAATTTCATTATTTTTTTCTAACTTGTTTCCTCATAGGCTATTTTTTTCTATTTGTTTATTTTTTAGCTTTATGGATTGCTGATGGGCAAACTGTGCTTTAGGGAAATGAGCCAGAGGCCCCTCAATGTCATCATCTGAGGATCTTTAAGGTGTCAAAAACTCACGCACCTGCCCTGGATGTCCCCCAGACGGTCCTTGCCAAATCCTTAGAGAGGAGCGATGTCGGCCCGTCAGCCAAGCACTGATGCCGTCGCCGTGTTCTGTAGGGAGGGATGAGCAGAGCTGACCACCCCAAACACGTTCCGTCACCCCCAGTGGCCCCCCACTCCTCCTCCATCCTGGCCGGCACCCCTAAGCTGGAGCAGCTCCCTGCGCCCACACGGCCCTCCCTCCCGACGCCCACCCATCCACGCCGGGCCTGCGTGTGCCACGATCATTTCCACTCACACGCTCGGGACGGAAGTTGTCACATGGGCGCGCCCAGATGCGGAAGAGGGGACAGTAGCCC
>NW_012151163.1:709095-709751 GCF_000956105.1 Propithecus coquereli
CTAATTTGAGTCACTGCCCACGGCCTGCCCAATGTCTGGGCTAGTCATAAATTCCGCCTTTGTGTGCCCCGCGCCAGCCACGGAGGCCCCATCCCGCTGTGCCCCGCCCGGTTCTAGTCTGACCTCCTCGGCCCACTCCCGAGCCCCGAGATCCACATCCCTCCCTAGCAGACCGCGACCCTGCAGGATCCTTCCCCCCCACCTGTTCCCCTGGGGACGCGTCCCCTCCGGCTGAAGACTTCTCTGCTGAGCTCAGTCCCGAGGCCCCAGGAAAGGACGCCCCGCTGCCCTGGCAGCTGGCGCGGTGGAGCTCACCAAGCCTCCTGCAGCAGGGCCTGCCCCTGTGTGCACACGAGGGCCCCGGGTGCCTGAGGACGCCTGAGCCTGGGCGCTGCCCCCAGGAGGCCCCGGACGTGGCCGAGTGGCCCTGTGCTCAGGCCAGACCCTGCCCACGGCTGCCTGGCCACTGCCGTCTTAGCCCCGGGCCACCACCTCAGACTTTCTCAGGCGGATGTTTGCGTTCAGATATCAGGGTTCCCGAGTAACACAGATCTGGATTTATCTTCTCTGTGGGACCCAGTGAGGTTATTTCATTTTGGCTTTTTTCCAGGTGATCCGTAAACATGATTTTTCCTGGCTCGGCCGCCTAGAGAAGA
>NW_012151163.1:710524-711180 GCF_000956105.1 Propithecus coquereli
CTAATTTGAGTCACTGCCCACGGCCTGCCCAATGTCTGGGCTAGTCATAAATTCCGCCTTTGTGTGCCCCGCGCCAGCCACGGAGGCCCCATCCCCCTGCGCCCCGCCCGGTTCTGAGTCTGACCTCCTCCGGCCACTCCTGAGCCCCGAGATCCACATCCCTCCCTAGCAGACCGCGACCCTGCAGGATCCTTCCCCCCACCTGTTCCCCCGGGGACGCGTCCCCTCCGGCTGAAGACTTCTCTGCTGAGCTCAGTCCGGAGGCCCCAGGAAAGGACGTCCTGCTGCCCTGGCAGCTGGCGCGGTGGAGCTCACCAAGCCTCCTGCAGCAGGGCCTGCCCCTGTGTGCACACGAGGGCCCTGCGTGCCTGAGGACGCCTGCGCCTGGGCGCTGCCCCCAGGAGGCCCCGGACGTGGCCGAGTGGCCCTGTGCTCAGCCCAGACCCTGCCCACGGCTGCCTGGCCACTGCCGTCTTAGCCCCGGGCCACCACCTCGGACTTTCTCATGCGGATGTTTGCGTTCAGATATCAGGGTTCCCGAGTAACACAGATCTGGATTTCTCTTCTCTGTGGGACCCAGTGAGGTTATTTCATTTTGGCTTTTTTCCAGGTGATCCGTAAACATGATTTTTCCTGGCTCGGCCGCCTAGAGAAGA
>NW_012151163.1:714680-721668 GCF_000956105.1 Propithecus coquereli
GGACGGAAGTTGTCACATGGGCGCGCCCAGATGCGGAAGAGGGGACAGTAGCCCGGGTGGCATCCGCTTTTTAGCCACTGGCTGTGCCCACACCCCTGTACCAGCTGGACGACGCACACTGACTGCTGCGGGCCCGGCGCTGCCCGAGCCTGCGCGCCTGTCCCGGGATGCCCGGCACGCGGAGGGCATCCCAGCTCTGCTTCAGCAAGGCCCTTCCTCCATCCACAGACCCTCCTCCAGACGAGTGTGCAATGCTCTCATTTCCTGCTGATGCCTCTCCCACAGGCTTCTACCTTTTCATTATTTCCCTACAACCTCTGAAAGAATCTAGGAGGCAGAGGAGAGGAGCGCCCTGCTCGGTATGTTGTCTTGGACCAGAACTCCAGCAGCCCTTTCAAAGCGCTGGTGACAGGTGCCTGGGCCCTGCCCAGGGGCCGCTGAGGAGAGGAGGCGAGAGAAGCGGGCGTCCAGGCCCCCGGCTGCAGCGACGCCCACGGGGTCTGCGACCGGGAAGGTGGCACAGCAGTGCTGGGGCGTCCAGCCAGCGTGTCCTCCCGGCTCAGGGAAAAGAAGGAGCAGAATCTATCTCAAGAGCTCGGCAGTGTACACGGTGCAGGGTTTCGTTGCAGGTTTGTGGATTTAATGATCCCTAACTGGACAGCCCCTCACCCTCTAGACCCTCCCACCGGTTACGATGCCCATGTGAGGCGAGGTGCTGTCACCCACATGCAGCGGATCCAACACTCAGTCACACGCATGTTGAAACACATGCAGACCGATGCCCGCCTGCAGCTGTGAAGGCCTGTGCTGTCCTGTGACAAGCACCTCTGGGAAGCCCTGGTGCCCCTGTCATCATGATACCAGTGTAAGACTTGACCTGTGTCCATTTGGCTCCAAATTTAGGGCCCTTCCAAGTACATCACAGCTGTCTCCAAATATCACGTTGACCCCACACAAACACCAGACTAAGCCCATGCAAACAGCACGCAGACACCGCGCCAACGCCACACGAACACCAGCTGCAGGCGCCCAGTAGGTGCAGAAGTTAAGGCGTCCGTTGCAGATGAAACGCCTCTGAGAGCATTCAGGATGTGAACGCCGCAAGCCTGTGCTCTGTTCTCGTGTGAACCGAGTCCAGGTTTCGCTGGTACAAACCAGCGTGTGCTGAGGCGCAGGCGGCAGATGGTGGGATTCAGGGAGCTGCTCGCACGCTCCCGGAAGCTCCCCTCCGTGTGTGGAGCAGACACTCGATCTTGCAGAGTCCCTGGAGTCTCTCCCAGGTACCGTGAAAACGCTCCTGCCAGGGGCGACCAAGCTCCAGTGTAACTCAGCAAAAGTAGCCCAGCGACAGCTATCGGGGTGAGCACCTTGACATACTTGGATATTATTTTTAAAATGCAACAACAGACACACCTGTGTCCGTGTCACGTTCCACATACAGCGATACTCCAGTGGAGAGCGACAGCCACCGCGTCACACCCTGGGTACCACACACCGTTCCACGCCGCTGGGCTGACCTGGTGTCTCCAGGGCCTCCCACATTTGATACGTGCTTCCTTGTCACTTCTTTGCTTTGACACAAAGTCCTACGTCCACTTCAGTGGGGAGCTGACGGTCCATTCGCAAAGGCCGTGGCGTCCTGACCACACGCAGCAACACGCTGGGTGCTAGCGGGACGACGATGGAACCGTTCCGTGTCTCCACCATGAGGCGGCTGCACAGGCGATAAAACTCCACAGAACTGGCGCACCCCGCACAAACTAGCAGAAACAAAACCGGGGAGCTCTGAACAAGACTGGCGGTTTGACTATTCTGGTGATGGGCACACCAAAAGCCTTGACTTAAGCATTCATTATACAAGGTATCCCTGTAACGAAAACACTTGTACCCTCTTAATATTTTGAATTAAAAGACTGTGGGTCTGTAGCAACGTTGCCACCCTGGGTGTGACATTAGACTGCAGTTTTACAGGCTATTACAGAGGGCATGTGGGGACGGGTGCCCGAGGTCTGTCTCTGTTACTTGCCAGGAGCACATGTGAATCTACAACTACGTCAAAGCAACATGCTGAGACGTGGGGGAGGGACAGATTTCTGTGACTTTCCCCTAGTGAGTCTGACCCAGATGGGTGTGAGTAACGGACGCCCGGGGCTTCGGCGGTCAGCTAGGGCGAGAGCCCGTCCAGAGCACTCCCCTCCGCAGCTGTCTCCTCTCCTCCTCCCTTCGCGGGAGGTAGGAGCAGCAGCTTCCCAGGAACGCCTTGAACGGAGCACAGAGCACCTCAGCTGTCGCTAATCTAATCACACAGGTGACTGACTGCCTTCATTTATACCACCTGGTTTCTTAAAGGAGCTTCCAAACATTTTAACCATCACACAAATCAAAACACGGGCAGACCTGCCTTCTCCACGGTGACCCTCCTTGCTTAATTAAACCACATCTAACAAGTGATCCGGACGGGCCAAGGTGTGCTGTTTCCCCGAACCCGGTGCCACGAAATCCCACTGACAGAGCGAGCTGCGCCAAAGCAGATTCGCTTCTCGCCTCCTCAGGCTGATTCTACCGCTGTCAGACACACAACGTCTGGGACTGATGGGACTCAAGGGCGCGGCGACAGTCAGAGGGAAGGCGGCGACTGGCAGGCAGGAGAGTGCACTTTTAATTGCCTGCGGATCTCAATTGCAAAAATGATACTCGTGTTCTGTCAAAGTTAAAGGATGATGAATAATTTTCCTCTGTGCACTTGGCAGAGTGGTGCTCAAAATTGTGGTAATAATAGTACCTTGTCTTTATAGACTCTTTGCTCCAAAGAGTTCAACATCTTCCAGAGACTGCTTCCATTTATCTTTCAACATTGCTGTAGAAAGAAGAAGTAATATGAGTGGGTCAGATTAATATACCTCCATTTGACAGGGGGTTAAACTGAGATTGGTGATGAAAAGTCTGACATTTCACTCGGTGGTCAAGCCAGGGCGAGATTCAAATTGCCATCAGGGATTGCATTTGTCCAGCAATCAACTCCAGCTGCCGTAACAAACATCTCAGCATCATAACCTGATAAAACCTGAGTGCTGCTCAGGTCACAGTCGGATGTTGGCCAGGCAGCAACCCAGGCAGAGCTCCTCCATGCAGCAAATCCGGGACGCAGGGATTCTCCGCCCGTGGACCAACTAGAGCACCCAGGGAGCCCTTTGCTGACCCTGCACATTCAGCCGGCCAGTGGGCACAGACCAAGGCAGGAAGGACTGCATGGCATTTTCAGGCAGGGCCTGGAAGTTGCACACACCATGGCACCACACACCAGAGTTTATTGTCTCACAGTCCCAGAGGTGGAAGCCTGAGATCAGGGTGCCAGCACAGTCCAGTCCTGGGGAGGACATCTCCTTGCTGTGTCCTCAATCAGAGAGCACCTGGTCTCTGTCATAAAGGCTCTAGTCCCACCATGAGGACCTCCCAACCGCACCCTTCTGACCTCATCTGAACCTAATCACCCCTGTGAAGGCCCCACCTCCAAATACCTTGGGGGTTGGGGTTTCAACTTATGAATTTGAGGGACACAATTCAGTCTATAGCACAAGCATAGGCTTTGAAAACTGAACTGATGCTAAAATTTCTTCCCAAAGAAGACGAGGCTGCACTATGGTCTGAACCCAACATTCTCCAGAAGATTTAAATCAGAGTTTCTCAACTTATGCCCTGTTGACATTTGGACAGGGTAATTCTTTGTTGGGAGAGACCGTCCTGTGCGTTGTAGGATGCTTAGCAGCATCCCTGGTCTCTATCAACTAGATGCCAGTGCCACCCCACAGCTGGGACAATCAAGATTGTCCCCAGACATTCCCTCCCAAATGTTCTCTGTGGGGTAAAATCACTCACGGTTCAAAACCACTGATTTGAGCAAAACTCAGCATCTCATAACATAATATTCAGTATATTTAGGCTATAATCCAAAATTACTCAACATATGAAGAACTAGGACAATCTGACCAATTCTCAAGGTTAAAGACAATCAGCACATGCCAGCCTTGGGAGGCCCCAGATGTCTGAATTATCAGACAGGACTTTAAAGCAGCTACTGTAACCATTCTCCATGAGTAAAGGTGAACACTCTTGAAACAAAGAGAAAGATAGATGGCCCACAGAGAGAGAGAAACTATAAAACAAAATGGAAATTTTAGAACTGAAAAAACATTAGAAGAAAAAAATGCAAGGAGGCTTCAATTGTGGAATTAAAATAACAGAAAAAAAAGTCAGAGACATGGGAGATAGATAAGTATAAATTATCTCATTTGAAGAACAGAGAGGGAAAAAGGAACATAGCCTCAGAGAGCAGGACAATTTCAACCTCCCAACACAGAAAACTCTCAGTCCAGACAGTTTCACTGACAGATTCTACCAAACATTTAAGAGATAATTAAAGCTAATCCTACACAATTGCTTCCTGAAAACAGAAGTGGGAACCATTTACAACTCACTGTATGAGGCTGGCATTGCTCTGATGGAACAGCAAAGAAAACACAACACAAGAAAACAGCAGATAAATATCCTTCATGAACATAGATGCAAAAATGCCCAAGAAAACATTAGCTAATAAAATCCATAAGTATTTTAAAAGAATAGCAAATCAAGACAAGGGGCTTTACCTGAGCAGGTAAGGTTGGTCGCACTTGAAAATCAATCAGTGTGATCGGCCACATTGACAGACTGAAGAAGAAAAACACAGAGAAGGCATTCAGTAAAATGCAATATTCATTCATGATAAAAATTCTCAGATAAATAGAAACAGAGGGAACTCCTCAACCTGACATAGGGCATCTACAAAATACTGAGTGTGACCATCACACTTAATGGTCAAAGACTCAGTGATTACCCCCCTAAGATCAGGAACAAAGCGAGGGTGTCTCCTCCCACAACTCCTTTCAACACTATGTTGGAGTCCTAGCCAATCGGATACGGCAAGATCCGGAAATCAAAGATGTGCAGTGGAAAGGAAGAACTAGAACTGTCTGCTCTACGTAGAACACGACTGTCCTCTGGAAAAATCCCAAGTGTTCTCCAGAAGAAATAAGAGCTCCCAGAACTAATAAATGAGTTTAGCAAGTGTGGTGTTAGTGAAAGAATAGATACATAGATCAATGGAACAAAACAGAGAGTCCAATATCCCCACACTAATACAGTGAATTGATTTTTGACGAAATTGCAAAGGCAACTCAAAGCAGCATGTTCTCAAGAAAAGGTGCTGCACAACCGAAATGCACAGGCGGCAGAATGCGCCTCACTGGACACTGCACAGACCGCAGGAGACTAAGCTGAATGGCTCCTGGACCTGAGTGTAGACTGCAGAACTGTAAAGGCTTTAAATGAAAATTAGAAGAAAGCCTTCTAGACTTTGTGTTAGGCAATTAGGTTTTAGACATCACATGAAAAGCATTATCCATAAAAGAAAAAAGACTATTAATACTAAATTAGACCAGCAAAATTTAAAACTTTTGCTCTGTGGAAGACACCGTCAAGAAAATTAATAAAAATAAACCATAGACTAAGAGCAAATATTTGCAAAGCACATATCTGATGAAGAACTTACAGCTAGAATATATAAAGAACTCTTAAAACTCAACAATAAGAAAACATACAACCAGATTTTTTAAAGGGCAAAACTTTGAACAGATACTTCATCAAAGAATATATATGGATGGGAAATATAAACATGAAAAGAGAAGATCATGAGTTAATAGGGAAATGCAAATTAAGACCACAATTAGACAATCAGACAACCCTACACACCTACCAGAAAGGCTACAGTTAACATGACAGGTCACATCCACGTCGGCAAGGACGTGGGGTGTCCAGAACTCGCGTCCCTTGCTGGTGAGAATGCAGAACCACACAGTCACCTTGGAAAAGTGCCGGCAGTTTCTGACAAAGCTACACGTACACTGTCCAGGTGACTGGCACCCTCCTGCTGGGTGGGAGAGGGAAGCACAAGAACCTGTATGAATGTTAGCGCCTTGTTCATACTCACCCAAATCTGGAACCAATCCAAATACCCACTGACGGACGAGTGGGTGAACCGTGGTCCATCGCGCAATGGAGCTCTAATGCACAGGGAAGAGGGCGGTATCGACCCTCGCGTCAACGGGGAGCAACCCCAAATGCACTAAGTGAGAGAAGCCAGCTTTGAGAGGCTGCGGACTGCGTGGTCCATTGTGTGACATCCTGGAAAAGAGAAAACGGACCAATGAAGACCAGACTAGTGTTGTCTGTGGCTACGGTGGGGGGGGTGTGTCTGCAGGGGGCCACACAGGTGAGCCTGGGTCTGAGGGATTCTGCCTCCGGATGGTGGTTACATTGCTGTGCGCTTGTCAAAGACTCACAGGTTGTATGCTAAAAAGAATGGATGCAAATTTTAAAACTGGATTTAAGAAAAAAAAAAAAAAGATGACAAATTTTAACATTTCCACATACAGGCAGCAGTGTCCGGGCTAAGGAAGTCCAGAGAGGCAGCCCTGTGGGTTCCAATGGTCAAGGAAGAGCTCATCAATGAGCCTTGAAAGGTCAGCCGAGCAAGGGCAGGAGAGGGTGTGTGCATCGGGGTGACGGCGCGGGAAGGCCCCGCAGCAGAAAGCAGAGACCCTCGGTGTGGCCAGAGGGCCGTGGGAAGCCAGCTTGGCAGACAGGAAGCGGCCACACAGACGTGTGGGGTGAGGGGGACACCTGTCCAGGCTGGGCTCTCGCGTCCTGCGTCTCCTGTGACTGGATCTCGGTGCCTGCTCCAACTTGCTCTAGTTGAGGTAGGCTTGTGGCCTCCCATTCTTCACCCAGACCTGCTCTGTAGCGGGGATGGCTGTCCCGCTGCACAGGGATCCCACCATCTGTCTGTTCACAACTGATGGACTTTCAGAAAGTTCTAGTGGTGGTTGCTACCCAAGAACAGAAAAACAAGACTTTAAAAATAGATTATCCACCATACGCTTAGCTAATATCACCT
>NW_012151163.1:723525-744228 GCF_000956105.1 Propithecus coquereli
AAAAGATGACAAATTTTAACATTTCCACATACAGGCAGCAGTGTCCGGGCTAAGGAAGTCCAGAGAGGCAGCCCTGTGGGTTCCAATGGTCAAGGCAGAGCTTATCAATGAGCCTTGAAAGGTGAGCTGAGCAAGGGCAGGAGAGGGTCTGTGAGTTGGGGGGACGGCGCGGGAACGCCCTGCAGCAGAAAGCAGAGACCCTCGGTGTGGCCAGAGGGCGTGAGAAGCCAGCTCGGCAGACAGGAAGTGGCCACACAGACGTGTGGGGTGAGGGGGACACCTGTCCAGGCTGGGCTCCAGCGTCCCGTGTCTCCTGTGACCGGATCTCGGTGCCTGCTCCGACTTACTCTAATTGAGGTAGGCTTGTGGCCTCCCATTCTGCACCCAGACCTGCTCTGTAGCGGGGATGGCTGCCCCGCTGCACAGGGATCCCACCGTCCGTCTGTTCACAACTGATGGCACTTTCAGAAAGTTCTAGTGGTGGTTGCTACCCAAGAACAGAAAAACAAGACTTTAAAAATAGATTATCCACCATACGCTTAGCTAATATCACCTGCCCTAAAAGAAGTCCCGCATCTTCCATTTGTTCAGGACAGAACTGGGGGAGACCCCGGTGCCTGCTCCAGACCTGCTCCCCCGCACCTCTCAGTGACCCCCCCTCCACCATGATGACGGGGAGAGACAGCCCCAGCCCTCTGCGATGGGTCAGTACCAGAACCACCTGTTTAAACACGCCCACCTCTTTTGAAAACTGGGGTGCAGTGTACTTCTACCATGTGGCCCCAAGTCCATTAGAGCTGCAGCCCCCAACCTCTTTGGCACCAGGGACTGGTTTCATGGAAGACAACTTTTCCACGGGCTGGGGGGTGGGTGTCGTGGGTTGGGGGAGGCGGTGCGGAGCTCGGCGGTGATGTGCCACCCATTTCCTAACCGGCCGCAGCCTGGGGGTTGGGGACCACAGCATCACAGAAGAATGTAGTTCTGGGAACTGGATTTTAGTTCAGAATAAGTTCATTTTTGCAAATGAATCTGTTTTGCTTTTGAGTTTTTTTCCCCTTGTTGTAATCTAATTAAAGGCTAAATTTCTTGTCTGGAAGGTAAAAAGCTCATATCACTATTCCTCTAAACGCGCGGGTCCCGGCGCGGAAAACGCAGACTCACCAGATAAGAGCAAAGGAGAGAAGGCTTTCATGCAAGTCCCAGCCACCCTTGGACCCAGCGGTGTCCCCAGCCAGGGACTTGTGCTATCGCAAGTGGATACGCAGGTCTGAGCTGCGAGTCACGAGCTGTTTCTCGGCCTCCCGCGGCGGCTGGTCAGGAGCGACCAGACGATTCCGCCAGTGGGATTCAAGGGTGAAAAAGCAACAGTCAGAGCAGCATGGGCCTCCGTGGCCTCAGAACGCCCCCGACAGAGTCCATGGTCGGCTCTCTGCAGCCGCCGGGCCCTGCGCACAAACAGCCCGCCGGTCCTGACGGGTCCGTGGCCGGAGGCACAAACACGGCACTGGTGACCAAATCCAAGCTTCTGTGATGCCATCGAGTCACGTTATCCTGCTCTCAAGTCACACGGCTGCGGGTGATTTATCAAACGTCCGGAGGAGCGCGGGGGAGGGCCTGTCGCGGTGGGCTCCAGGGCAGGGAGGGCCCGGGTCATGGGAATCACCCAGGAGCTCCCAGACACCTCGGCCTTCGTGCTCATAGAGCACAGGTCGGCGCCAGCTCACGACCATCGCAGCAACTTGGTCCCTCACGCCCACCTGTGAATTCCCTGTCCTGCTCTCGTCCCCAATTACCGTCCGCGTATTCTGCCGCAAACGCCTACAGGTGTGACCGAAATAAAAGACAAAGGGAAGAGACAAAGAAAAAGAAGGGAGAGGTCTGAGCCCTCTCTGTCAATTCAGAATAAATGACAATGTACTGGGGGAAAGACCAGCGTTTTCTACTAGATTTTAATACATTTTAAGGTAGTCACATAAGTATGGAATATTTAACCACCTTATGAAGACCTCAATCTTGGGTGAGGTTGACTCACCTCCGGGTCATCCCGCAGCAGGATTTCTAGTCGGCACATTGTGTCATTTTGTGAACAAAACCATTACTGGCCTCTGGGGTGGGAAGTGCCAGACGAAATGACCTCGGATTAAAAGGAAAATAATACCCGCCCTCATGAATGCGTCTTCGATTTAGCCCACCTCTGGCCGCTGGGGGTCTCGCTTTAGAGAACGCTAATGGGCTGTCGTCCACGGCGCGGCCCCCGACTTCCCGCCCTTGCCCCACCCCCGCGCTCCGGGCACCCGGGGGCCGTCTGACGATGCCCAGGGCAGCCAGACAGACGCGCAGACATCGCAGGTTGCAAGGCAGCAGGCGCCGGGCCCCGGTGGGGACAGGGCCCCGAGCGGCGGGGGGAGCGCTTCCACTTAATAGCCCCCTCGATCTGCCCACGCCGTACCCCACGTCCTCCAACACAATAGCTTAATTTATTGTCGCTGGCAGTTTAAGTGGACGGCAGCTTAATTTGTGGCCGAGGTCGGCTGAACGTCACTCTGCCGTCTCCAGAGTTTGCCCCGCAAATGTAGCTTCTATTCTTTGGCTTGTTCCAAGGCAGCAAATTAGAAGTCTCTTTCCTTTATAACAAGAAAAAATCAGTTTATACACAGAAGGAAAGAGAAATAAATTACAATCCTCTGTCTTTCTTATGGAGGGAGAAAGGGAACCATATTGATTTATATATGAGAATAATTCACGTGACGCGGGTATTGGTTTTGTGGTTTATTTAAAGGTGAGCCTGGTCCGCCCTCCGGCTGGGGAGGGAGCCGGCGGAGGGGCGGTTTCGCAGAGCTGGGGCTGCCTCTGGCGGTTCCGGGTTCTGGGAGGGGAAGCAGATTCTGTGTCGCTGCCTCCAGCCTGGCCCCGCAGCGCCAACCGTTACCGTGTCCCGCAGAGGGGGGTCGAGGGTGGGATTCCGACTAGTGAGGATTCAATTCTGAAACATTTTAACCGTCACAGAGTGTCCGGGTGTGTGTCTTCTGAGAGATGAGGTGCAGGGGCCGTTTAGGGCCGTTCCCCGACACCTCCTTCTCGCAGACGCAGCCTTCCTGTCCTCGCTCGGTCCCCAGCACAAACACTCCCTCCTCTCTGGCCTGGCAAATCAGCCCACACAGACCAAACCGCTTCACCTGTGATCACAGCAGCCTCCTGGCTCGTCTGTTTTTCAGGTGAGCGTACAATTTCCGCTCCGCGTACAATTTCCGCTCCGCGTGCAGCTGCGCCCACACGGCGCCCCTTCGCCGTCCCCCTCCACCCGCCAGCTGCACCTGAGCAGCCACCTGGGCGCAACCCTGTTTCCCGCCTCAGCCGCCTGGGCCGCGTCCGGCCCGCCCCTCCCCTGGTGTCCCCAAGTCAGCATTGCCCCTTTGCCCAGCAGAGCCTCTCACCGCTCTGAAACTGCTGGTACTGACCTCGATTTCAATTCAATTTAGTGTTCACTTGCCTGTCCAGCAACACACCCCTGTAGGCATGAGCCCCCTGAGACAGGGAGGTGTCGCATTCTCTGTGCACCCCCAGGCCTAGCAGTGCGGGCACAGGCCAGGCCCCGCCACGGCACAGACTCCTGTGTTGCTCCTAACAAGGTGAGAGCACACTGTGACGCATGCACGACTTGTCCCTGCACTTTCTGGGTTTACGTTTCGTTTCCCTGCGGTCTCCAGGCTCTGGCAGGGACGCCCCGCAGGGCGAGTGTCCGGTGCTACCGGGCTGTAGGCACCGACTGTTCCTTGCGCTGAGTGAATAACTACACTCGCTCATTGACATCTCAGTTAAGAACAGCGAGGCTGAGCTGAGAACCTGGGCAAGAGAAGGGAAGAGGCCTGGGCCCCCCCGGGCAGCGGTAAGAGATATTCCACCAGGACAGCTTGAGGGAAGGGAAGTCCCACCTAAGTGTGCTGCACCAGGCCTGAGGCAGTTATACACGCAAATTTATAGGCCGGTGTGGCAACCACAAAATACAAATCACAGCTAACCCATCACGGCGGCAAAGGAGGGAGAGAGCCTGTGTCGTCTTCAACCTGAAAATGAATCTGCTTCGGCAACAGGTGGGGCCGTTGCACACACGGCTTCATAGGAATCCAATCAGAGTGGCTTTTATGACGCACAATATAAAACGCTCCAAGTGGCTGTTCCGTAAGAGTTACCGGCAGGAGATAAGGCAACAAGTTCTGGTCATTACAGACCTCCATCGGGAGCGCCCAGACATTGCCCGTAATCACCCCGACACCTGCACGGCCCGGCTCTGCAAAGGGCCTTCTGCACCGTGCACCGGAGTGACGGTGACGGTTGTCGTGGTAAGAGCAACAATAACGCTGTCATTGGAATAACTTTTAAAGCAGCTGCCATCCCTGGAGGTTCTGCACTGGGCCAGGCACTAGTCTTTTTTCCATAAATTATAACATGAAGCCTGAGAACACCCAAGTGTAAGTAGAGGCTGTTACCGTGACTTTCCACTTGCAGAAGCGAAAGCACAAGCAGGGTAAGTCGGCGGCCACAATGACCCCGGCAGGAAGCGCAGACACGGACCACGAGCCCCTGTCAGTCTGACGCCAAACCCCGGCTCTGCAGGCCTCTCCCAGCAGCCGCGCTTGGCTCTCCTGTGGCCCTGGCAGGTGGGCACGGCAACTGTCTCCTCCTGATACTGACCGAGACACAGGCTCGGAAAAGCCACACAACGAGGATGCGGAGAATTTTGACACCCCCAAGGTCTCCTGTCCCCTAACCCAGGCCTTTCCTTTGTGACCACTGCTCTTGGAGTGGATTCCCGAATCGATCCGCCCTGAGAAGGGACCCCTGGAGTCTGGGTCTCGGGAACAAGGAGAAGGAACCCTTGTTTAAAGACAAGCATTTTCCACAATGCAAACGGGCGTGGAAGGGAAGAGGGACGTATGGCCTATCAGCCGCTGCGGCCGCGGACAGGAAAGGCTGGGAAGACCTTGGTGGGAGCGGAGGAGCTCGGTGCCTGGAGGTGTCCTGCTGCCCGAGACCCAGCCAGGTCTCCCGGGTGCCGCCTGGGATGCAGGAGGTGAGGTGACCAGCCAGGCGCTGTCCGAACCACGAAGGATGACACTTCATGGCACTAGGACGGATTCCGCCCCGCACTGCGCTACACCGTGTCTGAACCACAAAAGCCCCTCCGCCCAACGAAAGTTCAAACAACTTCAATCCCTTCCCTTAGCAAGTCTACCCAACAAGCCAAAGTTTAAATAAAGGAGTAGCTCCCTTTAATCTTTCTTCAGTTTAAGCACACCCAACATCTTGCATATTTCAAAAGGAACACACATTAGCAGTTTTAATACATGAATGCATGAAGGTCACACAGGATTTATTCCTCTAAGCAAGATGAAGAGCTCTACGAGGCTGTCAGGAAGACAGAGTGCTCTGTTTGCTGCAGGCGCCGCACGGGGGTCCGGGCCCTGGGAGCCTCCACGGCTTCCCCTTGAGGGGCCCGGGCTGACCTCAGAGGGTGTAAGTGTCTGTGAACAACCCCACGCCCACCGGGCTCCTGCGCAGCAGGTGGGGCTCTCCTCCTCCTGCCGGGGGCCCCCCCGACCCGGGGCTGTGGCCCTGGCTGCAGCGGCGCCCAAGGCAGCCTGGAGGAGGAGACGGCCCAGCTCCACGTCCGGCTTCCCCTCCCAGGGTTGCGTGAGGACATCACGGCTGGGGACCCAGTTCCGCACCCTCGATGTGAAGGGCCCCCGACTGACACCCTCCCTCCATTGTTTGAACTGATGAACCGAATTGTGAGCGCTTCCCAAGCAAGACAGTGTTTTATTTCCTTTATATCCCGGCACTTAGCACGGGGCCCCTGAAGCCGAATATTTGTTACTGAGTGGCCTCAAAGACATCTTTGCCAGGACTTCGTGTAACAGATCACGCACCAACCACTCTGCTCTAAACACCTGCGACAGACCAAGCTTTAAGAGTAAGTCTAATTGCTGTCTCTCCATCCTTTGACAGTCTTCTCTGGACTTTTTAAATTTTTTTGTATAAGATATGGACCATTTTGGAATTAGATCTATTTATTCACTTATTAACAACATTTATTAGAAGCTGATGGCCCAGGCACAGTGCTGGACACAGAGAATTCGAAGGCCAGCGTGAATCAAATTGTCTTCCCTCCATGTTTCGGTCTCTAACCTCTGGATATCAGCCCAGAAATCAGACAAAAGTTGCTTTAAATTAAATATATTAAAAGTGAAGTAAAAGTCCAAATCCAGAACGAGCGCAGGCACAACCGTACACGCAGTGCTGCTAAATCTGTGCGCAAGGGTAACTCGCGGAGCCGCGCAGACCCCCTTCTCGGGGTGCAGGCAGAGCCTGGGCCCCAGCCCCGGCCGCCTGTCTGGCTCGGAGCCCAGTCGCTGGGCAACCTCAGCCGCCGCAGACCCCTCCCCAGGCCTCGTTTCACGGCGGGACACGATGGGGCCAGGCTCGAGGGCGTGACTCGTGGACAGCCTGGGGTCCTGGTAGGGAGGACCCTTCCAGGAGAGACGGGTGGAACAGCACAGCGCCCTGTGGCGGCTCAGGGTCGCCGCTCTGCCCGCACACTGCCCGGCCCAGCGCCGCAGCCAGCGTGGCTCTGAGGACCGGACTGAAGCCCCCTCCCTTCAGCCTCACCCCTGGACTCCTCTGGTGTCACCCCCACTCCCGCAAAGACCCCCCGCCTACGAAGGCCCCTGCCAGCCCGAGCCCCCTTTCCTCGCAAGCTCCGTCCATTCCCTTGTCCGATGTGAAGCCACAGGGAAGAGCGCTGGGCTCGGGAGGCGGCCCCAGCCCCACGCGTGTAGCTGTGCGTGCTCATGCCTGGGGCAGCCCCGATAGGAGTGTGGCGCGGAGGGGCCGGCGGGACAGGATTCCAGTCCGGGGGAAGCTATGACGCCAAATGCACTGAGCTGTGGGTCACTTCCAGCCGCGAGACCGCAGCAAGTCCATCAGCCTCGAGGGCCTGCGCTTTCTCAGGCACAATCGAGCGGACGTCCTCACCCGTGGGGTCGCTGGGAGCTGGCAGTGAGACCCGCACACCACTCCCGCCCCTCCATGGACCCTCCCGCTGCAGGCCGAGGCCGGCAGGGACAGTCATTACCACCTGAGGTCGCTGTGACGGGTCGTTACGTCCGACTCCGTAAGCAAGAGGAGCCCTCAAGCCTGAAACTCACAGCAGGCGTCTGTCCAGGATGTCAAACAAGACATCCTGCCGGCGTGGAGGAGACGCCGTCTCTGGTCTCTGAGTTCCGCGGGGGTGCGTGCAGTCTCTGGGGAAGCCCACGGTTCGGGTT
Organism: Propithecus coquereli; assembly: GCF_000956105.1. NCBI lineage: Eukaryota > Metazoa > Chordata > Mammalia > Primates > Indriidae > Propithecus > Propithecus coquereli. Next base: position 730,851 of record NW_012151163.1, read on the forward strand.
TTCGGGGCGGGTACGTCTGAGGGCCCAGCCCAGCTCCTGCGCGGACGCCCAGCGTGCAGACGGGGGCAGCCGCGCAAGGCCCTGGCCTCCTCCCACCACGTGCTGCCGACGCACCTCCTGGGCTGAGGTCCTCACGGACGGCTCCTTGCTGCAGGGACAGAGACCGACAACTGGGAGTGACCCTTCTTGAGAACAGTTTCTGTGGCCACGGAGGGTCCTCCCCAGAGAGGCAGGAGGGGAAGGTTTGCAGGGGTGCGCGGGCCGCGCAGATTCACCACCTTGCGGTGGCGGCGCCGGGCCTGTCTGGTGTGTTTAGCTTAACAACGTCCACGCCCACGCTCAGCAGGATTGTCCCGGACCTCAGGGGAGGCCAGCGCCGCAGCCTCCTCGGGACACATCTGGATGTGAGAGCAGGACGCTCTCGGCCGCGCAGTGATCCAGATCTTTCCACGGCAGGACTCACAGCCGGCAGAAAGCGCCACTCCCTGCTCCTCGACGCACCAGGCCCTGCACAAAGACCACCCAACTTCGCGTAACCTCTCCAGAGCGCCAAGACTGAGGCCCAGCGAAGCGCAGGGACTCACGCAGATGCTCTGCCCCACCCTGCTGGGGACCGGGCTGGGTGGGCCGGGCACCGCGCTGGCTCCCGGGCACTCTGGAGCTCAAGCTGGTCTGGGCACTCCCCCCGCCCTGTCCCACACTCTGCTCGTGGGCGTCTGGGACCCACAGAGGACCAGGGCACCTGGATTCTCCAGGCAAGCGGGATAGACCCCCACAGCCAGCTTCCGAGCGCTGAAGATCGTGCCGGACCAGAGTGTCACTCTGTCATCCCGCAAACCGCAGAGGCAATGAAACCCTGGCTTTCCCAAGAGGCCGCAGGGAGTCCCCGAATGATGCCGCAGACTTCATCGACGTTACAGAACTTGTCCCTGTTCTGGAGGGATTGGCCGGTGCCTCAGATGAGGACACTTCCAGGTGACTTGTCTGCCTGAGCGGCAGGTCTGCGCCTGCTTCCGCCAGTGTCGGAGCAGCGCCCGCCCCGGAGGAGGCCTGAGGTCTGAGGCCCCCCAGTCAGCCGGCGGCACCAACACACAGGTGCTTCTGGGACGGAAGGGAAGGTACCGTGAGGGGACATCTGCTACGTGCTGGGCACTTCAGGTGCGTCATACACGGTAACCTTCGCCTTCAGGAGGAGGACATCATTGGCTTCTTCTTATGGATGAGGAAACGACTGCCCTGAAAAATAAGAGAGATTGCCCCCGTGTGCGGAGTAACCCAGCCACGATGCAAACCCAAGGCCCTCTGGCTGCAAAACCCATACGACCCCACTGCCCTAAAAGATGCTAAAAACCAAACAAAACAAAAATTAAAAGGGGGGAGGATTAAAGATTTAGAATCACCAGGGACAAATGCATCTCCCCAGTGTGTATATGACGTGCTCCCCAGCGTTGGGGTGTGGGGTGCGGGCTGCACGGAGCAGCTGGGAGGTTGTGTTCCAGAAGCGTCCCTGGAGCCCGGCGGCTGGGGTGAGCTGAGCACTGCTGGGCTAGCGCCTTGCCGGGCTCTGCTGCCGAGCGTGGGGGCCCTGCCCACCCTGCCCAGTGCCGCTCCACAGTGGTCTCCTCTGTCTGATTAAAAATTAAACGAAATGAATTTCCCCATGACCAGCTGCACTTTCTCCTACATATAAATACGTTCGCACAAGCAGCTGGTGAAAACACAAAACAAAATCCCTCCAAGCGGTGACAGTGAGAGCCACCCTTGCAGGATGACAGGGTCCCCTGCCCCAGGGGGTCCTCTGGGACAGCCGGCTGTCACTGCAGGAGCAAGGGAGATGCATGGCTGCACCCTGGGTCGCAGCCTGGACACGGCCCTGCCCGCACCACCTCTCCCTGACAGCCGGCATGTTCCGCCCTGGGGAGAGGCTGGGCCTGTCAGGTCTAAGCGCCCAGCCTCGGGCCCAGGAGCCGAGCAGGCTGGGAGAGGCCCTGGGGGCCGCAGGTCGGCTTTCCTGTGCGCACTCGAAGCCGGAAGGCGGCAGGCAGACAGGTGGACGGGACCACGGCTCACTGCATGGAACCACACCACACCCGAGCTCTCCTGGCCACGTGCCTTCCTCCCCTCTCCGAGCCCCGTTTCTTCCAGTGTCAGTCGGGGCAGTTGCGCCGACAGATTGGGGGCGGGTCAGTTCGTGCATTTGAGAAGCATCTACTTGGATGCCGGGTGTACGTCTGAGGTGTCACTGCAGACGGGAAAAACGATGGGGCCTCACCCCTGCCTCAAGCTGCTCAGAAAACATTTCTTGCATTAATTTCTCTGGGTAAAAAGTCCAAACTGTGCAACTGCCCAACCTGCATTGCTGCCATAGACCACGCGTTCGTTTGGTCCATGTGTCCACACGCTCTCATCCACAGTGACCGCTTGGGAGGACGCTCTTGCTCAGTTGATGTATACAGTTTCAGGGGGCATGTGATAATTTAATAATTACCGTATAATCTGTAAAGATCAAATCAGTGCACTTGGGGCATCCATCACCTTAAATACTTGTCTTTGTGCTGCCACCATTCCGACTGTCCTCCTCCAGCCACTCTGAAATGTCAGCACTGTGCACGGTGGTCCCGTACTGAGCTGTGCAACACTAGGTCCGGTGTCGCCCATCAAACCACACGTTCGCGCCCATCAGTCAACTTCTCCTCGTCTCCCCGTCCCCCAACTACGCTCCCGGCCTCGTTTGCACAACACGGATGGACCGGGGGCATGAAGACCAACAGTCGCCAGAGCCGTGCGCTTTTGACGGTGGATTCTAAGGTGAGCGCGGACGGCCTCTGACCTCAAGGAGCCCAGGGTCGAGTTCAAAGGTGAGCCCTGGCCCAAAACCGCAGCAAGGGGAGGAAGCAGGGCCAGACCACTTGCAACTGACCACCCAAGGGCCACCCCCGCCTGTGCCCTGTTGGAGCTGGGCTTCCACCAGCCACGCCCTGCTGTGCAGGGCCAGAGGCCAAACCAAACCGACACCCAAGCAAAGGAGGACGGCGCTTTCCACCGGCAGCTCGACGTTGACTTTGAGTCCCGTGTCCAGGGCCGAGTCTGACGGGTGCTCGCGGATGGCCGGACCTGAGGAGAGAAGCTGGAGGCTGTTCTATGTTATAAAATCCCTCCGTTTTTGGTGGGAGAAGTTTATGTCGACAGAGCTCTTATTTTCCCTGCCTCCGGTACTGCGGCCCACGCACGCTCCTCCCGGGGACCCCTGACGGCTTTGTCATCCGGGCCCCCGCTCTCCCCTCGACCAGCGGCGCGTGCGATTGACACGGCACCAGCGACGACAGAAAGGCAAGTCCGACATCACCGTTTTCCGTGCGCTCGTTGAGCAGTAAGACACAACAGGGCGTGAATTATTATGCAATAACTCATGCCTCGCAGCGATTCTAGACACCAAAGTGGAAGGATTCATCATTATCATATATTCCGTTCTCTTTTTCTGTTTCACGCCATAAAAAATCATATCTAAATCTCCTAAAACCATCATAGTCCCATCAAAAAGCGGATTGGGCTATCGGCTCCGACAGTTTAAAATAACCCGGCTGCTGAGCAGGAGAGGCCCCTGCGAGTGCCTGCCTCTGGGTGTGGGCTCCGCTCCCGGAGATGGAGATGAATGTCCTGTTTGTTATTCCTGCTCGAAAGAGAACAAGGAGCGAGAACAGAAGCTGCCGGGTAGAGAGACCTGCAGGCGCGCCCTGGGAACACCGGGGCCACCGCTGCCGCCCCCTGGGGCAGGGAAGACCCCAGCAGTGCTGGGAGCCACACTCCAGGGGTGGGTGGGCACACCGTGGCCTGACGACTGTCATGTGACTGGCCCCATGTCCCTACAGCGGGGCCACTGGGAGGCCACTCTGCCTTCCCTCCTCCCGAGGGACCCCAATTTTGAGCCCCCAACCGTGTGGCTCTGTGGGCTCAGCCAGGCCCATTCGACAGGAATTTTCAAGCTCCCAATGCATGCTGGGAACGCCGCTAGGCCGGGGGACGCAGCAGTCAGCACAAGCCCCACAGGCCCGTCGCGGGGCTGACATTCAGATGAGGGATGTCAAAGAGAAGCCCGCACAGGTGCGTCTCGAGACCCGCGAAGGCAGGCGAATCCCGCCAGAAGCAGCAGCTCAGGTGCGGGCCTCGGCGAGTCGCTTCACTTCTCTGACCCAGGTCCCCCGCTGCAGGACCAGGATTCTCAGCTCTGTCCCGCTCTTTCCTGAGACCACGACAGCTGCGGAGGGACCACGTGAGCCTGGCGGCTGTCACCTCCACTCAGACTGTCACTGATCCACGAGCACACAGAATGCAGTGCCACGACACGGGTCCTCCACGTGTCCTCAGCCCCCCCAGACAGCAGCCACCACCGAGCACAAGACAGGGAACGCACTGCCCACGCTAGGTCCTGCCCGGCCCTTCCTGACCCCCAGGTGAGGACACGTCTCCTGCACACGGGGACGCTTGCTCAGAGCTGCCACCACGAGGTTGCCGGAGCAGCGCTGTTGGGGGCCCGGCGCTCGGTCCTGCTCCTGTCCCCACGTGTATGTGGACGCGGCACCTCGCCGGCCCGGTGACGAAGGGACAGCAGTGATGAGCTGCAGCGTCCCCGTGGAGACCGAAGGGGCAGGTCAGGGTTCTGCCGGCCACCCAACCCTGGGAAGCCCAGATGGCCGTGGGCAGCTGGAGAGCAGGGCCGCCCCTGGCCGAGGCGGCGGGGCCGGGCTGGAGACAGCAGCCATGCTGGAGAAATGCAGCTCAGAGTCCTGAGTGCCTCGCAGAGAACCCGGCCTCCCTTCCAGGCTGGGGTGACCCCGAGGTGGGAAAGCGAACCTCGGCCCAACTCGGCGTGGCGGACACTGACGCTCACGCAGCGGCTGGGAATTCAGCCCCGAGAGCGTCTCCACAGCAGCCCCCCAGGAGGGAGAGAGAAACACGCGGCCCCACACCCACCCCAAGGTCCACCCAACACCCGCCCCAGTGTCCGCAGGGCCTGCAGCCAGGACAGCCCCTGTCACATCCTGGGGAGGTCGCTGGGGCTGGGGCTCCCTCTAGGCCCTACCTCTGTCCAGCCCTGACGTTAGCCAACCCCGTGACCTCTGGCCTAAGGCCTTCATCTGCCCCAGAGGACTCTCGGGGGTCGCTGGGGAGGGTGCCCTGGGATCACACGGGTAGGAAACAGGAAATGCCCGGCACGGAGCCGGCTCACAGCAGGGCGGAGGCTGTGATGTCCACCGTGGCCACGAGTTAAAATCACTAGTGGGGCTGAGACCCCCCACCAAGCCCAGCAACCCCGGGGGCTGACAGGCAGGTCTGAGGGGCTCTGGACGCTGGTTTAGAAGCTCCCGAGGCGATTCCGGGGCCACCAAGGCTGGCAAGGAGACTAGATCATCTCCAAGGCACTGCCCCGAGTGGGGACTCTGCTCCAGGTGCTACTGATACTGCCGGGCTGAGCGCCTGACTCCTTCCAGAACAGTCCAGAATGGACCAAAGGAGGTCCACTTGTACAGGCCCCTCAAAGACCAAAACACCAGCGAAACCTGAAGCGGTGGAAAGTCAGGCGGGTGTAGGAGACTTCTGAGCCGGGAGACCTGCCCATTTCTAGAGGATTCTTCTCCCCCTATGGAAAAACCCAGCTCTGTCTAAAACTCTTCCGCACGCTCCTATCAGTAGCAGAAAAAGTCCGTGTTCCACGGCGGGACGTTGAAGGCCCCTCCGCAGATCTGCGCTCCCCTCTCCTCCGAAACCCTGCCTCTCCCATGTCCACCCGACACCCACCTGCCCCCAGGGTGTCAGCAAGCCTCAGGGACATCACCGTGCTACCCCTGTTGGGCGGCCGTGGCAGTCCTTCCCACACACCTGCGAGCACTCAGGCGGACCCTGCTCCGACCCTCCTCCGTCCCCTGTGGGCTCCCCAGAGCTCCCTGCAGGGGGGGTTACTGTCGGTAAGGAGACGCAAGCTCCTTGGGACAGGACTCTACCGTACTACCGTACATCTGCACACCCGTATGACTGCACACTTGCAAACCTCTATACCTGAACACCTGCACAGTTGGCACACCTGTATACCTGTACACCTGCAGTTGGCACACCTGCACGCCTGCATACCTGTACACCTGCACACCTGCACACCTGCCACACCTGTACAACTGCACACCTGTATACCTGCACAATTGGCACACCTGCACACCTGCATACCTGCACAGTCGGCACATCTGCACGCCTGCATACCTGTACACCTGCACACCTGTATACCTGCACAGTTGGCACACCTGCACACCTACACACCTGCCACACCTGTACAACTGCACACCTGTGTAACTGCATACTTGCACACCTGCATACCTGAACACCTGCACAATTGGCACACCTGCATACTTGTATACCTGCACAACTGGCACACCTGCACACCTGTATAACTGCATACTTGCACACCTGTATACCTGAACACCTGCACAATGGGCACACCAGCACACCTGCATACCTGTACACCTGCCACACCTGCATACCTGTATACCTGCACAGTTGGCACACCTGCACACCTGCACACCTGGCATGGTGCTGGGAACATGTGGGTGAACACGACACACAGGTGAAAGAAACTCAGCAAGGAAACCCTCCACGGCTCCGTCCCCTAAACCCCGACAGGCCTGGGTCAAGGGCCTGCTTCTGCATCTCACCAGCTGCAAAGGGACACTCAGGAAGAACAGGGTCATCGCAGGGCTGTCCCTCTTGTGCTGAAGCCATCCCTGTCCGACGCATGTGAAATTCGGCAGGATGTAGGAGGTCGTGTCCCAGTGCAAGTGTCACCTCCCGCACACCTCCACCCCCACCCCAAGGAGACCCTCTCCCCACTGCCAGGGCTGCGCCAGAGCCGCACGCGCCCCTGGGGTTACGATGCAGGAGCCATCTAGGGGCCCCCAAAGGCAGGTCGAGGCCGCAGCCCTGCTTCCCCTCGGGCTCCCAGAGCCCTGCTTCTCTGGCTCTCGTCAGTAACACGCTGTGACAGGGAGACGCAGCCCGCGGCAAAGCCAGACAACAAATGCACGGACGGGGACGCCTCGGCAGCCACCACTCCTGCCCAGGACCCTCCAGGACCCTCAGCCCCCGCGAACCTGTCAACCGGGACATCGGCCAGTGACCCCATCCTGCCTCTGCCCCCCCCAGCCTTCAAGACCCCTTTGCTTAGTGCAGTTAAAAACCCCACTCTCCCTCCCTGTGCGTGCATACGTGAAGGTGAGCGTGTACATGCGCACACGTACTCCTGCACCTCTGCCCCGGGCCTGGACTACCTGGAGAACACGGCGGGGTGGCCGTCGGCGGGCTCGCAGCCTAGCGGGAAACAGTGTGGGTGTCCGGGGCACCGAGGACCGAGGGAGCAGCTGCCCAGTCCAGGGGGTCGGGAACCCCCGGAGGGCAGGTGGCTCTGCCCGGCCCCAGGACGCAGGCATTGGAGGAGGGCCCGAGACGGCTCGGAGCGCTCAGGCGCGTTCCAGCACAGGGACAGCCGCACGGGGCGTGGGAAGGGCAGAGCCGGGAAAGCGTTGTTCCAACAAGCAGGGAACCAGACGGCCGTCCTGACCTTGGGAGGCCAGGCTGGGGGAGCCTCGGGCTGGGATTGCCGTGAGGGGAGCGGCCCCCTCCAGGCCGTTCCTCAGCAGGCTCTTCGCGGCATCGAATGGAGAGCTGCCAGGAGTGTGCGGGAGGAACCAGGAATTACTGTCTGCGCCTGCTCTTGCATGGCCTCGCGGTGACAGGCACTCCCGCGCTTGATGCATGGGGCGCGGTGGCCAGGTGGGCCTGACAGCGCCGGCGGCTGACCCCGGGAGCTGGGAGGGCCTCTGGGCGCCCCACCCCTTCCTGCGTGTGCGGCTGCGTCGGGTGCTGTGAGCAGACGCCCAATCTCGGGGGGGACAGCAAACGCCCCACCCTCCCCGCAGAGGGTCGACACTGCTTCCCCCCGGGAAGAAGCCGTGAGCCGGAAATCGTCCTTGGATGTGACCTCACAGGTCCACAGCGGCCTGTGCCACCCTCACGTGCGATCAACGCTGGGCACCGACCGGGCCGTGTCACCTGTGCTGAGAGGTCGGGGTGCTTCAGGCTGCCCCCACACACCTGTCCCAATGCCTCGCCTGTGGGCCAGGAGTTCGCTGGTGCGTCCTGCCCTCGCGTGTACCCATGACGGGCCATTTCATGCATGTTTTCTCCTCCGATCCGTGCAGACGCCCATGAACGGCAGGGGAGGGATTGCGACCTGTGGTCCTCGCGCCGTAAGCTCCTGAGAAGCACCTGGGCTTGTGTAGGTGGCAGGTTCCAGCCCCGTCAACAGGCAGCCCACTGGGCCTTCCCGGATCTGAGCTTCTCCGGACTCAGAGAAAACGGGGGTTGGGAGCTGGTTCTCTTCCCCCTAAATGCTCACCCTTCCCGGGGTCCTGGACCCTGAGCACTGACGAGGGCCCGGGGGGCCCAGGGTCTCTCTGCCCAGCCACGGGGCCCAGACTTGCAGCTCCCGCCGCTCCCGCCGCCCCACCCATGCGCCCTGCAGGCGTCTCAAACTCAAACTGCCTGGAACCGGGAATGGTTTCCGCTCCATGACAGGAAGCCACCCTGAAGAAAGATCGTCTTCCTTCCGCCCCTCCCCAGGATGAGTACAGCTCCACCCACTGGTTACCTAGAAAACCAGTGAGAAATCTGGAGGCTGCCCCACTCCCGAGTCTCCTGGGCTCCTGCCGCTCCTGCCCCGACCCTTGCCACCCCCTCCCCCACTGGGAAGAGGCCTTTGCCCACCATCCGGTCCTGCCCACGCGCCTGCTGCCTCTTCATGCCCCCAGACGGCAACTAGGACCGTGGCAGCTGAGCCCCAGTTGACCCCTCTGCCCACCTCTCTCCTCTCCACGGCCCTGACCGCCTCGCACGGCAGAAAGAGCCGCCCATCCCGGCCGTGTGACCGTCACCTGGAAGGCCCTCCCGCTCTGCACCTGCACAGCACAGGACAATCCTGACAGTCTCAAGGGACAGCATCATCACCCCGCGCCAGCTCTGTCCCCACCTGGCTGTGTGCCTTGCGGGTGGCCTGTCCTCCCTGGCAAGAGGAAGAGGAGTTCCAGCAAACCCGAGTTCAGACAGCACAGAGCTCAGTGGCCACAAATCTGCCAATTTCTTCCTGGCATCAGCACACACGCCGGAAATGTCACAGAGGTCCGGCCACGCTCCACCCCGGGCAGGGACGTCTGGGCTGTGGGCACTGGCTCCAACTACACCAGCATTTGTTGTCCCTTGGCCTGCGGGCAAAGTCAGCAGGGCCGCCTCAGACAGCGGGCCATGTAGTCGTGCGAAAGCACATTCAGAGTAACCAGACTCAGCAAACGCTTTTCTGGTTTCATTTGAAACCTTGAAAGCGTAATTCCATCGTCTTTGTGAAATAAATACTTTAAGCGCAGAAGGAAAACATCATCCAAAGTAGCCCGGGCACCTGCGCAGTTGCAGTGGTGACGGCCTCACTTCCTTCTCACCTGGGCAGAGCTGGGCACCAACGCAGACCTTAAGTCTCCATGCAGGCCTTGCTTCTGCCATCCGGTCTCCCAAATGCCCACGCCCTCCAGAGCCACCATCCTGCAGGACTCGGGGGAGCCGTCCTTTCCGCCAGAAATACTCCCTGCCTCTCCCCACTCTGAGCGGACAGCTCTGCCCGCCCCCAGGCCCTGCCCCGTCCCGTGCCTGGAGTTGCGCACGCATCTTCGCCGGCCCCTCCCCAGGCTTCTCAGTTTAGTGGGGGCTGGGGTTGACGTGTCTGAAGCTCCAGGCAGGTGTGTGTGTTTGGGGAGGGCCTTTCCAGACCACACCTCCCCGCTGCCGTGGCAAGACCGCAGGGTCACCGTGCGTGTGCAGGTGAGGACTGCTGGCTGGACAGAGAGCCACTGGCCCCAGGAAGGTGATGCTCTTGCAGCCCCTGTGTCAACAAACAGCTGGAGCTGAAACACGGTCCCTGAATTGGGGGGAACAGGGGTCTGGCGGTTGGTGTGGTGGCACCAGGGATGTCCCTGCAGTGGGAGGGCCCAGAGTGAGACGCCGGGACGAGGGAAGGACAAAGTGAGCCCACCTTGTGCCCCGAGGGCTCGGGAGGCCTTGACACCTGTTGAGCTTCTGTGTCCCCATCCAGAGCGGCGCGTCAACTGCGAGACGTTCTTGAAAACCCTTCGCGATCTGCAAAGCGTCAGTCCCTAAGGAAGGCACAGCTACGCGTTCTTTTCAATGAACTTACAAAACAGGTGAAGTCGACCAACTTCCACCAAACGCAAAGGCCCTTGTCAGGCCCCTGCGGGCTCCAGGCTGATGCCCATCACCTGCCAGCCCACCTGGGGGCCCTGGGCCCCTCCCCCCCTTTCCACCTTCAGCCTCCACGGAGCAGCCTCAGCGTCCAGCCCGCGCTGGGCTTTGTGGCTACGGCGCAGGTTCGACTGCTCTTCCCTTCTAGGTGCAGGGGGTTGGGCCCCCACAGCCCGGCCGCCCCGGTCCGCACGTCCCCTCACCGGAATCCAGCTACCGCACGGCAGCCCTGCCCAGCCCAGGTGCCCGAGACCACGGCGGGGAGGGGCACTCCGCCAGACCCCCAGACCCACGCCCTCCCTGCCCCGTCCTTCCTCCCCGACCCGAGGATCGTGCCCGCACACAGTAGCGGCATGTGTGGTCAACTTGCTCGATTTGCTCGAGGTCACAGCCAGGTCTTGGGATTATACGTTTATCAGTTCCTTTCTATTAATGCATCCAGCTCTTCCAGTCACGGTCAGGGCTGTGTCCCTGCCACGCAGGCAGCTTGGGGGGACGCAAAGCGAAGGAAGGACAGAGTCTGAGAGCGCCTCAAGGGCAAGGCCGAGACGCAGTGTCTAAGCCACAGTGTGCGAGCCGCGCCAGGCAGGCGTCACACAGATCCTGACTTTAACGAAAATCGTTCCAGTGACCACACACGCGGTGGTGAGAGCAGTGAGCCCGTTCACTACGCCAGCGCTTGCTCGGGGATCCCCGACAGGAAACGGGGCTCTGTCCGCCAGGAGCAGAGGAGCTCCGGGGAGGGGAGAGGCGCAAGGAAAGGCCCCAGAGGAGGTGATGCCAGAGCGGCTGGGGGAGCAGACTTCCGCCAGGTGGGGGAGGGAGGCATTTCCGAGCAAGCGCCAGTGTAGACAGAGGCAGCCGGATGCGCATTCAGGAAGCGCAGGGTCTGTTTGATCGGAACGTCAGCCGAGGTAGGGAAGAGGGACGTCGACGAGGGCAGGCCGGGTCAGACGGCTCTGCGCGATGATTAGTCGATTGACTGATTCAACAAACACTCATCGAGTGCTATGACACAGAAGGGGACAGGGGACAGTGGCTGTGTGCCACGTGACCTTTAGTGCCTCTTCAGCAGGCCACGCACAGACAGGCGCCAAGGCTCAGTGGACGCTGCTCGATCTCAGGCCTCATCGTGGTGTCCTGAGGCCACAAATCACGTGACAGTTTAACTGCTCGGGGGTCAGTGAAGGGCTCTGAGCCCTGCAAAGTTCTGGAAGCCTGGCCAGTCAGCCAGAGGGTGGCACATGCATTTGAAGTTTCCTTACGTTAGAAAAGAGGGCACCGAGAGAAGTCAAAAGGCGGAACATGTCCACTGAGGGGCGGCGAATTAAGGAGATTCTTAGGAAATGGGCTTCAATTTCCTGCTTTATATTTGCAAGATAGTAGCTCTGAATTCACCTGCTGTGTGCGATACCTTCGGAAGTTCAATTTTAATCCCCTTCTATGTAGGGGATCTTGTTTTTAAATGACCAGCTTGGCAGGGCGCAGTGGCGCACTCCTGTAATCCCAGCACTTTGGGAGGCTGAGGCAGGAGGATCGCTTGAGCCCAGGAGTTCAAGGCTGCTGTGAGCTATGATTGCACCACTGCACTTCAGCCTGGGCAACAGAGCAAGACCCTGTCTCAAAAAAAAAAGATAGATAGATATGTGTGTGTGTGTGTGTGTGTGTGTGTGTGTGTGTGTGTATGACCCAGCTTATGGCTATCAATGTTCTAAAGTAATTAAGAGCTTGCATTTTTCACATATTTCATAAAAATTAAGGTTGCATGCAAGGTGTTATTTCAGTTACCATTCATCTATTCATCAAGCATTTTATCTTGAGATAGACTAAGAACTTTGGGTTATTTACTGATATTTTCCATAGAATAACATTTTTGAAGGCGCTAAGGAAAGTGAGAACCCAATTCTAGAAATGTTCCAAACTTGATGACTCCTCATTCAGCCTTCAGAGGTACGATTAGCTGAGTTAATGGCACCTACTAGTGCTTTAACATATGACCCACTAGGACAAATGCCAAGATATCACGCCAAATAGTAAAAAGAATTTTACTTTAGTGGAGAGATCCTTGGGCTTCAGAATACTCCAGCCGCAGAATCACAGAGCTCAGTCAAGGCTGAGAGAAGACTGGGATCTGGCTTTGGAGTTTGCTGACCAAGATGCACCTTGTTTGATCTCACGGTTTTTGGGTTGTTTGTTTTGTGTTTGTATTTTGGCTTAGGAATTTCAAGATTCATTTATACTCATCCATCCATCCACCCACCTACCCATCCACCCAACCATCCACCTACCCACCCATCCATCCATCTAACCACTCATCCACCCACCTACCCATCCACCCACCCATCTACCTACCGACCCATCCATCCACCTACCCATCCACCCACCCATCCGTCCACGCTTCCATCCACCTACCCACTCACCCACCTACCTATCCATCCACCCCCCCATCCACCTAACCACTCACCCACCTACCTACCCATCCACCTACCCATCCATCCACCTAACCACTCACCCACCTACCTATCCATCCACCCACCCATCCATCCACCCACCCATCCATCTACCTACCCACTCACCCACCACCTATCCATCCATCTAACCACTCACCCACCTACCTATCCATCTACCCACCCATCCATCCATCTAACCACTCACCCACCTACTTACCCATCCACCTACCCATCCATCCACCTAACCACTCACCCACCTACCTACCCATCCACCCACCCATCCATCCACCAGGCTCACCTCCTACCAGGAACGTGCCTGACCAGCAGGTCTCCCTGCTTCGTCAAGCTTGTCTGACCTGTACTCAGAGCTCAGTTCTGCCCAGTGTGGAGTCATCTGCCCAGCTGTTGTTCCTCTTATGAGACCAAAAATTGGTGGCAGGCATGGCCGCGTCACATATCTTTATGTCAATTCATCTTCTTTCTTTTCTAGCTCCTGCTGCTGGGGAGCTCAAGGGTGACTATAGAAACCCAGTTATATTCCGGGTCCTCATAAAATTTTCTTCTACTTTTCTTATATAATTTCT
>NW_012151163.1:744278-775963 GCF_000956105.1 Propithecus coquereli
ATCCACCCACCTACCCATCCACCCAACCATCCACCTACCCACCCATCCATCCATCTAACCACTCATCCACCCACCTACCCATCCACCCACCCATCCATCCACCCTTCCATCCACCTACCCACTCACCCACCTACCTATCCATCCACCCCCCCATCCACCTACCCACTCACCCACCTACCTACCCATCCACCTACCCATCCATCCACCTAACCACTCATCCACCTACCTATCCATCCACCCACCCATCCATCCACCCACCCATCTACCTACCCACTCACCCACCACCTATCCATCCATCTAACCACTCACCCACCTACCTATCCATCTACCCACCCATCCATCCACCCACCCATCCATCCATCTAACCACTCACCCACCTACCTACCCATCCACCCACCCATCCATCCACCAGGCTCACCTCCTACCAGGAACGTGCCTGACCAGCAGGTCTCCCCGCTTCGTCAAGCTTGCCTGACCTGTACTCAGAGCTCAGTTCTGCCCAGTGTGGAGTCATCTGCCCAGCTGTTGTTCCTCTTATGAGACCAAAAATTGGTGGCAGGCATGGCTGCGTCACATATCTTTATGTCTATTCATCTTCTTTCTTTTCTAGCTCCTGCTGCTGGGGAGCTCAAGGGTGACTATAGAAACCCAGTTACATTCTGGGTCCTCATAAAATTTTCTTCTACTTTTCTTATATAATTTCTGATCATTTATTTAAAATTTTAAAAATATTTTTAAAAGAACGTACATGTTCCTATTAAAGCAATCATTGTTTTAGTCAGCTCTGGCTGCCGTAACGAAACACCGCAGACTGGGTGGCTTACACAGCAGAGACTTATCGCTCCCCATTCTGGAGGCTGGAAGTCCGCAGTGACGGTGCCGGCAGACTTGGTGTCTCGCGAGGGGTCCTTCCTGGCTTGCAGACGGGGCCTTCTCGCTGAGCCCTCACATGGCCCTTAAGTGACCTGAATTATGTCCCAAACACCCATCTGCAAATACCATCACACTGGGCTTCGGGCTTCCACATGTGGGTTTGGCGGGAAGCAGTCAGTCGGCAGCAACGACCAGCACCGACACAGAGCCTACCGTGTCCGCTGGTCCTGAGCCTGCTGTATGCAAAATGAATCCCCAAATAGCCCTGTGAAGTGGGTGTCACGGTCATCGGGCTGAACGGTGAGGAAGGCTGAGGCGGCAGGTGCTGACGCGGAGGTGAGCGTGGGAGCCTGGGCTCCAGGCCCCTCGAACCCCAGCACGTGGCCCTGAGGAGCGTGTGCCGCCTCCAACGAGCAGGCGCACGTCCTGCCACTAGCGGGTCCTCAGAGAGCTGCGGCACACGGGCAGAACTGGCGGAGACGCGGGGCGGGACCACACCAGGGCCCGGCGCGTCATCAAGTGCTGCGAGGTGTGGCGCCAACTCTAAGGTGGGTTGGGCCGGAGGAACAGGAGACTCGAGGGCCTTTCGGGCTGAGCCACCACGCTGGGTAGGCTGGGGGTTGGGTATGGAGCTCCAGGCCCAGGAAGGGACAGTCTGAGGGACCTGGGGAGGCAGAGATGGAAAGGGGAGAGCACGCCCGAGAGAGAGGAGCCCCCATGGGTGCCGAGGTGGCCGTGGACGCGAGGCTGGATGGGCAAAGAGCCCAAACCCTGCGGAGGAGGCCTGTGCCAGGACGCGGGACCACCTGGATTTGGGGGCCAGCACGGTGCCCATGTGTGACTTCTGGGGCAGCGGCTCTGATGCAGCCCTGTGTCGCCACGAGAGCGGCTCCTGCGGGGCAGGTGAGGGTGCGCACGCCAGGTGGGAGAGCACAGACTGTCCCCCAGGTCAGGTTTGCCAGGGACGAGGTTCATTCTCTGAGTTTTGGGGTTTGGACTGTGGGTCTGCAACTAACTTTGCATTTGCCCCGACCTCCTGCCGGCCCTGGGAGAGGCTGTGGCCCTGGGCAGGTGCCCCGCATGGGGCCATCAGTCTACACGCACCCAGTCGGTGCCAGCTGTGCCAGGCATGGCTCTTGGTGCGGGAGCGGCGTTGAAGGACAGACGTGGCCTCTCGTGGCCCAGTTGGGAAAGGGACCGACCAGTCAGTAACAGAGACCCGGCAGGAGGTGGTGGCCTCTGGGACAGGGAGCTGGAGGGGTGGCCTGGGGGTGTAAGCTAGAGGGAAGCGTGGACCACGGGAGAGAGGCCACCGAGGCAGCCAGGTTCTGCCCAACAGCGATGCCCAGCCTGGGAACAAACGACTCTCGGGGACAGAGTCGGGGGGTGTCCAGTGTCCAGAGTGCACAGACCAGACGCCATCGTGGCAGGGACCTGGAGCAGCCCCCGCCCACATATCCGTGGGCTCCGCAGCAGGGAGCACATGTGCCCCTCCCACAGACCCCGGAGTGGCTGCGTCGCCCCACCTTCCCGCCCTGAGGAATGTTCCAGATGCCAAGAGGCGTTCCCCCTCCCTGCGATGGCCAGAGCCAGCGGAGGCTGAGGGTTCACAGCCCCTGAGATGAGACGGAGCTTCAGAGGAGGGTGCCACGGCAGCTGCAGGTCACCCAGGGGCTGGAAGGGACCAGCCTGGGCCAGGCCCTGGGGAGCCCCCCGAACACCCGCTCACCGGCAGCAGAGGCCAAGGGCACCCGCAGCCCAGCGGCAGCTCCCGCAGGCCTGGCCGCCTTCCTGCCGCCGCCCTAACCCTGACCCTTCCTGCCCAAGACCCTCAGGTCCACATTCCTTCATCTGGTCTCTACCTGTTATCTTTTCATTCTTATTTTCTTCCTTTTCTTTTCCTTCTTTCTCTTTCTTTCACCCTTTTCTGGAAGCTTTGTGTCCTTTTCTGCCCCTGGGGCTGCAGGAGCTGTCTGGGAAGGGCCTTGCCTTCCCCCACGCCGCGCCTGGGGGCTCCTTCTCCTTAGAGCACAGCCGCCCTGCTGGAGCTGTCCTGTGTGATTTGTGACACCCTGACAGCCCTTGTGGCACCCTGACAGCCGTCAAGTGTTTTAACATCTCGGCCCCTCCCCCAGCTCTCGGGATCCCAGAGGAAGCAGCCACGGCCTTTCAAACGTGCTGGCTGCGTAGATGAGGGGACAGAAGTGGCTCCCAGCACCCTGCCGTGTTCCACGTGTGCCCCAGGCGGCAGGGAGGACAGCCGGAGGACGCCGCGGCGCTGGCTCCGTGTGTGGGCAGCGCTCCGTCTGCTCCTCTCTCTCCATGAGCGTCCAGGCCTCGCCCGCCGCCCGGCCCGAGAGCTGCGCTGACTCGCCGGGCAGCACCGGGAAGGTTGGTGAAAATGTAAACGCAGAATCGCCCATTGTTCCCGTGAACCTAGAATAAAACCCCAAGCCCTGTGCTGACTGAACAAACCCCTGTCAGCCAAGGGGCCCCAGAAACACCTCGTTGTTCCCGAGCTCAAACACAGCCCCTGGAGTCTAGGTTGGGCCCTGCCACGTGCCTGCTGCAGCCGCCACGCAGGAGGAAAACGCAGGTTATTCATGATCCGCCCTCCGCAGCTACACAGGCGCCGAGAGCGCGTGGCGGGTGACACCCACCTCTCCGCACTGACCCTGCAGCCAGCAGCCCCGCGCCGCACAGCGAGCCCAGCGCCGGCCAAGGCCGGCTCCTTCCCAGGTCCCCTCACAGGTCCGCGCAAGGAGCATCAATGTTAAATCCCACCCACCGCTGTGGGACCTCAGCATCGCGGAGGAAAAGAACTTGGATTTTACAAGCAGCTGCCCAGGGCAGCTTCTCACCTCCACACACAAGGTGCCAGCGGCTCAGCTCTGAAAACCGTCTGGGGAGCCCTGCACGCTGGTAGTAAAACCTGAACAACATTCCCTGCGCGACCGCATCCTGCGGCGGGTAGGAAACGCCGAGAGACAGAGCCCCAGGAACTCGGGGCGGGGGCGGGGGGCCCAGCACCCAGGGCTGCCAGACAGATCGCAGCAGGTGCCACTGGCCACTCTCTAAGCCCCTGAAACGGAGACACTGGCTCTATTTATCTCACATGACAGCACGAAGCTGAGTCCTTGTTTCACAGGTAGAAACATCACGAATGCTCCACCAGCGCCGGACCCACGCGATGACGGTGGTTGGCTCCCCAGCTATGTCACCGCCCTCCACTGACCAAACGTCAGTGACCCCTACACAATCCTCCCCCTTAACCTTGACCTTCAAGTTGCTTTCCAGAAAGGGTAGATTTTCTTCTGCAAGACAAAGGAGTCGAGATCCTGCAGGGCCCTGGGCGGGCTTCCTGACAAGATTCACGGCCCGGGGCTCCTCCCTTAAAAGCTCCTGTTGGTCGGGAGACAGATTTGAGGCGGTTTCTCCCGTTCTCCTGACGTCTGACCCATTAAAACTTCCTTTCTTCCTTGGCAGTCCTCGTCGTCTCAATAATCGGATCTCTGTGTGAAGAGCAAAGACCTAGACCTGGACCTAGACTGAACCCCCTCGAGGCTGCCACGACAATCAGGGGCTCGTCCAGGACGGCGGTGCTGGTTCCCCTGGCAGCTGCCTGGCCGCATTTGCTGGAGGGCGGCTCTGCTGCTTCTGCCTCCTGCCTTGGTGACGGCCTCCTGCCTCGGTGACATATAGATTACCCAAAAAGTTCACTTAACCATGTAATCTGAACTATAATCCAAAAAACCTGTGAAATTGCCGCTGCAACACAAAGATGCTTCAAGACTCTAGAAAACTAGTCTATAGATTACTCCACACGTTAACCTTTGTTTCTCTTCTGTTTCCATAGAAACGCCTCTTAGTAAAGATCTGTTTGCTGGCACCGTGTCTACAGGCCTGGCCCTTGTGTGATGCCACCTCCAGGATGGGACGCAACTGTTTGACCAAACCGACCTATTCTCAGAACTAAGGGACTGATGCAAAAGGATATGGGGCAATCTATTTAAATTTGCCCTTTTCTGTTTATCTCAATTTATTTTTCCACTCCTTTGTCTGTCTCACAACTTCTAACCCAAATCTCTCCGAAGCTCTGTCACCTTGGCTTTTCGTATGTGCATTTAAAGTTTCAAAGAGGGAATGAAGGAAATGAAAATATTTTTCCCCACAATGTATTTCCGCGGGGATTTGCGTCTGTGGAGAATCTGCACCCAGGCCCTGCCTTGTCCCGCCCTAGGAGAGATGAGCGAGATCTGACACCTTGAAAGGTCGGAAAGAAACACCTGCCATCTACTCTCTGCGGGGCGGCTACCTGAGCTTCCTCTGCGTAAGGAGACCACCTTGGCGGCCAGGCCGCGTCCCCTCCCCACAACCGGCCCTGCGCGCTCCAGACCCCATTCTGCTGTGACCTCAGGAGGGAGTACGAGCCCCTGCACCCCACTGGGAAGCAATCACTTCATGATGCTCCCTGTGCACACGATAATACATTTTGTACGCCTTTTCTCCAGTCGATCTGCCTTTTCTGCGCTGATTTTTCCCTGAACCTTAAAGAGGGTGAAGGGGAATTTTTCTCTTGGCCTCTACGCAAACAGAGAGACATTTCTCCTTAAAAAGAAACAGAACATCTCTTGGCCACGTGTCCCTGGGCTACCCCTCGAGTGCTGCTCCCCGTGGTAGCAGGGCCATGAGGAAGCTGTTCACAGACGTCTTCCCGTCCCTGCCGTCCCCCTGCTCCGGCCCCGCCCGTGGGACTCCCGGTGCTGCCACACTCCCTCTCCACCGAGTTCTCACCCTCGGCTGACACCCGTCAGCAGCTCCAGAAGAGCCTCGATCCTTCTCCAGGAAACCCCCACTTTGCGTGGCTCCCAGACACCCCTGCCTCCCTGACGCTCCCCCTACCTCCTCTGCGGGTTCCTGGCCCGGGCGCAGCTTGGGCTGCTCTGCACGAATCGCTCCGTGATCTCCGGCCAGCGCGCGGCGTTCCGCCTGTGCCGGGATGAGACTGACATCTTAACCTGTCTCAGCTGGGCTTCTCCTCGCAGCTCCTGTCGCGTATCCACACATCTGTCTGACTCACCACGCGCATGTCAAACTGCCCCAAAGCGAGCTCTCCCCCACCCAGGCCCACCTCAGCCCAGCTTTCCCGTCTCGGCAGCCCCTCTGGCCGCTCAGGCTAAGAACCGGGTCTTCCTGGTCCTCCTCGCCTCGCGGCTGCTTCTACCTGTCCGTATGTCCCACGGCTCCTGCGAAACACGGCCCCCGCCCAGCGCCTTTGTCATCTCTCAGAGACAGTCCGTGTCACCAGCATCGCTGACGACTGCACTCTAAGCCAGTGGTCCCCAACCCTTCGGGCACCAGGGACCAGTTTCATGGAAGACAATCTTTCCACAGACTGGGGATGGGGGGGTTGGCTTCAGGATGATTCGAGGGAATTACATTTATTGTGCAGTCAAACCTCTCTGCCAATGATAATCTGCATCTGCAGCCGCTCCCCAGCGCCAGCGTCACCGCCTCAGCTCCACTCAGATCATCAGGCGTTGGATTCTCACAAGGAGCCGCAACCTGGATCCCTCCATGTGCAGTTCACAGTAGGGTTCGTGCTCCTGTGAGAATCTGATGCCTCCGCGGATCCGACAGGAGGCGGCGCTCAGGCGGTGACGCCGGCGACGCGGAGCGGCTGGAAACACAGATGGAGCTTCGCTGGCTCACCTGCCGCTCACCTCCTGCTGTGCGGCCCGGCTCCTAACAGGCCACGGGTACGGGTCCACAGCCTGGGGGTGAGGACCGCAGCTCCAGGAAGTCTCACTGCTCCCACGGTCAATGGTCAGCGCAGCAGCTGAGTGACCTTTCGCGTCACGCTTCCAGAGCTCTGGTCCCGGCAGGACGAGCATGTGCGTTGTCTCCCCTCACTGAGTGCAGCGAGGACACCAGGCAGGTGGCAGGAGCGGCTCTGTGAGGACCGTGCCAGCAGGCACACGGGGAGGAGACTACAGTGTGAAGTGCCGCCAGCCCCCCGCGAGTTTACTATTTTCTTATTTATCCCCCGGGATCCCTCAGCACGGGTCAGAACCGGAAACCGACATCGGCAGGGACTGGGCCAGCCCAGGCAGGGCCTTCTGGTTCTGGCTGAGGAGCAAAAAGGGGTCTTGGACCATCTGCAGCGGGGTGGGGGGCGATGCCCTGTCTCCTCAGGAAGAGGGGCTGGTCTCTCACCCCAACCCCCAGGCAACTGGGGGGTTGGGGGCGGTGGCTGCAGAGGCAGCAGGCATGACCCTGAGGACATGGCCCTTCCTCGCCGACCGATCCCAGGGCACTTGCAGCTTCTTCTCTCCCAGACCACCTGACACTGGTCCCAGACACAGCAGCCGTGGGAGGAGGCAGTGAGCAGGGAGCGGAAGCCCCAGTTTGACAGCCGGAGGACACAGGAAAGAGCTGGGACTCCGGGCAGGAGGGGCTCGTGACAACAGTCCACGAAGTTGTTTGCAAACTCCCAGATGACGGACACCTGGATCAGCGGACACGGGGTCCAGAAACAGCCCCCAAGTAGGGCCACCTGGCCTTTGACAAAGGAGCAAGCGCAATTCATGGAGGAAGGATAGGAGGGTCTTCTCTGCCAGCAGTGCTGCAGTGCTCGGCTGTCCTCGTGCAAAGAAACAAACCACAACCTGAGTCTCACACCTTTTACAACATTATTCCCAAATAGGTCATAGATCTAAATGTAAAATGGAAAGCTATAATATTTTTAGAAGAAAACGTTGGAGAAGACCTCAGTGGTCTGGGATTAGGCAGAGTTCTTAGACACAACACCAAAAGCTTGAACCATAAAGGGAAGACTGGGCAGGCTGCAGCTCATCAGAATTGAAAACTGTGGCTCTGTAAAAGATACTGTTCAGAGAACGAAAGATGAGACTGAACACCGGGAGAGGACATTTGGAAATCACAAAACTGACAAAGGACTTATATGTAAAATATATAAAGAACTCTCGAAAGCAATCAATAGTAATACATAATTAACTAACAATCAATTTAAAAAAAAGGCTTCACCAAAGAGGATACAGGGATGGAAAATAAGCACAGAAGCTGCCCCGCACCCTCGGCCAGCAGGAGAGTGCAGATTGAAACGGCAGAGAGGCCCTCGCACCTGCAGGGGTGAACCACGCCCGTGCGGAGGGTCAGGGAAGTGGGTCGCTCCGCACTGCAGCGGGAACTGGGGCACAGCCCTCTGGGAAACAGCCGGGTGGCGGCTTCTCTCCAAGCTAGACGCGCCCCACGCGGCCCAGCCCTCCGCGGTGCGGCATCTACGCTGACGCAGGGGCGGCAGGCTGTCTGGAGACGCCCGGTGGCGAACGCTTACGCTTGGAGGCCGCGGATCGCTGTCTGCCGCGTCCCACGAGCAGCCGCAGGTGGTCACGTGGATCCGGCCTGCGCGCTGTGGCCAACCCTGCCCTAGAAGATAAGCTCACGTTTACGTAAATATTAATACCTACGCACGGGTACGTGCACTGTTCATAACCCCACGCAGTGGAAATGACGCAAACGCCCTTTGCTGGGAGCACAGCGCACACCGTGGTCGGCTGACTGCCAAGGAGGAAGCGTCTCCACGGTACCATGGCCAGGCTCCCACCTCTGCCACGTCCCCTCATCCTCAGAGACCGGGCTGCGGTGACAGCAGCAGATCCAGGCGGCCAGGGAGGGAGGGACGGGAGGGAGGACGGGAGGAAGGGCTGGGGAGGGAGGGACGACAGGGGCAGCAGCGGGGTTTCTGGGGTGATGGGTGTCCTGGGCCCTGACTGGCGGTATTCACGTGAACCCCACACACGTGGGAGTTCACAGACATGAACGCAAAACAGACACAGCCCAGCAGGAGCAGGGACCCTCCACCGTGATTCCAAATCTTCCGTCCTTGCCTGTGGGTTGGCTTCCTGTCTCGAAGGGCAGAGTCCCCCATGCCGTGCCCTGCTCCCTCCCCTCAGGCCTCTGCAGGTCCCATGTGGGGCCGGCCCCCCACCTGCACTGCTCCCCGAGCACAGGCGGACACGGGTGGACTCCAGGTAAGCCGAGACTCACCTTACTGTGGCATCTACAGCTCTAGGAGCGCCTGGTACCCAGGAGGCTAATGTTTGTCAAACGCACACACACCTCCCATGAGATCTGCTCTGCGTTCCGCATACGCACGTCTTACCTGGAAGCAGAAATGCTGGAAGGCCTGCGGCACACCTGGCCAGCCGCCCTCACCCCTCCTGCCCACCCAGGGTGCCCACCCTGCTGTGGACTCTCGCAACATCCCGGATGTGCCCTTCTGAGCTCACAGCGTCCTTAGAAAACACAGGGACACTCCAGGAGAACAGAGGGTCCCAGCCAGAATGTCTCATTGTCACGGCGAACCTTTCAGACGAGACCTGGGTGGAACCATCAAACCTCGGAGCTCACTGGGCCTGTGAGCGCACCCAGCCCTGCCCCCCCACCACAGATGAGCACAAGTGGCGCCTGCAAGGACACCTGGCCAGGTGCAGGCCCAGCGTCCAGGACTGGGGTGGGGGGGCCGCTCGGGTGGGACCCTGCACCAGCGCGCGCAGAACTGACCCTGGGCATCCACAGCAGGAGCAACAGACGAGGGGCTTCACGGTGTTTTGGGGGTTCCTGAGGAGGGGTGTCCATGGCAGATGTGTGTGGGAGTTGGGGGTCCCCAACAGCTGAGAGACAAGAGCCCAATCCTGACCTGGGAGATGACGGAGAACAGCATTTCCACGGCCGCCGGCCAGTGGGAGCAGGACGCAGCCCAGGACGGGCAGAGACTTCCCAACAGCGGACACGCAGCCGCACGGCTCGGGCCCAGGGCGTGGGCTGGGAGCCACCTCCGCCGGCCAGCAGGGCCCCGCAGTTCTGCACAAGGCGTGGCCGTGGAAAGGGCACCTCTGTCCAGCCGCATCTTTTCTGGGTCAGGAAAGGGAAAGTGAATGGAGACCCAGGTGACGTGGCCACGAGCAGCGGCGCTCCTGAAATAATGAGCTCGGCACCTGTGCAGCGTGGGCTTATTTTATTTTTCAACCTCAAGGGAAAGACGAGTTAATATTTAAAAGTGAGACTCCCAACACCCTAACAGAGGAGAGAAACGGAGCAGTGGTCAGTAGGCACCGATTCACCCTACAAGGTCGGGTCCCCCCCTTCGAGAGGGGGCCCTGGTCTGGGTGTCAGCCGTGCCGTGGGCAGGAGCTCCACCGTCGTTTACAAATGCTCACGTTAGAAGAAGGCAATGCTGGTTCTCCAGCAGCGGGATCTATTTGGAAAACTAATTACTTCCCAATAGCTGCAGATTGTCCAAAATCTGCCGAGAGGGTGAATCAGGGACGCGGGGCGTGTTAGAGCAGTATGTGGTATTTCAGAGCCCGGGGCACCCGGTTGATAACCAGCCTCCCGTCGTAACTCAGGGAGGCAAAGAGCCACGGGTCGGCGGAGGACCACTCCACGGCGTACACGCTGTCCTCGTGCTCCTCGTAGGTGGCGATGACGTTGTCCTGCAGCGGCTCCTTACTCCTGCAACGCAACAGAGACATGGCGTGAGCCGGGTGGCACCAGCTGGGCGGGCAGGAGAGGCACAGAGGGGATGAGGACATCAGTGCTCCCGCCAGGGGACACGGCCAGGGGACACAGCCGGTCCAGGCCCGAGTGTCTCCTCCGCATGACGGGAAGGGCTGCGGAGGCCCGCACTGGAGCCGGCGGGCTGGTTCCTGTGGACGTGCAGCCCTCCCGGCAGGGGGACGGGAAATCCGTGTTGCCGTCTGATACTCCCGGGGTGTCTCTGGCCCTCGGACCGTGGGAGTCCGGGGGACATCCTGTCAGAGGTGGCACAGGGGCTTCCCTGGTTCGGAGGAAAGGACGGGGGGAAACGGTCCTGTGTCCGCATCAGAGACAAACAGGCAGAGTCCACTGCAGAGAAGGCTCCAAACGCAGCAAGTCCGTCTCACAGAGGAACTTCAGACGCTCGGCGGGCAGGGAGAACTCGGACAACAAACAATGTGAAGAATCAAACAGAGCAACAGACCCTCCCGTACGGAAGGGCTCAACGTGTTCCACCCCACTGGACTGTACCCCAGAGCCTCCCTCCTCTGGGGTCTGGGCCTTGAACTGCTGTGGCAGCCTCTGAGCGGCGCTCAGCCGCTGCAGGGGAGCAGCTGTCACACGCGAGGAGGAGCCCCCCGCCCCAGGAAAGCATGGGGTGTCTCCTCTAACACCCCACTGTTGACTCTGGCAGCCACGCCCACGCACGGCTGGGGTCCCAGTGGCAGCCCCTGCTGTCCCTGTCTCCAGGAGGGGCCCCCAGAACCCCGTGTGGCGCCGGGGACGTGAGCCCGGCATGAACAGGGGCCTTCACCGTCCCGTCTCCCAAGCTCCCAAGCAACAATTAGGATCAGAAAACAGAGGGCACAGGGAGGAGTCTGGGGAAAACACGGAACCAAGGCGGTGTGACTGGAACCCACGTCATGGCTGACCGCATTTTATACTGTCTCAGGGCGAAGGACCTGGGTTGGGGTCCCAGCACTGCCGCCGGCCAGCCGAGGGCCCCTGAGCAAATGGGCAACGACTCTGAACCCACGCGCTCAAACCACAGCAGTGAGGACACTAACAATGACGTCTCTCAGACCAGGAAATGCTAGCTCTCCTTATTATTGATGCTCAAATTTGACGTCCAGTGACAGCCTTTTAAATCTTATACACGGCATTTAATAAGAATATGAAAAGAAATACACGTAGAGAGATAGATACAGAATAAAACCACTCCGGAAGGTGTTACCTAACCCAGCTTCGGGCCTCCCGTCATGGGTGCCAATCCCAACGCCCCCACGTTGTGAGGAACGAGAATGTCACCTTAACCACACACTGGCCGCTTTTTGCATAAACCACCCGCACCAAGACACCATTTGTGAGAGCTGCTGTGTCCTTACTTCTCTTCGGGTTGGTGGTCCTCCTGGTCACTGACGTCGTCATCATCCACCAAGTGGCCAAAGGGCTCCGAGGAGATGGACACCATGTTGGAGAGGATGACCCTGCTGTCACTGCTGCCAGTGAGGACCAGCTGGTCGTGCGAGTGGTTGTAGCGGACGTTCCACACCCTGCAAGGGGCAGGCACAGGGGCTGAGCCACGCGTGTCCCATGGACGACGCCAGCAAACTGAGCCCGCAGTGGGCACGCAGGCCACCAACCCCCAGTCCTGTGGTCTGACGTTAGGTGGTTTTTAGCAGAGGATTGGGTTTACCGTCTGTTTCTCTAAAACATCCTCTTAAGTCCCAGCAGACAGACAAAAAAAGACTAAATGTTAGCTGAAACCTGCCGCAGGAAAAGGCTCATTGCTCAGTATTTCAGAGAACTTTCTAAAATTCTAAAAACAAAAACTGCCCCATAGAACATACGGATTACTGACAGCCTGTAACATCACACAGAGCCCCGTGACATCTTCCCAACCAGCAGGGGCTGCAGGCCCCGAGACGAGAGCAACGGAGGTCTCCGAAGGCCCGGGGGTGCGTGCTCGGGTTCCGCGCCCTGCCGCGGCGAGCTCCGCCTCTGGGCAGCAGAGAGCGCAGGCGCTTCCCACGCGGAGGCTCCTGCCTGGCCAAGGGCACCATTGGGTGCATCTCCTTGGCCTGCAGAAAATTACAGCAATTCATTGCACTTATCAAAACTGCACGCTGGTATCCTGGGGTCTTTAATTCTCTGATTGCAGAAACAATAGAGCTTCTGATAAGTAATTCAAACCACTCAGTGACGTGGGCCACGGGACGCAAAATCCCTGTGACGGGCCCCTCCTCGCCTGGGAGAGGACTTCCGGTGACAGCGCGGCTCTCGCCCTTTCAGCCTTTCCTTCTGCATGTGCGTGTGCGTGTACACCCACGCATGCGTGGCACGCATCCCACACGTACTTGATGTGAATAGAAATGGATTTGTAGTGTACACGCTAGGCCACAACTTGATCTTTTTACTTACTTAGCAAAGAGTGCCCAGCATACGGTAACACTCAGATAATATTTTAGAAATAATGAGGGATCTGGGGCCTCCGTCCTCATCCACACATGCATAAATGTTCCTCACGCTTCCTGGCAGCTGCATGATCTCCCTACATGGATGTCACCTGATTCACTTAACCAATCCCCTACTGATGGACATTTGGGTGGTTTCCAGTTTTCTAGCATTGCAAACAATGCTGCATGAACATCTGTGCACATTTATTTTTGCATACTTCAACCGGCACTGTTTCAAGAGAAAACAGAATTTAATGTTTTTCTTCTTTTCCTACGTTCATAAATCACAAACATTCAGATTTGGAACTAGCGTTTCTTTCAGAAAAATAAAACTGGGTTGATTGAATGATTCACAGCAGCACAAACTAAGCTGGTCTGTGTCTTTCCGATGATAAAGTAATTAGCAAAACAAACCGCATAACCCCGCTCCCCGACGCAGCAAGCGAGCCGCCCACCAGTGGGAGTGCTCCTCCAGGGTCTTCACGGGCTCGGTGACGTTTCGGGTGTCCCAGAACTTCACCTTGCAGTCGTCCCCGCAGCTCGCCAAGTAGTACTGCTTATTGGGATTAAAGTCGAGGTCCCGCACCAGCTGGCCGTGGGCGTTCTCGATGCAGTAGATCTGGCTGCGGGAGGAAAAAGAACAGCACAGGAAAATACCAATCGGGCTATGAAAAGCTACCGGGCTCCCAGGCGTGCACCTGCTCCCCAGGATCCTGCCTGAGCCCCTGGCCCGGGGAGCGCAGGTCCCCTCGACATTCTCCTCCTGACTGAGGAGGCTGGCACCAGGCACCCCCACCCCAGCCGCGCGGTGGTAACGCGCTCGCGTCTCTCTGGGAGCGCGCCTCTGGCCCCCCGGCAGGCTGTGGAAGTGATGCTGGTTTGTCGCGGTCAAACACATGACTTGGTATCTTGAGAATGAGGGTGCCAGAGAGGCTGCAATGCCACAGAGAGGCTGGAACAGATTTTTGGACAGGACACCTAACAAGCTGTTGGAAGGACACAGTGAATAAAGAAAGGAAAAGGGAGACAGATAGGGGACAAAGGCAGAATAAATCGTGCTGTTGGCACTGGGAGACAGAGAGGGAGAAAGGTTAAAAAAAGTTGGAAATCTATGCAAAAATGACGCGGATGGTGTTTGTGATTGGGAGGCTCGTTCTTTACCTGGTCACACCACCTCAGATGTCCACAGTGGTGGTCCAGGGAGAGCCACTTGTTCCAAAGACAGGAGAGGGGTTGCTTGAAATAGTGCATGTGCGCGTACGTGTGCGTACACACACACGCCGTCATGCATACCAGCTCACATGTACACACATATTGCACACATGCACCAGTGCACACATGCACGCACGAGAGGGCAGGCACACGCTCGCACACACACCTAACTTAAGCCTGGATGCCCTCTCTTCCCGGCTGCTCTCCGCAGGTCTGAAATCATAACATCTGCCTGTCATGGCGGCACCTTCCAACGCCATGAACCCCAAACAGAGGGCAGATCACGCAGGGAGGCGGGACGGGGCGAGGAACACGACGCCTGTGCCCTGACAGCAGCGGCCCATGGCTGACAGCGCTGGCCCGGGCGGCCCCGCCACCCCCCCAGGCGCAGCTGTCCTCTCTCCCGCATCACCTTCCTGCCTCCCTCGCCATGGCTTCAGGGCGGACGGTGAACAACCAGGAACTTTGTGCCCGTAATTCTCCAGTAATTCTCTTTCATGCCTCCAAAACCATCATTGTTCTCTGTTCTCCAAGGTAGATAAACTCAATTTCTTTCACCTTTCTTCTCCCACATTGGATTTTCCAACCCTAAACCATCCTTAATCTTCCAGTTTTTATATTATATCCCGTATCTTTTAAATATCCTGATTTTTTTTTTTCTTAAAATAAGATACCCTAAACCTTAAGATTTTTCGAGGGAAACAGGCAAAGGTACAAAATTAAAATTTGGCAAGTTTCCAGGGAACTGGGTGGACAGTCACACACACACTAAGTATTAGCAAGGTTCCTGCATGCTCTCGTGGCGGGACCTTTGACGCGAGAGCGTGATACGATCCGGAAGAAGCACCGACGGCATCCTGCTAAAGAAAAACCAAAGCGCCTGCAAAGGAGAAGGCGCTAGGACGCTCCTCTGCGGGAGCCGCACTTCCCGCGGGAGTCAGCTCGTCACACAAAGACACCACGTGGGTGAACGAGGCACCGCGGGACGCGGATGTCGCCAGCCGGGCCAAGCACATCTATTCTTTGGTCTGTGGTGCCAGCTGTTGGGTTTCTTGTCTTTAGACACCGAAATTCCTCACATCCTTCAAAGCACAATGAAACAAAGGGAGAGGTGGCCACAGGACACGGAGAAGTGACTTCAGGGATGTGTGTCAGGGTCTAAGTCTGCGGCGTCCAGCTTCTGCGTAGGAAACGGAATAAACCCTTTGCCCTCACAGCCCGAGCTGAGGAAATGGTGATCATCTATTAGCCTGGATTTTGAGAGGGGCCTCGAAACTGAATTTAAAGTTGTGCCCCCACCCTGGAAGCCACACAAGTTATTACATGACATCCGTCTTCTCAGCTGGGTGATAAATTATGGTGTGCTGAGGGGATAACTGTATCTTAAAAAAGCTTGTGTGGGCTTCCGTTGTCATGGCAACAGACGTGCCACCATCCCTCCTTTGCCTATCAAAATCACAACTGGAACAGAAAAATTGCTCTTATTTGTTCCATTAGAATTGCTGGTGGCTGCGTATAATTACTTAAATGACAAAGTATGATTACCCGACGGGTAAGTCTCCAGAAGGCACAGAAATGGTCAGACAACTCCACAGAGAGACTTAACCAGGGGACAGCAACTGCCAACCCGCCATGGCTGGTCCTGAGACGGAGCAGCTGACGGCCACCATCCTGCTCACAACGTGTTCCAAAAGCCCCGACCCTGGTTTCTATCATAAACCGCCGCTAGTGCAGAGGACTAATATGGAACAACAAAGGATCAACCGAGACGGACGGTTCTGGCGGCGGGCGGCCGGCTCGGCCGGGGGTGAAGGACCGAGACGCGGTTACGGTGTCCCGCAGACAGGAGATGAAGACGGAGGGACCACGGGCCCCGCGCTTTGGCTGACGGCGCTCTCCGCCGCCGTCACGGCCGGCAGAGGAGGCGCAGGCGTCGCGCGGCTCACTGACCTCATGCTCCGAGTGTCCCACCCTCGGAGGGTGGTGTCGTTCGCCGTGGCCACCTGGGTGCAGTTGTGATGCGGGCTCCACCGTCCCGAGGTGAGCTTCAGCTGTCCCCTCCCTTCCAGCGACGCCGAACTGGCCAGCTGGGAATGTCGCGAGGTTTTCCAAAGAAAGGAGAAAAGAAGAGTAATTAACTCTTTTCAGAAAACTCAAAAGGATGTCCCATATGCGAGGATATTACTGAAAATAATTATTGAGAATAATTAGGAAGCTCTGTCTTTGTTTTCTTCCCTTAAAAGGCAAGAATGTTTGAACCTTATTTGGAAAAAATTATAAAACTGAGCACAGCAAGAAATAGAAAGTGTATTAATAGACGTCTGTTAAAGAGGACCCGCTTGCAAGTGTGCGATTAGAGACAATCAGCTGGGACTCGGAGGAGACAATACGGAACAGCTCAGACGTCTGCCTGTCCCCAGAGACGGACGAAGCAGGTCCACGAGACCAGCTCTAGAATAACAAAGGGACACACATTCACAGATCAAGTATTGTTTTCCGTACACATCCTCTTCCTCTCCTTCATCTTGAGGATCTATAAATCCTTCACACGGAGGTTAATTAAACCTGGCAAGGCAGGCAGCTGATAAGGAAGACTCGCCAAGACCCGCCGGGACCACCTTCCGGGGCAGACACCTCCTTCTGCAGAGAGGGGGTGGCCGCCTGAGCCCGGGAGAAGCGCGCTCCCAGCCCACCTGGGATTCCATTCGCAAAGCCTGCCTCAGTTTCTGGCTCACACGGTGACTGCTAACGGCGGAGAGGACCCAGGCCCGCCCCGGCGGCACTCTCGGGCACGCCTGACCCAATCCTGCCCATATGCACGAGCCCACTGCCACTCAGCTCACTCGACGTCCAAACCAATGTGTTCTTTCATGTCCCCTGAGAGGGGACCTGGAGTGCCAAGTGGCCGGCGCCCAGCGAGGCAGGCCGGGGAGGGGTCGGAGTGAGCCGCGGGGACAGTGCGGCCCCGAGAGGCGTGCTGAGGTCATTCACTGTCTTACAAGATTCGTCAAGGGCTCGTGTGGGCAGGCGGGGCCCATCCAGGCTTGAGCCGAACCGGGCCTAGACTCCCTGACGGTGCACAGCCGTGCCGAGGGTCTGATGGGGACCATGGCTGGGAAGCTGTCACTCACAAAGTGGGAGAACGTGGGGTCCTCGGTGAGAACAAAGAAGGTGTGAGGATGCTACGGTTTATAGCCCACGGGCCCCAGGAACACCTGTCCCCTCCACAGCAGAAGGCTCCAAACTTGGGAGGCGGCCACCTAGAGGCTGGAGTGACAACACCCAGCGTCCCTCCATCCTACAGGAACAGACCATGGAGCGACCAGAGGACCCAAACAGTCCTGGGTAGAAGCTGATAGGCACGGTCACCACCAAGGGATGCTCGGAAGCTAAGCTCAGTCGGGAGGAAGAGCTGTCAGGCCAGGAAGGGCCGCACGTCCATTTCCCACTTCTAAATCCTGCTGTGGTACTTAGGGAACGTTTTTAGAAACTGAAAGCCACCAGCTTAGCATAGACTTATGGTGACAAGAGGCCAAGAGAGGTGGGAACACCAGAGACCCACAGGGGAAGTGAAGGCAACCATGACCCCATATCTGGGCAGAGGCAGGGCGGGGGCGTCCCCGCCAGGGCAGAGGCAGGGTGGGCGTCTGCACCCTGTGCATTTCTGGGAGTCGGGTGAGACCACAGCGGTCAGTCAGGGCGCTCTGGGGAAAGGCCTGGGCAGGAAGCACCTGCAGGCTGGGCACAAGAAGGACCCCGAGGCTCCCCCCGGACCTCCCAGCTGACAGCTGCTGGCCTGCTCCCTCCCACGTGTGTGGGAGCTCCTGAGCGCCCCCCAGCCCCCGTGCCCGGACCCTGGCCACCCCACCCCACCTCGGTCTTCCCCACAGCCCAGGGCCTCGTGGGCAGTCAAAGGATGTCTCCTTGGGGAAAGCCGGGGCCTGTTTTACGACGTCTCAGTTAAAATGTGTGTTCCGCTGTCACATATACCGACTGTGACTTATCGGTCCTCTCACCACAGAAAGCTGAAAGGCTGTTCCTGCTGCACGCTGGAAGTGTGAATTGTGCTCCTGCTGTGCGAGACACCGTGGCAGGCACGCCCGGAGAGTCCAAGCACACACGCATGGAGGACGCAGGCGGGGAAGGGAGAACCTGGCGCTGGGGTTCAGACGGACGCCACCCGCAGCACAAGCCACAGGCGGAGGGGCCTGGGACGCGGGCGGCACTGAAGCGAAGCCGGGTGGGCGAGTGCGGCAGAGGCAGAGGCAGACCCCGCAGCAGGCGCACACGGCTGAGAAGGCGGGTGCAGCCAGCCGCCCCCGAACCCCAGGCCGAGATGTCTGTGGGGAGCAGCCGGCAGGCCAGGTGGCAGCGGCCGCTGTCAGGGGCAGAACTGCAGGGACAGAACTTCAGGGACGGGTGGGAGCCAAGTACTGCCGGGCGAGGAGAGCCAGGGCCTGGGCCAGGTGTCAGGAAGGAGAGCGACCAAAACAGAGGACATGTAGGGAGGTGGCCGGGGCCTGCACACCCTCCCCAGGACAAAGGCAGCACAGCAGCCGCCCTGACACGGGACCTGAAGCGGCTGGAGCACGAGGGAGGCTGCACCTGGGAAGCCTGGTGTCTCGGGACCGCACGGCCAGGACCCGCAGCTGGACCCCTCCCGCCCAGGCTGCTCCCCGGCTACCTGCTCAGGTGCCCCTCCCTCCCCCGCCAGGCTTCCTCGTGCCCACAGGGCAGGAGGCAAAGGTGCCCAGAGCACCAGGCCAGACAGCCCCAGAAGAGCCGCAGACCTCACCCCCGCCCGGAGACTGGTCCAGCTGTGTCGGCTGCCACCAGGAACAATTGAGAGAGAAAACAGGAGAGGGGACTGCTCTGCCGACAGGATGGTGGTCTCCTGCCCTTCCCATCACACTCTAGAGGATTTTACAGCATCTCTTCCTTTTCGTCACCTTCGCGGCATAGGAAAATTCAGTTTGGTTGCAAGGGAGCAATTATCTTCCGTTGGCACGTGGGAGGCGGGCTCCTTGGAAACACTCAGCGCGGATAAACAGCAGGGGCCACTCTGGAAGGAAGGCTTGGCTCCTAGGGAAACCCGGCTGGCCATGGGAGCACGCGGGGCAGCGCTGGGAGTCCGCGGAGAGCCCTATCGCGGAGTCATGGGGCAGGGGGAAGACGCCAGCAGAAAATTCATGCCGCGGCCCCCAACTCTAAGCCACTGACTGTGCTTACTAAAAGCCAATTTGGGAGTGGGTCAAAATAAGTCTTCCCAACAGCCATGACGGATACCGTCACCTAAACACGGGAATCAGTACCAACACCACGCAGAGACACCAGAATAACCCTAAAACACACATTATTAGAGGCATGGGGTGAGCTGATGTTTGGCTTTAACTTTCAATGTTTTAACCTCCACATAGACAGGTGAATGAAAAAATGTTTTTGTAGCATTCCTTTTAGGAAAATAAAATAGTCAAAATGTTCACAGGTGCCATTGAGTTTTTGAAGACCTAGTTACCAGGTAACGATTATTCATCGGTGACAACCAATACGCTAAAAACCATGGAATCAACAAGCAGAAATAACAAAAGGGTTGGATATATTTTCTGACTAATCCACACCGTGTTCTAATGAATTTTCTATTAAGCATACTGGCTTATAATCAAACTCTTCAGAAAGACAAAACATAAGGTCACATCTCTAGAAGGTAAGGCGAGTTCAGCAGAGTGAGCTGGACGAGCTAATCCGTGATGAAGCTTGTCTGGGAAGATGCCGCGAGCCACTCCAGAAGCAGAAGGTCCGAAACCTTCGCCAAGCACTGACGGCCACTTCATCTCTGTAAGGCCTCCCTGCAGCCGAGCCGGCGACTCCGCGACCACCTGCTCCCAAACCCACAGAGCGCAGGACGTGTTCTAAACTGCCGTCATAGACCAGTCTAGATTTTTGAAACAGTAAGTTCGTTAATTAACTAATCCATCAGCCGACCACCAATTAACCATGTGACTGATCAACAGTATTTACGAGTGACGCCCCCGTGGCCACGCGGCCAGTGAGAGGCGGGAACAGGCCCCGCGTCCTGATTCTGATCCTCCCCCACCGACCAAGCGAACTCACGTGCGCACTCCCGAGGCACCAAAAGCTTTGTGCCCACAGGTGCAGAGAAGTCTGAAGGCAAATTTTAATACAAGCCTGAGAGAGGGGTCGCCGCCAATTCGTGAGGTCCACTCAGGGCAGACAGCACGGTGTAAGACGTAAGGTTAATCAGTCACACTCTTTGGTTTCCTGGTGGCACGAGACAGAACTCAGCAAGAGCTCCACAGGGCGTGGTGTGGCGTGCGTGGTGATCTGTTTTTCAGCGTTAAAGAGGAATATGCAGTGCCTGTCCAGGGCCCGGAGAAAGGAATGATTAAAGGCATCCCACGAACCTTTCAGACGAGACGTCACTATGCCGGGACGGGAGCGAGAGAGCACACCTTCCAGTGAACTGAGCAATGTGACCTGCGGCCTCTGCAGCAGCTCGGGGGCGTCTGAGCGGAGTCTCGCCGTGAGAGTCCCAGAGACGAAGAGCTGTGCTCCTGCCAGCAGGAGCCGCAGAGCCGGCAGCCAGACCTGGCGGGGAGGAGAACCACCGGGGAGCACAGGACGGCGCTCACAGCGCGGAGGGAATCGCAGACCGGCAGAGAAAGTGGGCAGCGCCTCCCACCTTCCTGCAGGATAAAGAAACGGCCGGGCTGTGGTGTTTGGGGCACGGGAGACACATCCCGCGCTGTGCAACCTGACCTGCAAGGCAGGCTTACAAAAAGCTGGAACCACCCACCCTGAGTCCCTTCCCATCCTCAGGGACTGACACTCTCTGAGCCAAGCATGAGGGACTCGTTCCCCTTGCCAGAGACCATGCCTGACAGGACATAGGCACTTCCAGGAGAGGCTTTCCTTACAAACAGAGATGCACAGAGAAATCTGCTTTCTCTTCGCTGGTGTTGCGGAGTCTAGTTGTGATGGCTGGAACCACTGCAGTTATCTTGCAGTCACACGGCAGTGCCAGGTGGATGTGGCAGAGCAGGAAGACACACAGCAGCTAAGCCCTTGAGGACATTACTGAGACACCGAGTTAACCAACTCTGGAATTGCTTTATTTCTACGTGTCTGGTTACATCAGATAATAAAACTTCCTCACTGTTTAAGCCCTTTCTTATGTCTTGCAGCCAACTGCATCCTACCTGCTGCACCTGCAGTGTCCATTTGAGAATGACTCCTACAGGAACTCCTCTTCCGTCTCCAGCGGGGAATTTTACCCCAGCTTTGAACGTGAACTTCCTGAGTGTGAACCCAGCTCTGCGTCCGAGTGACTCGCCTCAGGCAGGCTAGTATCTCTGAGGCTGGGCTCCCTCTCCTGTGACTCATGTGCATGATGGAGACAGTAAAGTTTCCACCCTGTAGGGTTAGTGGATTAAATGAGGTAATACACACCAGGTGTCCAGACAGCACCTAGCACGTGGCAAGTGCCTTAAACATTTTTTTCTTCATTTTTACTGTGACTCAAAAGCAACACTTAGGAACATTGAGAAGCGCTCTGAGCTGTCTTAGGGATAAGGACGCAGGCGAAGGCTGACGCTGTCTTCTGGGGCCCAGAGCATCATCTGAGAGCATCATCTCCAGGGTCTGACGGAGGCGATGGAAACGGGATTCACTAGAGAGCCCGCGAGGCCGTCGCCACCTTCAGGACCCGAAGGAAAGCAGAGGAGGAGGATCTGGGAGAGCTGGCCTGGCGTGGCGGGGCAGCGGGAGCCCTGCGCACTCCAGGCGGCAGGCGTGGGTAGCGCCAGGGCCCGGAGAAAGAATGGAGGTGGGGTCCTGCCAGGGGCACGCGGGCAGCCGGGCACTGCACACCTGGCTGCCGGGCACACACAGACCGGGCACCAGCCCCCGGGGAGGCACAATCTGAGCTGCACGGAACTCACCACTGAGGGCTGGACAGCGACGGCCGGACAGCCAGAGCCTTCCCCATTTAGAAAGTGCACGCGGGGCTTAGGCGCCACCACTGGGGGAGAGAATTTGATGTCACTTTAAACTTATCATTAGTTAATTTCTAAAAGGACTCTATTTGTAGGACGAATAGAACTAAAAGATTTTTTTGCCCCACTTCACTACCCTGAATCTAAACTCTGTTTCGGGAGAAAAACGTGTGTCCTAAAACCACAAATGCAGGGGTGACCTCGTTCCACACAATCAAGACTGGAAAGGCCACGAGTGCAGATTATATTATTTTACCAAGATGGACTAGAGCATAAAAAATACGTCTGTAACACCAATGAGACATTAGTGATCTGTTGGGGAGATGGATCTAATTACAGTCAATTCTTCCGAGAGGGAAAAAGATCTGTTATAAAGAATAATGAGGGCATGAGAAACAGGGAGCACAGCAATAACGAAAGCACATCGTGTCCTCTGTGCTTGAATTACGACGATCACTGGCTGACTTTGGGGAAGTAATTTAATTACGAAGTAAACATAGGTTGCTTTATGGTACCTCAGTTTCTTTCCTCTGTACTTCCTCTGTCTATACTAGGATCTTCTTGGTGACCCTCCTGTTGGGTGACCCTCACCCATAATCTAGTTTTGGAGATCATGAATTACAGCTGCTCCATCATGCATCCTTGCACCCATGCACCCACCCATATATCCATGTATCCAAGCACCCAGCCATGTGTCCATGTACCCACCCACGCACCCACATACCCAGCCATGCACCCTTGCACCCATGTATCCAGGCACCCACGTACCCACACATCCACCCCTATATCCATGTATCCACACACCCAGCCATGTATCCATGCACTCATCCATGTACCCATGCACCCACACACCCTGCCATGCACCCTTGCAGCGATATATCCAGGCACCCACATACCCCACACACCCACCCCTATATCCATGTATCTACGCACCCATCCATGTATCCATGGACTCATCCCTGCACTCATGCACCCACACACCTGGCCATGCATCCTTGCACCCATGTTCCCATGCACCTATCTCTACATCCATGTATTCATGCACCCATCCACGCACTCATGCACCCACACACCCAGCCAGGCATCCTTGCACCCATGTTCCCATGTACCTATCTCTACATCCATGTATTCATGCACTCATCCATGTACCCATGCATCCTTGCACCCATGTTCCCATGCACCTATCTCTACATCCATGTATTCATGCACCCATCCATGCACTCATGCACCCACACACCCAGCCATGCACCCTTGCAGCGATATATCCAGGCCACATACCCACACACCCACCCCTATATCCAGGTATCCACGCACCCATCCATGTATCCATGGACTCATCCCTGCACTCATGCACCCAACCACCGGGCCATGCATCCTTGCACCCATGTTCCCATGCACCTATCCCTACATCCATGTATTCATGCACTCATCCATGCACTCATGCACCCACACACCCAGCCATGCACCCTTGCACCCATGTTCCCACGCACCCATCCATGCACCAATGTACCTACACATCCATCCATCCATATATTCATGCACCCATCCATGTATACATGCACTCATGCACCATACATGCACTCATGTAGCATACATGCACCCATGTATCATGTACCCATGTACTCATCCACACACTCAGCCTTGCAGCCAGCCATGCACCCACCCATGCATCCATGCACTCATGCACTTATACATGCACACATGTACCCATGCATCCATCCATGCACCCATCCATGCAGCCATGCACCCATCCATGCATTCACCTACCCATCCATTTATCCAACAGGCACATACCAAGTGTTTGCCACCTGCCAGGGACTATGGAACTATGCTATCCCCACATAATCCCACTGTTAAATTGTCTTAGGAGCCCAGCTTCACAGGTGTGGATACTGAGGCTTGGGCAGGCTAAGGAACTTGCCCTGGGTCACACTGTTTATTAGGGGCAGAAATAGGACTCGATTTTGAAGTCTGCACTGCTGCCTTGACGACAGGAGTACTCCCTGCCCGCAAATGTTTGGGGATGTCTTCTTACGAATCTCACAGGAAAACCAGTTTTCATACAGTTCTAACAGGTTTTCCACTCACCAGCTCCACAAAGCTTGGTTAACTATCTTGTTTACCAGGTTTTGTTCCAGTTAACTTTTTCAAAAGTCAAATTCACCCTCACAAGACAAAATGTTACTGACCATTCCAGATACTCAAATAATGAGCAAATTATTAATACCTGAGCACTTTATGGAGCCGGAGGAGGGTGGGCAGGGTGCTCGGCGTGGGGCCCTCCGGGAGCACCTGTGGGTGGGGGCGGGTCGGACCTGAACTGCAGCCCCAGCCCCAGACTCAAACTGCCGCACCTTCGGAAACTGCCTTCGCCTCTGCGGGCCTTCCTCTCTCGTCTGCCAAGGAGGGGCTCGATTATATTATCACGACGTCTGCATCTTTGTTTAAAAGCACTACCTTGAAATTAGTGAGAAATGACAATTTGCTGGAAAAAAATATTTCTCACCCTCTCCGAACGAGCTCACTGAGTATTTGTTGAATTCATTTGGCATAAACATACCGCTATGCTTGGAGCAGGGCTGGCTTCCCATAGCCCTGACTCCAGCACGGGCCACTGCAGGTGCCATGGGGACCCCCGGGCGCCCTGCTGTTCCCTCCTGCCTCCCGTACAGCTGCCACACTTGCCAAGCGATGGCACATCCCCAGGATCAAGTCATGCTCATTTGGGAAGTTAGGACTTTTCCCTCTAATTAGACAGCAGAAGAGTTTTCACGTTATCAAAGTCTTCAGACCTTAGTGAGGTGGGAGGGGGGATAACTAGCGAGGGTGGGTGACCGTGACCTTCAGGATCGCTTCATGGGAGTGTGCTGCCGGGAAGAGGCGGCGTATCACCCTTTTCCTCTATTCCTCACTAAGTACAACAAAAACCCGGACGTCACACACGACACGTGGACGGTTCTGAAGGGTGGAGGCAAGAGGGCAAACCCACCAGGCCGCGGGACACAGGAGCCCCACGGAGGAGCTCCTGGGGTCCCTTCCGCCGCATTCGTCCCGGGCCTGGAGCGGAGGGGCTGGCAACCGGGAAGCGCCAACAGGTGCAGACCCGGACAGGCCCCAGGGCGAGCTGCTCTCCTTCAAAGGGGGCAGCTGAGCAAGAAAGAAAATCTCCAGACAATGATCACTCTAACTCCTGCCAATCACCCCAAAAAAACCTGTCTGCGCCCTCGTCACGACAGCCAG
This sequence comes from Propithecus coquereli, assembly GCF_000956105.1. Taxonomy (NCBI): domain Eukaryota; kingdom Metazoa; phylum Chordata; class Mammalia; order Primates; family Indriidae; genus Propithecus; species Propithecus coquereli. Next base: position 769,633 of record NW_012151163.1, read on the forward strand.
GGCCAAGTGGGAGTCTGGCCTCTGCTCTCGCCTGCCAGGTGTGCCACTGAAGGTCACAGGGACCTTGTACACCTAAACTGAGATGGATCAGGGACTGAAACGTAAAACGTGCAACTATCAAACTCTTAGAAAAGAACAGAGGAGAAAAGCCGTAGGACCCAAGGCTGGTCACACACTTCTCAGCCCTGATACCAAAAGGACAATCCTCAAGAGGGAAAACGGACAAACTGAACTTTATCAAAATGGAAATCCTTCCACACCATGGAGCATCATTCAAAGATGAAAAGAAACAAGCTGTCAGGCCACGAGGAGACACGGAGGAGCCTCGAATGCATGCCCCGGTGAAGGGGGCCGGTCTGCACGGGCCACGCACCATGTGATGCCAACTCCAGGACATTCTGCAAAAGGCAAAACTTTTGGTGATGGCGGAGAGATCTGCGGTTGCCAGGGGCTGGGGCAGGGAGGAGGGAAAGAATACTCGGTGGGACACGGGATTTTGGGGCCACGAGACTGGTCCGTGTGACACTAAAACACCGGCCGCATCATTCCACATTTGTCCGAACCCACAGAAGGTGCAACATCAAGAGGGAGTCCTGCCAGAAGCCGTGGCCCTTGGTGACGGTGGCGTGTCAGTGTAGGCTCATCAGCTGTCACGAACGTACCGCTCTGGGGGGAGCTGACAGTAGGGGGTTGTGCGAGTATCAGGGCCACGGCTATGTGGGAAATCTCTGTATCAGCCACTCAATTTTGTTGCAAACTTAAAACTATTCTAAAACGTAAAAATGAGAAACTTGCTCCGTGAAAGACGCTACTGAAAAGATGAAAAGACAAGTGACAGAACAGAGAAAACATTTGCAAACTGCATCCACTTCCCAGGAGAGGACTTGGGAAGCAAAGGGAACACCGCATTTAGGAACATTTCCCAGGAGCCGGACACGCCCGTCCCACGCACGTCCACTTGTCCAGAGCTCAGCCCACAGCCACACCGAGCTGTGAAGGAGGCTGGGGAGGGGTCTTACCCTGGTTCCTGTTGCCAAAGAGGACAGGGAGAACAGACACTGAGACAGCAAGCTGTCCCTGCACAACCCTGCGACGGTCCCAGCCACCACACAGGAACGTGCGCAAGGAACCCACGTGCAAGAGTGAATTACTTCCCTGCGGCCATGCTAGTCAGTGGTGAGATCCCTGCTGGAATCCGGACGTTAAGTTCTAAACTTTAAGACTAACAAAACAGATGCAACGGACTGAACCTTCCTCTACACCACAACCTCTCCCTCAAGGAGCGCAGTCTGGAGAATGCGAAGAACGACCAGTGACGCCAAGGCGCGGTGGCAAGGCACGAAAAACACCCAATGAAGTTCTAACCCCTCCCTGAGTCCCGAGATTAAACTCAGCTTCTACCCACTAGTCTCTCTGTCCCCAACACACACAGTGTCTGTTTGCAGGCACAATGGGCTTGACGTATTTGCACCGAACCATTTCCCCACCCTGGAGGCCCCTCCCAGACTTAGGGTGATTTAATCCTCCCGTGGTGCGTTTTAAACGTCTGATTAGAGAATTTCTACCAAAAACACTGTGCTCAGAAGCAAACCCCCTCCCTTCAAAGGGGTGCTGCCCTGTGCACCGCCAAGCAGGCGGCACCCTCCAGACGTCTGCCGTGAGGCGCGCCTGCGTGGTCAGAGCAGAGGCGCAGCGGCTTCTTGCTGCCTTTGTGCCCCGCCACCACCCCTCCTCGATGGAAGCTATTTATTTCCACGGCCGGTGAAAGCTGCTCGGAGGTGAAGATGAACGAGCACAAACGGAGACACAGCAGCCATCCCTCTGCCTCCACTGGGGTCCGTGCACCCATGGAACCCTCCGCCCTAGACCCCCCCGAGCCTGCTAATGATTATAAATGGCAAAGAATCTCCAGTTTAATTGCAAAAGGTAATGATGCAGTGAGCGTAAGATTAGATTCACCACAGAAGGCAATATCCTCAAACGATAAAAAAAAAATTGAGAAGCTGGGTGTGAAGACGGCTGCAATCGATGGGAAGGTTTCTGTATTAAACACCACGCGAGGGTCACAGAGCGGTATTGACAGAACTGCTGACAGCAGACAAAAACGGGGGAGAGAAAACCAAATTGATCTCTGCAGCGAGCAAGTTACAGATTAATCACCCTACCATGAAATCCTTCTGCGATGACTTGGGGTCTGAAGACGTGCTCACGGTTTGGTTACGGACGCGGCCTGCAGAGTGGGGGCCAGTGAGGACCTGCAGCACCCTAAGGCGCGGCACTCGAGGCCTCCTCCCCTCCCGGCACCGCCCCGCCAGGCGAGCACAGCAGGTGCGCAGACGGCACCCTCAGCTCTTCCCACGCGGGGCTCTCCCCAAGTCGGCCGTGGCCTGGCATTTTAACAGCGAAGTATTTGTCCTCTTCTTGCTCTAAGTGTACGGTCACGTAGGAGTTCCCCGCTGAAAAGAAGGGGAAGGGAGGGGATCGGCAGGGGATGTCCTTCCACCGCGACCCGGACTTCCCGCCAAGCCGCCCAGCGGCAAGAGATGAGCACACATCTGCCGCCACCGCCACGCCCGGGCTGTGGTCCACGGGGGCTGAACTCAGGCACTACGTTTCTCTCAAGTTTCCTGTTTTATTTTACAAGTTTGTGTGAAATTTGTATTCTACTCCAGGATGCGGAGATATATCTTATTTTTAAAGTTTTTAATAAAAATAGTGATTTTTCCCTAAATACTATCGATGCTCTAGGAAGATGGGCCAGCACTTAATTTCACATTGAAGGCTTTGGCCGTTCAGAGGTTTAAAACTTTAACAAGACATTTAATGTTTTTAAAAGTCTCACTTTGGCACCACAAATTAACAATGATAAATCATGATTCATGCCACCTCTTCAACCCAGGAGGGTAAAGAAAGGATTTACTAATATCGTAAGGCACCACGAGGGAACACGTCGTAGGGACAGATGAATATAAGACAAGGCCGCCACTGGGGAAACCTGCCCAGACGCGGCCTCACTGCCGTGACCATGTGCGGCTGCGCGGCCCAGGTATAAAGGACACTGCGAGCTCCATCGTTTCAAAGTTCTTGCTTTTTCTCTTTTCTACAGTTGTGACTTTGACACAAACAAATGTAACAATATCATGAATGCATGAAAAAAACACATTTTAAAAGAAAATTCTAAGAAATCAAATAATGAAAAAAATATATTAACACACACTCTGTGAAGGACAAAGTATTTGAAATGATACACATTTGAAAGCAAAACTGGTTCCGAAGAAAGTAAATGCTAAAAGTTACTCTTATAACACAGGCAAAAACGTTAAAAGGGTAGTCGACACGATGAAATTAATATTTCACAACTGCTCCTGCTTCAAGGTGTGATTTTAACCAAATATGCTTTGAACATCCATCCATTAAAAGGACAACACACTAGAAACAGAAGAATACACTTTCAGACGTGCCACCTCCTCCTGTGGGCAGAGTGCGGCAACAGGCGGGAGTCCTGTCACCCGCGGGGCTCTGAGTGGCATCTCGCGTGGCCCTGGCGATACCCGCACGGCTTTCCCCTGAAGGACCCTATCCCTCAATTCTTTGATTGATGATTCAGTATGTTCATCAGTTATCTCATAATTAATGTCGATATTCTCAGCACATGTGAATCGAGAGGTGTGTTCTGAATCTAGCCTACAAGTCCAGAGTAAAAACACAGCGAAACCTCCGCCGTTCCTTCCACTTACCACAGCCTGGCTGGAGCTCGCCTGTAAATCCCACAGCAGGATGTGGTTATCGGCCAATGAAATCACCTTCTTCCCGTCTCCCATCGGCTCCCACGCGACACTAAGAGAACGACAAGTGTCAAATGTTAACATGCACACTGGAGACGCCCAGACTGGTAGCTAAGAGCTTTCACACACGCTCCGTATAATTCGGCAAGCTGGCCCGTGGTCACGCTGAGTGTCTATTAACATTCTTATCTGACAATGTTTGCGGGGGACACTGTTGTCTTCTCACTGCTGTGGAGTGAACTGTGTCCCCAGATTCACATGCTGAAGCCCCAGCCCCCAGGGTGATGGTGTAGATGTTCCTCGACTCACAATGGGGCCGCGTCCCAATAAACCCATCAGAAGCTGAAAATGCATCTGATACTCCTGTTAAATTAAGTTCAATCTAAAGCTGCCTCCTTACATGTTTCAAATTCAAGGTTTCTCTTCAGGGAGAGAACGGTGACCTAACGGAACATATAAGCAGACCGTGACCTGCTCTCGTAACAGGCAGCTGAGTCTCGGCCAAGCACCGCAGCCCTGTTTCGGTGGCTGACGGGCTGCCAACTGCCAACCGTGTTCCGGTGAGGCCAACGCTAGCTGTCACCAATCCGGCTGCTTCTGTACCTCACTTCCGTTTTTGGAACGTCAGTTTCTTTTCTGTCCGTAAATTCTTGCAGACCATGAGGCAGCGCCAGAGTTGCAGAGCTGTCTGGTTGGGGGGGCTGCCCAGTTCCAGAATTGCTCTTTGCTCAGTTAAACTCTGTCACTAAAGTTTCACTTTTAACACACCTAACCTACTGACAACATCCTGGCTTGGCCACACCTCAAACGTGCTCAGAACACTTAGCCTGCGGTTGGGCAAAATCATCTAACAAAAGCCTATTTTATAATAAAGTGTTGAATATCTCATGTAATTTATTGAATATGGTTCTGAAAGTGAAAAACTTTTCGTTATGTTTGGGCCAATCTGAGCCATAGTTTCTTATCATCTGCAGCCAAAATCATCCTAATCGATGTAATGCATTAATTAAAAAAAGACCAAAAAGCATATCTCTGCAGTAAAGCCATAAAGAGACCCAAAATTTTTTCAACTTGGTCACAAATACGGATTTTGTCTTCCCTGATGAAATTCTTAAAGTGTTTATTTGCAAGGAAGAGAATTTTGTTCCACGCGCTCTAACACATGAGTAACTGCGGACGTCGGGAGGGTACTGTGCTGTTTCCTTTCCACGCAGAACACGATGCCAACCGACTGGGGCGTGTTGGGCACATTTCCTTATGCCATCGTTTCAAGACTGTCAGTGGAGCGATTATCACTTTTAATCACAGCGTTAATATAATTCAAAACCACAATTTCTTTCTCATTTAGAGTTCAAGGAACATACAGAAAGCTCATAGTACTGTGATCACAGGTACATTACTCCTGTATTAGTCAAAGAGTTTACTGAATCTTTTCTAATAATAACAACAAAAACCACATAATATCCAGTAAACAAAATAAAAACACCACAGCTGGAAGGGCTGCCAAGAAACCTGCTCCCAAATCTGCTCCCCTGTGCGGTTAAGACAATGGCCAATCCTAATTTTGAAGATACTCCTTCAGCGCGAGACGATCGGACTTCTCTTGTAGAGTGTTTTGCAGGTAAACAGAGCTCAGGCAGTTTGACAGTGAATCCCAGGGAAAATGCAACGTGGGGAGAGGAGGAAATGGGAAGCCCACGGTTCTCGTCCTGGTGCAGAGGAGAGCACTCGGCTGTGCTGGACGTTTTCCATACATCAGTGACAATAAATTGAGATGGCTTTATAAGCTCCTCACTAGGTCTCACTAAAAACTTATGCACACTCCCCAATTCCCCTCACAAAACTGGGGGGAAAAAAGGCAGAGGCCAGGAGAGTCTGCGTGGGCCCCGCAACGAACACAGAGGCGGTGACTGCTCACATGGTGCTGGTGAGACATAGTCTGAAGGTCATCACCAAGACACCTGGAACTTTTAACAGAAACTCCAGAAAGCCAGACCCAACTAACTCACAAATCACAGGATAAAGGATTAGCCCATCTGATGTCAAAGACTGACTATCTAATTACCTAATTATGAAGAAAAGTTAACAGCTGTACATCACCCACCCTTTCTCACTGCCCAGTTTTAATGACACACAGACACTGATCTTGGCTACCTTTTCTTGTGCCATGAATATTTCACGAAGGTTTCCCCAGCCAGATTAAAGGTCTCTGAAGCATACATCCAATTTCCCAAAACTCTTTAATGACCAGCACCACGTGGGGTACATGATATTTAATCGGTGCATGCTGATGGATTCTAAGTAAGTGAGGAATTCCAGGCAAGAGTGGAGATACCACACCAACAACGAGACCATTTTAATAAATTTAGTTAACCATTGGTACATTTGGGCTCAGAAAAGAGCCAACTACCCTAGAACGACAAAAGGTGTTAAAGGCTTCCGAACAGCCCAAATCCGTGCGCTCGCGCTCGAGCGTCACCGCCAGGCCTCGAAGGGCGGCGCCGGACCCCTCCTCAGAGGCCGCCTTGGCCCTCTGATTTGCCCAC
>NW_012151163.1:776963-863970 GCF_000956105.1 Propithecus coquereli
AATAGGTCCACATTTTATCCTACTGCAGATTCAAGGATGCTAAGTTACCCTCTGCGAACCAACACGACTTGACAGTGACAGACAGACCTACCGTGACGATCTAACAGAATTTCGTGGCAGATATTCAGAAACCGGGCATTACGCAAAGGGCTACACACAGCAAAGCACAGCACGGTGCCAGCCAGAGACTCCGCTTCCAGGGCCCACGGCCCACAAATCTTCACAGGCCCTGCTGGCGACCACAACACACCCCACAGAGTGTGTCTCCCCCCTGGCTGAGAAAAGCCCTCTTGCCACTCCCTGTAGTGGGGGAGGTTTTATTCCCCACCCCTCCCCAGCAAGGCTGAAGATGTGCGGGTGTGTCAGGGCACACCCAGCACAGCCCAGGTACATTCCAGAGCATGGACAGAGCTTCAGGGGTGCATGCACACGAGGGCCCTGGCACATTCCAGAGCATTTGTAGTTGGTCAGGGGCACGCCTGGCACAGTCCCCGTACCTTCTAGAGCATTTATAGCGAGCCTGGGGCACACCCAACGCAGCCCGATCATTCCAGTGCATTTGCAGAGTCAGGTGCACACGCACGGGACGGCCCCAGACAGCTCCGGGACATTCTGAAGCATCCATTTCATGTCCCAGGGCGTTGATGGTCAATGCCAGGTGCCCCTGAAAACTTGTTTCCCAAATCCTTACACAAGCATTTGAATGAGTATCAGTCCCCAAGTTAGAGGGATTCAAAGCTGAATGACACACTCACCTCGACGTCCAGACCCAACAGCACAGGATGTTACCCAGAGCGTGTGCTTTAAAAGACATTCTTCCTGCAACCGTACCACGGGCAACAACACCTCCTCGCCCTGGCTAAAAGCAAACGGGTCACCGTGGTCTAGTTTTGCTCCAGGCATGGAACGGAAGACGTGTGCTCGGGGTGGGGGTGTTTCCTCCAGGAGCTCGAGGGGCACAATTCCGCCCATTTTCTCCTCCTGCAGCAGATTTTCTGTCTGCCTTTGTATGGGCCAAGGGACATATTTCTCTGAGAAAAAGTTTTTATTTCTCAGTTATATTATCAGAGGAAACAACAAAATGAGTTTCAAGTGGCTATACAAGTAACTTTTTATATCTACAAAGCAAAAATATATTATAATTCAAAAAGATGCTCAAGAAAGACTTAAAGAGTACAGGAGGCAATACTGGTTTGCTTTAGAAAACAACTTGGCTCGAGTTCTTACAGGTGAAGGTTTTGAGAAATGCCTGTTGTGTTCTGAAGGCCACGATGAATACAATGAGATTGCAAGGAGGCTGTGGGGAACACAGGCAGTGAAGGAGGCAAGAGGATCGGAAGAGAAATCGTCTGGAAGCTTGCCTTTCTTTGCTGTCATGACATAAAGGCGAACCATTTCTACACCGTATTGTGACGTGATGAAAAATGTATTCTTTTTGACAATCGCAAGTGTTCGGCACAAATGGCTGGATAAATATGAAGTGCCAAAACACAGTACAAAACCAAATGTTTATCAAAAAAATATAATGATGTCTGTTTGGTGGTCCAGTGCTGGTATTATCCACTGCAGCTTCACAATGTCTACTGCAACCAATTGGACAAAACGATGAAGATGCTTGCGATTAAGCAGCTGAGATTGGTCAATAGAGATGAGCTAATTCTATTGCAAGACCACATGTTGCAAAAAACAACGCTGCTTAAACTACAGAAGCAGGACTTGGAAACTCTGTCATGTACTGTATTCACCAGACCTTGCACCCACTGACTACCACTTCTTCCAGGCTTTGGACCACTTTTTGCAAGGAAAAATATCCAATTCTCAACAAGCTGTGGAAAATGCCTTTCATGATTTCATGGCCACTTGTTCTCCAGGCTTCTTCGCTGCTGACATAAGCAAGGTGCCATTAAGATGGCAAAACCGTGTCAGTAGTTTAGGCGCCTACTTTGATCAATTGTACTGCTTGTTTGAAATATAATAAATCACACTTTTGATTCAAAATAAGACATTTCATATTTAATGACCTAATAATTGTGCTCCTTGTATGTGTCCAAAGGCATTTGCAAATGCATAAAAAATAAATCTGAAAACAGAGTCCGTTTATCAAGTATTAATACAACTCAGCAAAGACGAGTTCATCTTAGATCCCACTCAAGAGTTTGCCACTCACTGTCAAAAACGCCTCATTAAAAGGAGCTTTTGGCCGGGCGCAGTGGCTCACGCCTGTAATCCTAGCTCTTTGGGAGGCCGAGGCGGGCGGATTGTTTGAGCTCAGGAGTTCGAAACCAGCCTGAGCAAGAGCGAGACCCTGTCTCTACTAAAAATAGAAAGAAATTAATCAGATAACTAAAAATATAGAGAAAAAATTAGCCAGGCATGGTGGCGCATGCCTGTAGTCCCAGCTACTCGGGAGGCTGAGGCAGGAGGATCGCTTGAGCCCAGGAGTTTGAGGTTGCTGTGAGCTAGGATGACGCCATGGCACTCTAGCCTGGGCAACACAGTGAGACTCTGTCTCAAAAAAAAATAATAATAATAAAAGGAGCTTTTGCTTGTGAACCAGCTCTCGGGGCAGGGCTGTGGAAGACAGACCACGGTGCGGCGCTGCGGGGACCAAGGTTGACGGCGCCCTCCGTTCTCTCCCTCTACACTCCACTCCCTTTCTGAGGGCTGCAAACTGATGGTGGCATTTGCATGGACGAAGCCAGGACTGACAGGCCAGGTGGGACTCCCTGGTCCAAGTTCACCCGCAGGGCGCCTTCAGCTGGACGTCCCCTTTGCACCTGGAACTCCCAACGTTCCAGCCAGGATCCCCTATAGCAACCACCCCTTCCGTCAATGGTGCACTCCTGGCAACAAAAACTTTGGAGTAATTTTTTTTACATCTCTTTCTCAAACTCTAAATGCAAAACAAATGAAGCTCGTTGAATTCTATTTTTTAATATCTGATTTGTTGCTTTCCCTTCAGTCTGACCGAATGATCTGGCCGTGACCTCGTCATGCTGTCTCAGGTGCTGTCTGGAGACACGGCCTCCGTATTCCCACCTTCCCCACACTCCAGCAGCACGAGAACCTCTCAGCACGGCCCTCCTGTGACCCAGGCTCAGTCCCATCTGGGCCTTCGCTTGCTGTTTCCCATCATTAAACAAGGAAGTTCACATCGTCTTATTTTATGGGAACACCGTCCAAACGCGGTTTTAGTTGAAGTGCTACTTTCTACGGGCAGTCTGCCTCCACAAAGCAGTGACAGTAATCGACATTTAAGGAGCACCTGCCACATGCCAGGCATTGCATGTCATGTTGCCACATCCATCTTTACAGAGAGTTCGCTCAACAGGAAAGATCCAGAACTGGGTGCTGAACTCCCGTCTGTCCACCCAGGCTCTATCGCTAACCACCCGGGAAGAATCAACAAGCTTTACCCCGAAGCCGCCTCAAAGTATGAGGGGGCCGGAGTCAGGAGGGCTCTGGGCTCTCCCGCAGAGCCACGTGGTCGATGACCAGCGCTGGCCACACACGCAGCCAGGAGGAGGCAACGGGAAACCGACCTGCCGCTCCGCCGCGGCTATACGGCCCCCGAGACAACGGCCCCACGGTGACGGCTCCTCGCCACACGGCCCTTCAGTCGTCCGAGTGTGGGCATCTCCCCAACTCGGCGGCAAGCTCCCTCTGTGACTGCACTGGCCCAAGCGAGTCTCAACGTCGCACTCACCTGCGTCCCTGCTGGCCACTCACTGGCAAGGCCCCAGCGTGCGGGAAGCCCTTCTCCTCATCTGCAAGCTGACGCGCCCGCTCTAAGGGTGGTTGTGAGGACTAAAGGATCTCCCTGAACGCCCGCACCAGCTTCCTCCTGTGGGGCTGCAGCCCGTGAACCGGCCAGGAAGCTACTTCGGGGAGCTGGCGCGAGCACGAGCTTGGAGAGGCAAGAACACGGGTGCCACACGTTCTCAGGGTGCATGTTATTTTGTGAGACTCTTGTTCAGTTGTGTGGATGCATATTTATACCTGTGTGGGGAGGCTTGATATAAAACTCTCTGTAGGTGCAGTCAAAGCAAATTTGCAAAATACCGCTCCGGACCACGACAGTTGGAGTCCCCCCGCCAGCTTTACTGCGGCGTCACTGACTAATGAAATGTGTGTGTATCTAGGGTACAATGTGATGTTCTGATACACGGACACCTGGAAAGTGACTGCCACCATCAAGCTAATTAACATACCCACCACCTCATATACTTAACCCCCCTTTTTGTCATAAAAACACGTAAGACCTACTCTCCTGGCAAATTTCAAGGATATAAAACAGTATTTATGATAGCTCCCATGCCGCACAGTAGGTCTCCAGAACTTTTTTTTTTTTTTTTTTTTTTTTTTTTTTGAGACAGAGTGTCACTGTTTTGCCCGGGCTAGAGTGAGTGCCGTGGCGTCAGCCTAGCTCACAGCAACCTCACACTCCTGGGCTCAGGCGATCCTTCTGCCTCAGCCTCCCGAGTAGCTGGGACTACAGGCATGCGCCACCATGCCCGGCTAATTTTTTCTATATATTTTTAGTTGTCCAATTAATTTCTTTCTATTTTTAGTAGAGATGGGGTCTCGCTCTTGCTCAGGCTGGTTTCGAACTCCTAAGCTCAAACAATCCGCCCGCCTCGGCCTCCCAGAGTGCTAGGATTACAGGCATGAGCCACCAAGCCCAGCCAGTCTCCAGAACTTATTGATCTTATAACTGAAAGCTGGAGCCCTCTGACCAATGTCTCCCCACCCCCACCCATCCGCCCGGCCCTGGGGAACCACCATTCTACTCTTTCTAGAAGTTTGACCTTTCAGACTCCCCATGTAAGTGGGATCATGCAGGATTTGTCTTTCTCTACACAACTGACTTTACTCGGCACCATGTCCTCAAGGCTCATCTATGTTGTCTCAAATGGCAGGATTCTGCTGTTTTTAAGACTGAATAACACTCCATTGTGTACGCATCCACCACAATTTCTCTGCTCATGTTTCAGTGGATAAGGAGGCAGTTTCCGTGCCTGGGCTTGTGTGAATCGTGCTGCGATGAGCGAGAGGGCACAGGCGTCTCCTGGAGCTACTGATCTCACTTCCCGTGGCCACACACCCCAGGGTGGATTGCTCGGTCACACAGCAGCTCTACTTTCGGTTTTTTGAGGAACCTCCAAACTGTTTCCATTATGTTCATTCCCGCCAACAGCACATAAGCCTTGCCTTTGCTCCCCGTCCTCACCAAGACTTGCCTTTTGTCTTTTTCGTAACAGTCACGCTGACAGTGTGAAGTGTATCTCACTGTGGTTCTGATTCGCATTTCCTGACACTTAGTGGTGTCGAGTACCTTTGCATAGTCCTACCTGCTGCCATTCACAAGGCTACTCTGAAAAGAGGTCTGTTTAAGCCCTTTGCCCATTGTTTAACCAAGTTAATTGTTTTGTTGCTATTGAACTGAGTTCCTTACGTATTTTGTACATTAACCCCTCATTGGATATATGGTTTCTCCCACTCTGTAGGATGCCTCACCATTTTGTCGATTGTTTCCTTTGCCGTGCAGAAACTTTCTAATTTGATGTACTCCCATTTGTTTATTTTTGGTTTTGTTGCCTGTACTTTTGTATTGCATCCAAAAAAATCACTGCCAAGACCAATGTCAAGAAGCTTTTCCTCTGTTTTCTTCTAGGAATTTTATAGTTTTGGGTCTAATGTTTAATTCTTTAATTTGGTTGAGTTCCTTTTTGTGTATCGTTTAAGTCTAATTTCATCATTTTACATGTGGATCTACAGCTTTCCCAATACGGGTTGAGTATCTTTGTCTGAAATGATTGGGGCCAGACATATTTCAGATTTCAGATATTTTCAGATTTTGGAATATTTGCATCTACATAATATTGAAACACAAGTCTGTACACAAAATTCACTTATATTTCATATACAGATTATACACATAGGCTGAAGGTAATTTTATACAATATTCTTAATAACTTTGTGCATGAAAATGTTTGTGTACATCAAGCCATCCCAAAGCAAAGGTGTCACTGTCTTAGCCATCCACGCGGACAATCTGTGGTTGTGGCGTCACCATCATTCCTGACTCTGAATTTACAGGCGATCCTTTCTTACACTTACTCATATGTAAGTATTTAACAATAAAAATATGACATACCGTTGACACAGTGAGAAACTGATGTGTTCAGGGTAACCAAGCAGCCCAGGAGCAGCACCAGAACACCTGGATCAGCTGCTCAACAGCAGCAGCTGCAAACAACAGGCTTCCAGTTTCTACCCACGACACTGTGTTTTGATTAAAAGGTCACTGTAGGCTGGGCGTGGTGGCTCACAACTGCAATCCTAGCACTCTGGGAGGCCGAGGCAGAAAGATTGCTTGAGGCCAGGAGTACGAGACCAGCCTCAGCAACAGCGAGACCCTTCTCTACTAAAAACAGAAAAAATTAGCCGGGTGTGGTGGTGTGTGCCTGTAGTCCCAGCTACTCGGAAGGCTGAGGCAGGAGGATCGCTTGAGCTCAGGAGTTTGAGGTTGCTGTGAGCTAGGATGACGCCACGGCACTCTAGCCACGGTAACAGAGCAAGACTCTGTTTCCAAAAAAAAAAAAAAGAAAAAGTCCCTGTATTCTATTTTTCAGGTGAGAAGAAACACCAGAGGCAGCTGAGGGACTGGGAAGTGGGTCCTCGGGGACGCGGCGGCATCCTACTGGATGGCTTTTAAATGCTTTCTCCAGGGTCGTCTGCTTCGTTTGCGATGGTTTTTGTCCTAGAAGCCTCTCTCGTTTTACAAGCTCGCTTGGTTTCCTGTTGTGTTGCGAATGCACCTGTGCTAGCCCTTCAACGAGCCCATCCCACATCTCACCATCTGTAGGCGCTTCTGCAGCGTTCATAACGCCATCTTCATCATCACTGTTGTCACGGTCACGGTGATTCAGAATCATTTTGGCTATTTCACCATCGGTCAATGAGTGAACAACTGGAGGGTCATTATTGATGTTAAAAACCTCGATATCCACATCTTGCAGCCTACTGATCGACTCTGAAGGTAATTTTTTTGCACATATAAGAAAGCTAGGCATCATTTTTTTTCTCACTTGACACATGGAACCCTTCAAAATCATCACTTTGCTCATTCATCGTCATCACTGGACAAAGGCTCAGGCCAGAGACTGTGCCAGGCATGCATGTCACTGTGTTCCAAGTGTTGGTAACAGCATACAGGGCGGCCTTCATGCTAAACTCCTTCCGAAAACCTTCCACACCCACACTTCTGCTCACTGGGGCTGGCAGGCTGTTCAAGAAAGTGTTTTTATGTCTGCCCTTCACTGATCTGAAGATACCCTAGTCAAATGGTCGAACCAGTGAAGTCACATTTGGGGGATAATACACGGCATAAATATTATTTCTGATGAGAACTTCAGCTGGAGGATGAGCAGGATGGCGGTCAAGAAATAACAAACCTTTGCGGTCATGATCGAGGCCAGAATCCCTGCAGCAAGCACGAGCCACTGGTATCAAATGCTTGCGAAACCCACCAGAAAAGATGCCCCTGGTGATTTGTGCCTTTGTGTAAGCACAGTAATGGCCTGGGAGAAATTCACGCCCTGAGAACATTAAGGACAAAGCTTCGCCTCTGACAGCAAGTTTAGGCTTGCACACGCCTGCTGCGTTAGCGCCTCCCAGCACAGTTGGGCCGTCCCTGGCATCCTTCCTTCCTGCAGCGGCTGTTGCATCAGCTGTAGTCGGTGTCTTTCTGGAGCAAGAACACCAAAGTAACAATATTTCATCAGCCCCACAGACTTGTTCTCGAGTCAGATTTTCACCAGTGATGACCCTGGCAAACTTGTCAATAAACTTTTCCATTGCTTGATGATCAGCAGACACTTTATCACCACAAATCTTTAAACATTTAATGTTGTGGCTTTTCTTAAATTTCTACAAACAGACTACTGAATCTTCACGGTTCCCTTCAGTTTTCAGTTAATTGTGATATATCTTTGCTTCTTTCATGATCAGAATATCATTAAGTGACATGTGTCCACGGTGATGCTGATGGATCCATCTTTCAATACACGATTGAGATCTTCTTGTTTAGCTTTATGCAGTATTTTCCATTATTCGTTAACTTCCGTTAACCGCACTCAGCACAGAACCTCAACAGCCTACGCTTTGTTTCCTCAGGCTGCATACGGTGGTCACTCCAACACCATACCCTTCTGCAGGACATTTCACACTCCACTGTCCAGTTTCTCCAACAGCTTCACTTCTGTGCTCCAGATAAACATAAATCTTCCTCCTTTTCTTATCCCTCTTATCCATAGGGGTGTCTGCGGACCTTTTTGACATTTTCAAGAATATCTTTATACCACAGAGCAGAGAATAAGCAAAAAAACACAGTGAGTGATGCACATAGATCTTGGCCCCCTGTGGGGCATCGTGGGGAACCTGACGTTAGTGCATCCGGCCGGCACATGTGACATTTGGTTATCTTTGCAAGTACGTTTTTGTGGGGGAATCTGGGTGTGCACAGAAAAGATGTTGCAGCTGAAGGGGGCTGGGAAGCTCCTTTTTCCCTTGGGGATGCTGAACAATCTGTGTGTTGAGCACCTGCATTCTGATTTGGACGCATCACATGAGGTCAGGTATGGAATTTTCCACTTGTGGTGTCATATCAACGTTCAAAAATTTTGGATTTGGCAGCATTTCGAATTTTCGATTGTCAGATTAGGGATGCTTACCCTGCACCATTTATTGAAGAGACTGTCCTCTCTCCATTGTGTATTCTTGACAGCTTTGTCAAAGGTTAGTTGACCATATGCATGTGGGCCTATTATCTCTCTATTCTGTTCTTTTGGTCTATGTGTCTGTTTTTAATGCTGTACCATACTGTTTTGATTACTATAGCTTTGTAATATAATTGGAAATCAGGAAGTATGATGCCTCCAGCTTTGTTCTTCTTTCATAAGATTACTTTACCTAATCAGGGTCTTTTAGGGTTTCGTATAAATTTTAGGATAGTGTTTTCTATTTCTGTGAAGAATACCATTGGAATTTTGATAGGTATTGCATTGAATCTGTAGATTACTTTGGGTACTATGGACACTTCGACAATATTAATTCTGGTGATCCATGAACACTGACTATCTTTCCATTAAGTATTTGTGACATCTTTAATTTTTTTCATCAATGTTTTATATTTTTCACTATACAGATCTTTCACTGCCTTGGTAAAATTTATTCGTAAGTATTTTAATCTTTTTGGTGCTATTATAAATGGGACTGTTTTCTTAATTTCATTTTTAGATAGTTGTTAGTGTATAGAAATGCAAATGATTTTTGTATGTTGAATTTTGTATCCTGCAATTGCACTGCATTCATTTATTAGTTCTAATGGTTTTCTGGAGCGGTCTTTAGGGTTTTCTATATATAAGATCATGTCATCCGCAAACAAGAATTTAACTTATTCCTTTCCAGTTTGGATGTCTCTTATTTCTTTCTCTTGCCTAATTTCTCTGGTTAGAATTTCCAGTATTATGTTGAAAAGAAGTGGCGAGAGTGGGCTTCCTTGTCTTGTTCCTCATCTTAGAGGAAAAGCTTTCGGCTTTTCACTGTGGATCATGATGTTAGCTACTGGCTAACATAAATGTCACATGTGACCTTTATTATGTGGCGGTACATTATTTCTATATCTTATTTGTTGAGAGTTTTTGTCATGAAGAGATGCTGCGTTTTGTCAAATGCATTTTCTGCATTTATCGAGATGCTCTTATAATTTTTGTTTTTCATTTTGTTAATCTATATCACATTTATTGATTTGGGTATGTCAAACCATCCTTGGATCTCAGAGATAAATCCCCCTTAAAAACGGTGCACAGTCTTTTTAATATGCTTTTGGATTCAGTTAGTGTTCTATCGAGAATCTGTATCTACTCATCAGTGACACTGGCTTGTTGTTTTCTTTTCTTGTAGTGTCTTTGTCTGGCTTTGGCATCAGACTAATGCTGGCTTCGTAAAATGACTTTGGAAGTGCTCCTTCTTCTCAATTTTTTGGAACATTTTGAGAAGGATTAACAGTCATTCTTCTTTAAATGTTTGGAGGAATTCAGCAGTGAAGGTATCAGGTCCTGGGCTTTTCTTTGTTGGAAGATTTCTGATTACTAATTCGATTTCCTTACTTATTGATATGTTCAGATTCTGCATTTATTCATGATTCACTCTTAGTAGATCAATGTTTCTAGGAATTTATCCATTTCTTCCAGGTTATCCAATTTGTTTCCATGTAATTGTTCATGGTAGTCTCTTATGATCCTTGTATTTTTGTGGTATCGTTTGCAATGTCTCCTCCTTTATTTCTGACTTTACTTGAGTTTTCTCTCTTTTCGTAGTCTAGCTAAAGGCTTGACAATTTTATTTATCTTTTCAAAACCCCAACTTAGTTTTACTGATGTTTTCTATTGTTTTCTCATCTCTATTTCATTTATTTCTGCTCTGATTTTTGTTATTTCCTTCTTTCTGCTAATTTTGGGTTTAGTTTGTTCTTTTTTCTAGTTCCTTGAGCTATAAAGTTAGGCTGTTTATTTGAGACCTTTCTTTTTTCTTCATGTAGGTCCTTATCACTATTAATTCCCTCTTAGAACTGCTTCTGCTGCATCCCATGGTTTGGGTATATTGTGGGTCCATTTTTGTTTGTCTTAAGATATTTTTTGATTTCCCATTTTAATGTTTTTATTTTAAGCATTGGCTAGAATTTACTTTGGGGTGGACCACACCTTTTTTCCCTTTTTTCAGGAGCACACTGAACACAGACCAGTCTCGATGACTCATTTTCACACTTTGTTTTAGGACAGCAGTGCATCCACGTTCCTCTTAGGAGACAGAACCAGTTCCCTCATGTGACCCTAAATCGCTTTGCTTTTTTTAATGGGGTTTTCTTTGAAGACAAATTCTGCCTGTAGCAGTGTAGACAGCTGTCTCCTACCCTCTCAGTTACAGTATGTGGCCCTGTCAGCACTGACTTCTCTCTGCCGTCGTGACCTTGAAAGGCACATACACTCATGTCTAACAAGTTTTGTTAAAAAAATAATAAATAACCCTAAGTGGCCACTAAAAGAGCTCTCCTCTGAGTAAAATACCAGAAGCCTCTTGCCTTTGTGAAATCTGATGTTAAGTTGTATTATTTTATATTGTTAATGTATAGTCACACATGCCCATGAAAAATTTAGAAAAGTCAAAGTCTCCTGTATTCCCACCCACTGAAAACTATTGTTAGTAAGTAATGTGTAGCTTTCCAGGTTTTTTCTATAGATATATGTAAAATAATCTAATTATTACTTATAAAAATGTGATCAAGCTATTAACATTATTCTGCAACTTGCTTCTTTTTACTTAAAACATATCCTGGGTAACTTTCCATGTCAAACAGATACAATTCTTTCCAAAGGCTACACAGATTTCTACTGTGTGAATTTCCATAATTTTTTAATCCAATTCCCTACACTATGACATTTCAGTTGTTTCCAATTTTTCACACAATTGATTCATACAATGAAGCAATAAGTATCCTGAAGATGTACTTCTTGGCGCACTTTAGGATAAATTCTCAGAATTGTAATTGCTGGGTCAACAGACGGACACGTTTCCCAAACTGCCTTCTCGAAAGGTGCGTTTCGCACATCCCCGTCCCCCCATGTACATCAGCTTTCCGCCGTAACTGTGACCTTGGCCGTGTGGACAGAAACTCCCCGGCCTGCCTCAGAAGGTGATCTTTGTTGCTTTAATTTGCGTTTCCCTGACAACTAGGGAGTTTGTCCATCCTGTCCAGTGTGTGCTGGCTGGTTCTGACTCTTCTATGAATTGCTGGTTCACTTACAGCATCTACATTGAGAGTCACGCTCAGGAGCCTTCGAAGGGACATTTGCCGACTTGTGAGGACCAGTTCTGCACCCGGGTCCCATCGAGGTACAATTCCCAGCGAGCTGCGGCCCGGAGGATAAAGAACTGCAAGTAATAGAGAAATCCCTATTTTTTCCTTTGGAATTTTAAAAATCTCAGTTAAAGTCAGAAGTCAATATTCTAAACAACTTGAACAGGCATCAGAAAGCTTTTCTGTTAATATAAGAGGCTAGATGACAAATGTTTTAGGTTTCGTGGGCCAGTCTCAGCTTTTGGAACCACTGAGCTGTGTCACTGTGGCACAAACCAGCCACCGGCAACACACAACCCGACAGCAGTGGTCGGGACCCAGTAAAGCTCTATCTACCAAGCAGGAAGCAGGCTGGAGCGGCCTGAGGGCCAGAGTGGGGGTGCCCTGTCTACCGCATTGCTGGAGTGAAAAGGAGTCACCAGGGAGGAGGAGCACCGCGTGCTCGTGGAAGTGCTCACCAGGGAGGAGGAGCACCGCGTGCTCGTGGAAGTGCTCACCAGGGAGGAGGAGCACCGCGTGCTCATGGAAGTGCTCGTGCCCTGCTGAGTCTTTTGCCAACAATTGCGGTTTATGTCGCTGAGTGTCTGCGACTAAAAACACCCAGCACATCATACACTTAACTTCTGAAACCGAAAGCCAGCTTCACCCTCTCCCGTCTATCTTTTCCATCTTTCAGAGCTGCGCGGATCCCTGCGTGGGCAGGCATGCTCCATGTCAGCTGGGACAGCCACGTGGGGGGACCACACACCATGGCTCCAGCAGCCAGGGCCCCACGTTCAGATGCTCCGGATCACATAAGGGAAAGGAAAAGCCCAGACCCAGGCTGACGTGGTCCAGGGACGTGGTGGCCAATGCCCACAGAAGGAGAAAAAAGAAGGAGCGTGCCACTTGCTCGTCTTTGTGTCCCTACAGGCCCTGCCGCACACCGGCCCACACTGTAGAAGGTCGGTGATGTACTTGCTGAATTAAAAGCGGCATCATTCACGAAACCAAGGGCTGCTGCCCGAGAGCCTCTGCAGCCCTCCCCAGCCCTGCACCCGGGCTTGAAGACTCCACTTCCTGCAGAGAGCAGCTTTCTTGGGTGTGGGAATCCTGGGCTCTGGGAGAAGAGTGCTCACCTCCGCAGCCACAGCCCCACGGCCTCGAGAAGAGAGTCCGCATCTCAGCGATTTAGCCACCCAGCAGGTACCGGGCCTGTAGCCACGTCCTTAATCTTCCATCACGTTCTTCTTCCTGGGTAGGAACTTGAATCTTCATGAAAACAGCGTTCTCTTTCCATAAAACGTGAGTTAAGAATTTCAGCAAAATGATTTTTATGCTATGTACAAATACATTTCCTACTGGCAACTTAGAACATCTTAAGGTTGACGTGCAAACCTGCAAATCAAAAATTCTCGTGGAAAATGTAAATCAAAAAGGGAAAAAGAAAATGAACATCTTCGATGACCATTTACCTGTTACGAACTCGTTTCCCTCTTCACAGATTCACAAGTAAACCGAGCGTAACAGATGACTAGGTTCCGACGTGGAATTACGGGGGCGTTACTTCAGCGACTCGCTCTTCATCGCTTCACCTCCGTTAGTCTGGGATTCAACGCGGCGATCACCTGCACGCCAGCGGCTGGCTTTTGTCTCGTGAAAGGTTTCCTTTACAAACACGCGCGTACACGCGCTGGCACACACGCTTGCACACGCACACACGCCAGAAACTGGCGCTCTCCGAGACTCCCTGAAGTGGCTGGCAGATGCCCCAGGGGCGGGGCCTGCAGGCTCACGCCGTGGAAGTGCTTAATTTCCTAAAGCACCTGATGACGGTGAACACTTTGGGTGCTCCTGTCACTAAAGCTCTTTGACGAGGCTCAAAATGGACTTATTGCAACTCCAAGTTGTGGCAGAACTTATTTTAAGTAAAGATTTGACAAATTCATCACATGATGTGAGATTCTAAAGGTTTATCACATAATACAAATGAATAGAATTACCAAAGAGTAAATTAAAGCCCTTTTCTTCGAGCAGTAATTCCTTGTTATTACTGAATTCCTGGCAGACACTGACCCACAGCAGCATTTGGTCTAGATGTCCAGAAGCCTTTACACACCACGTCCGGCCTCTGCATCCCAAGCCCCACGTGAAGGCTGGAGTTTCAGCACAGACCTCCCTTCTGGTGAGACGCTCAGGTTAGCACCTACGTGGAGAGAGTGTGTTTCGCCAAACGAGCACTGGCGATCAGGGCGCACGAACACTCCAGACTCCCAGCGCGGCTCGGGAAGCACTTCCTGTGCATGCAGTCCTGGGTCTACACCACCATCTCCCTAACTAGAAGTGAGGCAGTTACAGCTCACAGCCTGACCTGTCCCAGTTCACACGGCCAGCGGGGCCAACACCTCTACTACTCACACTCGCTCTCGGTTCAGCGTTTGCAACTGTTCTGCCCTCATGGGGCATTTCTGGGACCACCTTCATTCTTAGCAAAGACTGAGTGTTCATAACTTTCAAGAAACTTGTCGGCTTCAATATCATCATTAGGCAAAATGATTACACAAACTTTAACTGATACCTTAAGATTTAAAACCTGCCAACTACCCTGACTTTTATTGTATTAACACGCCTGAGAAAAGCAAAGCCAGGTGGCCGTGATTTTCTTACGGTGGCTGCGGCAGCTGTCTCTGCCCCCGTACAGGGACACGCGCAGGAGCATCCGGGCAGTGACCCCCAAGTACATCCACTGCGGAGAGGGGAGGGGGAGGAAGGACCACCTGGGAAAGCAACAAGTCCTCAGCCTGAAGAAACGGTGCCTAACTTTTCAGTATGAAGGGATTTTTAAAAACTAAACACGCGTGCACAAAACACACACGGTAGCCCCCCTTCCCCGCGGTTTCACTTCCTGCAGTGACAGTTACCCAGTCAGCAGGGAGCTCTCTCTAACTACGTGAGTACAGCGTTGTAAGACACATGCGCGCGTACACACACATATATACATACACACACACACACACACACACATACACACATACACAGAGAGACAGACCATGTTCACACAACTTTTATTGTTGTACATTGTTATAATTGTTCTATTTTATTCAGTAGTTATTGTTGCTAATCTCTCACTGTGCCTAATTTATGAATTAAACTTTATCATAGGTACGTATGTACGGGAAAAACATAGCTCATCTGCGGTTCGGTACCACCTGCGGTTTCGGGAATCCACCTGAGTCTTGCACAGGGCACTACCGCACAATCAGAAACACAGCACGCATGGAAGGTATCGAGGGGGAGGAAGATACTGGAGCCACACTTGGAGTCTGCAGCCAGCTCGCCCGAGTTCGAATGCCAGCTCTTGGTGCCTGAATCCCTTTGTGTCTTGGTGGTTTCCTCGCCTGTCCAGTGCGGATGAGGGCCATGCACCAACGTCACAGGTGTGTGATGATCACATGAGTCAATATTTAGAACAGCAACCGCACACAGTGGGTGTTCTATAAGCCTTAGCTATTATCAGATGCAATTAAATCTGTGCTTCTTCAATTGGGCATGATGCTGCCCTCCAGGGGTGTGTGGGAAATTTGAGAGGAGGGGACATTTTTTGGTTTTCACGAGGACCAGGAGGGTGGTGCTGCCAGCAGGTGAGGCCGGGGTGCCAGACCCCCCCAAACTGCAAACAGCCTTCAACAATGAAGGCTCCTCTCACTCCAAATGCCAATGGCCTCCTTCTGGAAAACTGTAAAAGCTCCTTTAAAATTTGGCTGGAATGTTAAAATTACCACCTTAATATGTACCAAAAAATTCCATGAAGATTTATTTTAAGGAAGGAAAAAAAAAACTCCAGGAGAGGTCGGAAACTCAACGCTTTACCTGTTCTGAAACACATCAAAATTCAACCATGTGCTGCTGTCCTGCGCCTTTCCCAGCAGCCTCGGGTCCCGGATCACCAGCGTGGCTTTCTGCAGCACCGCGCTTCCCACGGTGGCTTCCAGCCACGCCAGCCAGGCCCACGCGACCTTCCCTCCAGGGCCTCACAGCCCTCTGGTGCTCCCGAGTTCCTGTCACGCGCACAGGTGTTCCGCGGGGAGGCTGCATGTGCCATTTTTCTTTTAAGACTAACACACAAAACAGAAGACTTTCTCCTATTCTCTCTCTTTCTCTCTCTTCAATACACACCCCCACACACACCACACATATACACACATCACACACGTGCTTTGTCAGGTAGACCAGAGCTGACGCCTCCGTGTGGCGCTTCATGCCACGAGAGCCCGTGAGTGGAGCCCTCATGCTCAGTCTCCTAAGTGTCCTGGGGAAGATCTACCCAATCTGAACAATCCTCTTCTCCACAGAGAAAATGCCCAATTTGGGAAGTTATTTCTGAATAGCTACAGGATACGCATCAAGGGATGCCTTTGAGTGGGCCGTCTATTTCTGAGAGGATCCACGTTTCAGTCTCTGCTGTGTCCACGCTGCAAGAGCTGGTCTTGCCGTCCTCATGTGCATGACCCAGAGACTCCGACGTTACTCGTGTCATCAACTGTTTGCTCACTTGCCTTTAGAAAGCCCGGCTGGGGAGAAAGGAAGCAGCCGCTCTGGGATGGCTGAGAAGCCCGTGGATCTCTCCTGCCGGGACTCGGCTAAATTCGGCACGAAGACTCTGACACAGCAACGAGGGGGAGTTCGGAGAAGTTCCGAAAGCAGAAGACGTGAAACCAACAGACAACACAGCACACACCATCTCCACACAGGGCCACAGCCGGGCTCCCCACTGCTGCCTACGCACCCTCCTGCCCCTGACGGCACAAGGGACACCCACGAAGGCTAGAAATTAGAGCCGAGCACCTGGGTACCTCTGGTGACAGGCTCCCATCGGGCTGTGTCTTCCCACCTCCTATCACAGGTGAGCTGGTGCCAGTTCGCTAATTAAAATCTAGAAGAAAAACAAACAACCCCCCCGCCACACACAGAAGGGGGAGTACATAAAAGCTGCCATCAGACAAGAAATGTCACGGTGAGAGAATCTTCAAGTACGAACAACCTAGGTTCACTTTCTTTAGAAAACTACAGTTCTGTAGTTGATGTGTAGATGCTCAGACGTAGCTTTCATTCCCGGCGTGTGGCCACACCATCTCGCTGCGCAGATGCTCAGGGCACGCCTGTCTGCTCGTTAACCCCACCCTTAGCTCCTCCTAGCTCCTGTTTTCCTTTCACCTTGCTCCTTGCACATATATTTGTCTTTTACCCTATAAAATATATCCGCATAAGACGCTCTAATAAACAAACAAACAAGGTCTCTTTGTTCCTCTCCAGGGCGGTGTAAAACTGGAACACTGAGCAAAGCTAGCAGATCCGTCCTACAGAAAAGCATATCTCAGGCGTTCCCGCAGACCTGGAATGCAAATGAGACACTAGATATTTCACGCAGGCCTTATCGCTGAGTAAAGCTAGTATAGGAGAGCCCCTTTATCGTACCTTTCATTATTTATCCATGGGTGACACATCTGGAAATAACGGCTGTTATTTTATAGGTAGCAATCCCTATAATCATTACTGTTTGCAACAAACCTTGGAATAACCGGAGTATGCAAAGTGCAATAAAAAGAGAAATTGTATTTTATCATGGCTCATCACCATGAAACTAGTACTATAAACATGAGAAAAAAACCTAGAATTTCAGCCACACTTGCTACTCCAAACTAAGAAGTTTATTTCTTTGTTCATAAAAATCATCCACTTTTCTGCTTTATCGCTCTCTACTCGTGAATTTGAGAGGCCGTAAAATGATATTAACAAGTCAAGAACAAAGTAGTGTGTACCTAGGTAAGTATGCCACAGCCCTTCGCAATCATTGAGAAAAACACAAGAGTCAGGCTGCCTGTCTGAATAAACCCACATAAACTAAAACAAGCAAATAAAAAAATCTAAACTTCTTCGTGGCAGTTAACACAGGCCGTGGTAGCAGAAGTGATGGTTCTAATTTGGCAGGTTTCCTGCTGATCAAACAAAATACATACTGCTCTTCTTCAAACAAGAGATTCCAGAATGAGTGATTCACCATTCTGGACTTTAGTACCTGGGGTGAGGATGGCTCAAGGGATACCAAGAAGTTCTCAAAACAACCTCCATATAATTAACTTGAATTCACATCATTTGCAGATGCTCACTGATTCCCCACAGCCGTTTAGGGCGGGAAGGAGAGGCGCCAGGACGTGTGACAGGAGGGGCCCAGCTCCTGAAAGAGCAGAAGCCACGGCTCCACACCACGCACGAGGCAGCAGCCACAGCTGCTGGAACAGAGATTTCAGATGACATGGGAATGCTTGTGTTAAGACTGTTTGTTCCAAATGCATTCTAAAAGTCTTCAAGTTTATTACTTTACTGAAAAAGGAAAAACTTTAAGAAAAAATATTATCTATAAGACGGTAAGTCATTGTGAAGTGGAAGATTGGAAAATTCCACTAAAGTGGAATTCTTAGAAATTCCACTACTGGGCTTTTTTTTCCTTGCGATCCTTACCTGGGCCCCTCCTCACCTGCAACCTTGCCCTCATAAATCACCTGTAGCAATTAGTGTACCAGGCTGTAAAAGTAGCTAAAGTTAACCCTGTTGTGACCATGCCGCTCCTCCTCTCCTGCCCTGTGACCTTTCCCCTCATAAATCACCTGTAGCAAGTAGTGTACCAGGTTGTAAAGCGGCTCAGGACCCTGCCTCACTAAAGTTAACCCTGTTATAGCTGTGCCTCTCCTCCTTAAGCAGAGTATATAAAAGACTGCAATGCTCTTTGTCTGGTGCTCAGAATTTGGGGAGAGCAAATTCCCCTCTGAGCCTTGCCGGCCGGCATATAAAACCTGTATTGCCAAAATCTCTGTGTATGTCTCTCGGTCTATTCTCGGTCAGCCCTGCCGTAACAATTGGTTAGCAGTCAAATTTTGAAAAACTCTTTAAAAAAAAAAGCATGTAATGAAGCATTTCCCCAGCTTACAAATCTCTCTTACGACACACAGACTTGGCAACGTGGTTAATTTCTTCCTGCTTGAAAATTCACAATCGAGCTTATGACAGCGTTCCATAGCGCTGCAAGGACTAAAAAACGGAGTCCGAGAGTCACGTCACACCACGCGGTCAGCGAGCTCCCCTGGATGAAACCTACAGACGCACAAGTTCTGTATGCTGTGACCCACGGGACACTTCCAGGACCAGAATCATGGTCATACGCTGCCTGGTAACCCTTTCCGACAGCGACTTTCGATACTGGGGGACTTAAAAGTCTGTGTTTATTCTGACATCTCTCACTAGGACAGATTTATAGCTCCGTCAGCCAGATGACTCCAATTAAGTCAGTCAAAAAGCAGAGGGTGAATACAGGCTGTACATGAGGGGGAAGTACTTTTTTCAGATTTTTTCCTTTTGTGTGGCTGCTCACACAGAGTTGGCCTGAGCGAAGGCACAGCACTCGTGCACGGCTCTACAGAAGCACGCGCTCCAGCAACTGAGGACTCACAGGCGACAAGGGGCCCGTTCACTGAGTGTGTGGACAGAAAAGCAATGACACTGACACCCGGTGGACCACGTTCCAGGGTCAGGCACACCTGTCCACGGAACAAACGTGGGTGAGGAGTCACAGCGCGTGGCTCTGTGCTGGTGACTCTACTGTCCTGACCCCGCCCCAGAGAGAGCGGGAGGGGCAGAGCCGGCCCAGCACGTCACTGAATGGGTGGAATCCACACTGGCCCCAGCCCATCCGGCCTCCCGCTGTGTCCTCCCCAGGCCGGGCAGGGAAGAGCGAGCCTGCCTCACGTCCACCGACTCTGGAGGACAAGCTCAACAAACCAAACGCTCTTCTCCCGGGGTCTTCTCAGCAAGCTCAAAGGCACCTTTTAAATCATAATACACTTTGAAATGAAACACTCTATCTAGAATCTACCTAAAATCTGAAGAGCAGTTTAGTCTTTCCTTCTTTTTCTTCCACCACTTCTTCTCTCCTGTTTTTTACACAGTAGAAGAAAAGTCAACTATAGTTAAAAATTCTTACATGTAGACATAGTATACCTACAGGTTTTTTGATTATTTAAACCTCAAATATAATAGAACATTTAAAAAAAACATATTTTCTGCTCTAGTCTTAATGTTTGTGTCCTCCCAAAATTCCTATGTTGAAATCCTAATCCTCGGTGTGATGATATTGGGAGTTAAAAGCTTCGGGAGCTGATGAGCCCACGAGGGCAGGGCCTGAAGAATGGGGTTAGAGCCTCATGAATGAGGCCGGGGGGAGCCCGTCCTTCCTTTCCCCAGGTGAGGACGCAGGTAGAAGGCGCCCTCTCTGAACCAGAAAGAGGGACTCACCAACCCTGCCAGCGCCCTGATAGATTCCCCAGCCTCTACAGCTGGGAGAAACCAATTTCTGTTGTTTAAAAGCAACCGAGTTTGTGGTATTTTGTTAAAACATCTCTCTAAGCCATGATTCCGCTAGCATGCCTCTCTTTGCCTAACATGCTCTGGGAAATACCACTTGGTTCCTAAGAGGATCGACAAAAACACACTTTGGAACCATATTATTTAATGGAAATTTGAACTAAAATCTTAGAGAGAACATGAATTTCTCTTGCGACATAGATAATTACCTACACTTCCTGCACCGTGTGTTCAGATGTTTCCATTCTGAGCCTTCCTGGAGTAGGCGTGTCTGCATGTCGCGTCTCACTCAAGTGTCTAAGCAACACTCGCAAGGGCAGGAGAGCCTCTGACAGCCGTTCCCCATTGCACGATGAAGACTTCAGACAAACTTGGAAGAAGACATTTTTATATTACGCTGTAATACTCTACTCATGCCTGTGATCCCAGCACTCTGGGAGGCCGAGGCAGGAGGACCGCTTGAGCGCAGGAGTTCAAGACCAGCCTTGGCAAGACCGAGACTCTGTCTCTACTAAAAGTAGAAAAATTAGCCGGGTGTGGTTTCGTGCGCCTGTAGTCCCAGCTACTCGGGAGGCTGAGGCAGGAGGATCACTTGAGCCCAGGAGTTGGCGGTTGTAGTGAGCTGTGATGACACCACTGCACTCCAGCCCAGGGCGACAGAGAGAGACTCTCTCAAAAAAAATAGATAAATAAAAAAGATAAATCTTTAATGATGAGACTTGACTTTCATAATTACAGATAATTTTCTATTGTCATTAACAGTAGAATGACAACACTGGATCTCTGAAAATTTCAAGCACATTTTCTTACCATTTACCCTCAAAGTCAACTTTTGCAAGATGTTACGGACAGCTGTGAATTTACTACGCTTTGTAACATTTAACCTAAGCCAATCTCCACTGTCTGTCACACCAAACTAAAAAGAAGAAACATGGGGGCCCAACCTTTTGTTTTCTAGACAAAATGCCTGCAGTGCTGGTGGACCCGCACTTACTGCTCCTCTTCTCCTTCCTCTCCCGTCTCAACACCACTGTCTGTGCCCTTTCCCTTCCCTCTGACCAGATCTCAACACGCACGCCCGCGCTCCCAGGCATTCCTGAGCCCCTCAGCCGCCCGGCATTTCTCTGGCATGCCTGCCTCCGTCTGCATCGGAGGGGTATTTGCCCCCAGAAGCAGGCTCAGGTAGCAGAGGTCAGCTGGCCACCGTGTGGCGTGATGGGCCCTTGGACACGTTAGGGAGGGTATGGCATGCTCAGCAGCATGGCTCAGCGCAGCCCATGGGGACTGTCGCCGTGCTGGGCCATGGCGGGGCAGCCTGGGCAGGAGCCACAGCCACTGTCGTGAACTGTACTCTGCCCCTTAAGAGCTTCTTGTTACTGATTTTAGTAACTTCTCCTTTGAAGGAGGCTTTCATCATCTGAGAAACAAGGCGACATGTATGACTCTTCTTGATATGCCACTTGGGAAACGGAGCACAACGAGAATGTGCCCAAGTTCCATTATTTTGACTTTGCTTCCAGCAGCCAGCAGGGAGCATTCATCTGCAGCCAAGGTGCGCGGCTCTCGAGCAGCTGGAGGGCCTCTTTATCATCACAAGGAGATGGAGAACCGTAAAATTACCCTGTTGTGGCTAATCAGCCATCGAACCAGTGGTGACGGTGATGCATTGTGGAGACTCCACATCACAGCCTCACAGCGAGCCGACACCGAGACGTGCTGGCGCATGGTAATTACCTCCTTCCGGCTCTCACCTGCCGGGTTCAGGAAACCGCCCCTTGTCAGGGCTCCAAAAGCCGCTGGTATGAACACGAGCTGGGACAATGTCAAGTGCAGGAAGCACGAGAGAACGCGGCGACTCTGCAGCGACTGCCCGCGATTCACTATCAACATGTACACCCGACATATTGGTAAAACGGATTTAGCTATCGGTTTAATCACCAGTTCAAGGAGAAACCTGATTCCTCATATTAGAATAACCGCGTGCAATATAAACAGAGTGAGTTTTAAGGAGATCTTCCTTATCTACTCCTGAAAAGGGAGAAAGTGTCATTGGTTACAAGGGTGACATTGGGATTAACCTCTTTCAGACTCAGTTTCTTTAACAGTAAAAAGCCCAAATTTTATTGATTCTTCTTATTTATCTATACCCCATCTTGCTCCAGAAAGAATTTAAAGTAGCCTACGCCCATAATCTAAAGTATGACAGTGTGTGATAAGCTGGAAACAGCCAAAACAGCACGCTAGACGTGTGCACTGGGGTGAGAGCCTCCCCCGGGTTCGGTCCAATTCCGCCCCACAGTCAGCTGCCTGCTGAACCAACTCCACCACGGCGGGAGTTCGGCGGAAGGACTGCTCCAGTCCTACATGGCCGGAACACTCAGTGACCCTGTGCCACGCAGGCTCCTCTCCTGTGCGAGCCGGGCTACCTGGGCCACGGTGGCAGGTGTGCCACTGAAACTAAGGGGAGGGGAAGAGGGTCTGCAACCCCATTTTGACCCGTCAAAGACAAAGCTGTGTGGCGCTGAGTAAGTGTTGAAGAAAGCCCTTGTATCTAACAAATCCAGAACTGGGAAGACCAAGAGAGACCCCTACAGTCACCCACACTTTGCACACGAGGAAATGAGGCCTAAACCAAAATGACTTCCTGAAATTAGAGCACTACAAATAATTAGCCACCATTCTGAAACCAGAGCACAGGTCTGCCACCTCAGAGGCCATAACCTCGCTCACAAATAATTACAGGCTGAGCGAAGAAGCAAGTCGAGAGCGGAAAGTATGTCAGAAAAGAAGGTGGCTTTACTAACTTCAAAACGAATAATTCCTCCATAAAGCAAAATTTATATTTACCATCCAAAAAGGACCAGCCAGAAGTACTCCAACTTCTCAAAACTTATTCTGATGAAGGTAATTTTATGCTCCCAGAAAGCAAAACAATTTCCACACCACAATGCGATGACCACAGATGGCCCCTTCTGCTCACTCAGCAGGGAGGCGACTCTGGTGTTTGGGGGTTCTGGGTTAGAGTGCCCGGCTGAGTCCCACACACTCCACGCAGGGGTGAGCAAGCCTGGGCACGACCTCCTGTCTCTCTGAACCTCAGGACAATGACAGTCCGTCCACAGGATCGCCGTGGGCAACAAATGCGCTAACGAGTGCAAAGCCCTCGGAAGTTGCCACAATCCATTCACTTTCTCACCCCAACGCCTGGCCTGCCAGCCTGCCTGCCAAGTGCTGGCGCTGTCCTGGGTGCTGAGGGCACGGCCTCGACCCCACCAGGGTCAGGAGCTTCTGAGGAGGCTCAGAGTCCACAGGAAAAAATGACACGTGAGTGTAGCCAGAGACGGGGGAGTGCCAGGCAGTGACAGCTGCTAGGAAGAAAGACGAAACCGGGTGAAACGACAAAACGTTTCAGGGTCGGGGGAGCGTGATTACTTTAGAAAGAATGGCTAAGACCTCTCTGACGTGGGGACACGGAGCCATGAAGCCACGAAGCCACGCGGCTCTTTAATCGGACACAGCCTCTGAGCTACTGGGTGTGTGGCGGCCGCTCAGGGACCTCCGTCCCCGCGATGCAGGACTGCGGAAGACCAGGCTGGAAGAGGTCTGAGGGGGTAGCTTATGCCAACTCCTTCATGGCCTCATTTTTATTATTTTTCTTAACAAATACAGTAAGTACCACATTTCCACGTGGAGATCCTGCTACGCAACCGTCACAGTCACTGTGTGACATCACCCCGTTTCCAAGTTGTACGTGTGATCTGGAGAAATGAGTGACTTGCCCAGCAGGTGAGGACGAGAAACCGGGCCCTGCACGTCCCAGGCCAGACTCCATCGGCTCCTGCAGGCAGCCTGGCTCTGCAGCGCGTCTGGTGAGTGTTCAGGGGACACACTGGGTGACAAGGCTTTACGGCCATTCATGTGGCCTTCACTGTGCCCACCGACGGGACTACGTCAGCAGGGGGCTGGGCCGCTGTGAGCTCTGTGCAACCTGCTTGCTGCAGGGCTGAAGCAGACTGGGGTGGGGGGCCTGACTCAGGGCTCAGACGGCTGCAGACAAGCAGAAGCAAAACGGCCTTGAGGACAGGAGCCCTGGCACTGCTTCCTGCAGCAGGGGGGGACACGCCAGCCAGCAGGCACGTGCACTACGGCCGACTTGAGCACAGGGGCCGTGCGACATTCTTGGGTGCAACCTGACAGTGGCAGGTTGCTCAGGAAATGTCTCCTGGAGCTGCTCTCAGCTTCAATTTCACACACCAGGAATAGA
The DNA here is from genome assembly GCF_000956105.1 of Propithecus coquereli. Lineage (NCBI taxonomy): Eukaryota > Metazoa > Chordata > Mammalia > Primates > Indriidae > Propithecus > Propithecus coquereli. The sequence continues at coordinate 801,542 of NW_012151163.1, forward strand.
AGCAAACAAGTTAAAAACACCACTGACTGCCTTGAGTTTGACCCCAAACAGCATTCTTCACCTACACTGTATTCTCCAGACTTAAATTTCCAAAAATCAAATTCCCTACCTGATAATAAAACTTTGCCATCACTGAAGTGCCTAAAAGACAACGCCAAGTGCTGGTGAGGACAGAGGCTGAGTCCTCACACTCCGCACCATGACATCAAGTGTGTGGTCACCCTGGAAAAGAGCAGCAGCTTCTCACACCACCAGACACATGCTCACAGGGTCACAGGGTGACCCAGCAGCTGCACTCCAGGGCACTAAGACCTTATGTTCATGCAAAAACCTGTACCCCAATATTCACTGCCGCTTAATTCATGAAAGCCAAAACCTGGAAAAAACCCAGATATCCTTCAACAGGTGAACGGGTAAACACACCATGGGACATCCACACCGCGGAATACCACTCAGGAACAGAGAGAAACGAGCTCCTGATGGATACACGCAACGATTTGGGAAATCGCTTGAAAACCAAGCGACGATGCGCCCTCCAGGAAACTGAGCTGAGTGAAAAGAGTCAATTATCAAAGGTCACACGGTGTGCACTTCCATCTACACAGCATCCTCAAAATGACACGGGTACAGAGACAGAGTGCAGATTAGTGGCTGCCAGGGGTTAAAGGATAGGTAGGGGGAGGGCGGTGGCAGCAGGACAGGAGCTGGGGACAGAACTGTTCGCACCCTGACCATAGTGGTGGCTACGTGAGCCTGCACGTGCGAAAAAATGGCAGGGAATTAAGTGTTCACACACCAGTGCGTGCAAAACTGGCGAAATGTGCACAGGGTCAGCAGGCTGTATTGATGCCAACTTCCTGGCTGTGATGCTGCACTGTCGTTACGCAGTGACACTGTCAGGGAAGCTGGGTGAAGGGGACACGGATCTCCCTGCATGTAAATCTGCAACCTCAGAGTAAAAAGCTCAAGGAAAAAAAGCGGGGGGAGGAAAGAATCTGCAATACTATATTGGATGACAAAACAGAAGTCAAGAAATATTTTGAACAATGGCAGCAAAATCAGAACAAATGGCATTTCACGGTGAATTGGAAGAGGATAGTTAAATTTGCCTGTGTTTAAATATCAATAACTACTTTCACAGGTTTGTGTCCACATGATGTGATCCAACAGTTTAGTCTAATGTTTGGTGCTCTACAACACGCGTATGTGGCTGCCTTTCTCGACGGAGCATGTGGCAGAGGACCTGCACGGGGGGAAGTCGGGGAGGGGTCCTGGTCTCCTCACCCCAGGCAGGGCGAGGTCCCTGCTCTGAGCGCACCTCTCTCTGTATTCGCCAGTGGATCTGACAGCTTCTGCACGTGTCAACCCCGGAAAGCGACCGCTGACCTGCTCCTCCAGGGCCAGTGTGCCTCCTAGAACACAAGCGCATACCACATATACGTGTGCACACATGCAAACAAGGAAAAATACATGTGCACAAATGTGTTTACATATGCACGCACACACCCCTACAAACACACATGCACAATTACACAAATGCACACACACACATGAACGCACACAGCTGTGCATGTTTGTTTGCTGGGGAATGTGGCTGTTGTCTGAAATGCGGAACTCTGAACAGTGCTGCGTGATTTGTACAGATCCTGCACTCGGACAGCCGAGGGACAGCATCGAGGTGATGACCCCTGAGGACTTTAGGATTCTCCAGCTGCCTCCCCTCGCTCTGCAAGACTGCATGTGACTTTAATGCTCAGAGCACCTCTGTAAGAAGAAGTATCCATGACCTGGTAGAAGCACAACAATCATAGAAACAAATCACCACACACTGACATGCAAAAGGCTTTCTAGAGCCACAGACGGTGCCCGGCCTACAGCACTGTTCTTTGCTTCTTCAAGGCGCACAACTGATGACAGAAACGTGAACTGGTCCTCAGTCCCCGTTCCAAACAGCACCTCCCGAGTGACCCTGTCTCCAACTCCTCTAGTAATTAACCGCTGTGCCCCCTGGGGCAGAGCACATGGTTCGTCATGGTTTGGTTTATGGCAGGGACAGCCCGTCCCACCACGGTTAGCTGTTTACACTCTGTGCCTCCCCTGGAGATCACGACTCGTTGAGGCCAGGTCCCCTGATTTGTCACCTTGGTGCCCCTGGAGGTGAGTGCAGCAGGTGCTTAATAAGTATCTGTTGGATTAAATTCATTTAATTGGTAGAGCTAAGACAGAACTGACTATACAGAGAACATGAGTCTATTTCCTGCAGACACATGTGCACACACGCACACACAGACACACACACCTACACACATGCACACACACATGCACACACGCACACGCAGACACACACACACACATACGTGCATACATGCACACACACATGGGCATGGACCAGTTATTGTATTAAGTAAAACAATAATTACTGTGATTGTAAACACCCATAACAATGTGATGCCCCCGCAATCCCTTCTAGAAAACATGGCTTCTTGATTTTGCCAAGGCTTCAGGACTCCAGAGATGAGCCGTCGCTGCTGCTCAGAGGGCCCCTGGGAGCAGCCGGTGGGTGGACACAGCGAGCCCTCCAGCCACAGGAGCCACCCAGGCCGGGGAGCCCCCATGACAGTGGTCACATCTCTCTGTCCCTTGACACTCTGCATGACTGATGGGGAGGGCTTGGGGACACTGCCAGACATGCACACCATGGGCTCGTACTTAGTCTACAGGAGGAAGAAATCATAAGCCTTCAACTTGAAGTGACAAATAATTTACGCACAAGTGCTGAATAAAAGCGTATTTACAAAGTTGAAAAGCAATACATGATTCGAGTGCCACACGGTGCCTGACGGCTTTGTCACTCCGTCAGGGAGCCGTGGGCGACACTCGTCTTAGACAAAGAGGAGAAGGAACTGGACGCTCTCCTGCTACACATGCGGGTGGCTGCTGTAAACGGGGGTGATCTAGAAAACACTGGGACTGAAGATCATCAACTTACAGCAGCTTTTTAAAAGAAAGGAGCATTTTAAAAGTGTGTGCGAGCGCGTCTGCAACACGAACCTGCAAAGCTCCAGCACCTGTCCAACCTTCAGGCTTGTTCTGGGCAAATAAAATATGCAAAATCCTACCAGGCCATGTTGCCATGGGCTGTGTTGTCAAGGTGACAGAGCAGCTCCAGGGTCTGTGCGGTGCTTGATGAATCATCAGGGGACTCGTGGCTGCCTGATTCCAATTCCTTCGGCATCCTCCACACGGCTGCACATGTCAGGACTCTACTGTCTGAAGCTGCGCAACAGAGGATAATGTCAACAGAGCACGGCGCGCAGCCCCGGCCTGCAGACAGCGCCAGCATGCACGCACATTCATAAGCAGGGCACATCTGCTCTTTAAAATATTTAAAATCTCAGGCAGCAAAGACAGAGCGAGAGGAAGACACAGACCGGAGTCAGCAAGCAGAACGAGGCACGGCTCACAATTAGCATCCAGTTAACCCACTTTCTCCTTGTTTCAGAAACCATCGCTCTGTTTCAGAAGAAAATTTAATTTCCTCAAAATCGATTTCCTTCCGTTCTTCTTCAACAGTTCTTCAAAAAAGGGAGCAAAATGGGGGGCGAGAGATATAATCGCTGCACACGCCGTTGGTGTCTAAGGCTGGCATTAAATGGGGTCTCTCCTCACAGCTTTTAGGGGCCATCTTAAATGGGTATTAAGCATGCTGAGAAACACCCCATTTGAAATGCGTTCATTAGTGTTACCCTGCCACATTTTACCTGAGGCGATGAGTGTTTGGGAGCAGAGGCAAAACCACTGAGCGGTGCAGCAGGCTGAGGCCCACGCGCGCTTTGTTGCCCAGGCCTGGCAGGTGAGGAGGCAGCCAGCGCTCCGCGGTGTCACCCACCGTGCCAACACGGAGCGTCCTCCCAGAGACATCGGCTGTCCTCTCGGCCCTGCTGCCGGCTGCTCAGTCTGCCCCTCTCTCCCAGAGTCTCAACACTCTTCATTTCTAAGATGCTCCAGGAATCTGTGCATTTTGGAGCACCTAGAAAAGCCACTCTGCAGATAAAGAAACTAACCTTACATAAGAAAGACTGGGTGGGGCCACTTGTTTCCAGGGAAGGTAGCAGGCACTAGGTCTCTGCCCCTCTAGAAAATTTCTCAGTATGACAAATTTTTAAAAAATCAGATTCAACATTAAATTCCTAAATATAAATCCTTTTAGAATTTGCTTTCCATTTAGTTTTAAATTGCATATAAACTGATAAATTAACACCTTCCCCTTTTAAAGATAGCCTTTAATAAATGATTATAAAACAACCAATAGGTTTCAACATTAAACCATCAACCGATATCCAATGAAGAATATAAAAATATTAAATACTATGTTAGAACAAGGAAAGAAACCCTGTAAATAGTATTTCCTACACATGAACTAAGAAAAAAACAAACATGGCATTATAAAAGGAGAATGACCTTATATCACATTGGAAAATGTATCACTTATCACAATCAGAATATCAACTAATCAACCAAGAAATACAGCAGTAAACACATGACAAACTGTTTAGCTTTGTGGGCATTATTATTATTACATATATTACCCACGATCAAATAATAACAAGTAAAAAGAATTAGGTTTTCAACCAGAGTTTTCTGATTCCAAATTCAGTGCTCATTTTATATACCCTGTTAGGTCTAAAAGAATACATAACTGTGGCTTAAACAAAAAGAATCACATATATATATGTATGACATTATTTCCATCTTTATGAAAATGGAGTACGCAGTGGTTTCTGTCTACAGTTTTTTTTTTTAATGAAATTTTCAATTACACAGTCTTTCTGCAGCAATGGCAGTCTTGGAAACACAAAAATAACCAAAAAGAAAGTCGGCAACTCTGAGTTGGAAAGAAGAAATGAAAGCCTGGAACATTAACCCAACAGAGGCACAGATTATATTGTTCTTTCTAAATGACAGAAAAAGAAAGGTCTCATCTGAAAAGTGTTAGAACTAATAACAGGAGAACCAAATTGTGGCTGAATTGCAAAATGAATGAAACACAAAATGACAGAGGTAGGGAGTGATAAAAATTGCTGTTTTTGCTGTTATATGGAAGACTCCCACTGAACAAATTCCTTCTTTGATACTCAGATATCAAGAAAGTAACTTTTCCTATAACTGCCAGCTCACCAAGCTCCTTACCTGCTTCCATGTTACCCTCAAAAAGGGCAAAATGATGCTTATGAAGTAAGATTTTTCACTCTCTAGTAAGCTGTCTCCCTTCAAAGTCTACAATAGATACTAAACTTAAAGGACTAGCGGGACATCTAGGTTCCCCTACATCCTGCTCACCTACACGAGTGACCAACCCCACCCCAGAGTCCATCGACCTGACAGTGTAGAGAAAGCACAGAGGACCTGCAAGAGAACACAGGTAACAGAAGATACGCTCACTTCCACTTTCATCCCATCCTGAAGCTCTCCTAATACTACAACAAAGAGGGTTTTTTGGTTCTGTTTTAACAACGTAAGGATAAGAAGAAGAGCAATGAAATTTTGGAAGCTGGAAAGCAAATGGCTCAGGACCAGGTGACTTAGCATACCCAAAAAACTGAACACTAAGAAGCAGAGGAAGGCGTAGAAGCAACCTCATTCACACTGTCCACAAGGTTCAGGAGCTGGTGGCACCAGGCTACCTCCTGAAGAGGGGGTAAACACGAAGGAGAGGGCGGCTTTAAAGAAAAAGAAAAGATTGGTTGACCACCTGTTCCCAAAACATTTATGAGATGCATAAACTATCAATGTCAGGAATAAATAAATGAACATCACTACAGATCATACAGACATTAAGAAACACCATATGAAATGCTATGCACAGCTTTATATTGAAAACTGTTTAAAATTCAGATGAAATGATACATTCCTAGAAAAAGCGAAACTTAACAGAATGGGTATCAGAAGAAATAAAAACGCTCAATAGACCAAAATCTATTAAACAAATTGACTCCAACATAAAAGCTTCCTACAAAGAAACCACTAGGCTCAGATGATTTTCCTCATTCTCCCAGGCACACATTTAAAGAAAAAAAAAAAAAAATACCAAGCATACACAAACTCTTCTAGAAGGGAAAAGAAAAAAAAAAAGAACATAAGGAACATTTCCCTGATATCAAGACCTAAAAATGGCATTAATAGAAAGAAAAATTATAAGCCATTCATTCTCATCAATATAGATACACAAATCCTAAACAAAATATTAGCAGATCCAGTGATGTATAAAAAGAATACTAATATCACAGCACATGAGGTTTATTTCAAGCATACAAGTTATTTGCCATTTGAAAAATCAGGCAACATAATTCAACACATTAACACATTCAGGAAAAAAATACATGACCATCACAAAAGATGCAGAAAAATTTGACACAATTCAATGCTCATTTCTAACAATGCTCTTAGCAGATGAGAAAAAGAAGGAAATTTACTCTGATACAGAGATCATCAAAAACAAAACACCAGAAAAAAGAAAGTCACCCAAAAAGCGGGGGGTGGGGGGGAGTCCTACAGCAAACAGAATAGTTGAGGGTGAAAGACTAAAAATGCTTTCCCCTGAGAATGCGAATGAAATAAGAATGCTTTGCACTACTACTTCTAGTTGACATCCTACTAGAAATATAACCAGTTCAGTAAGGCAAGGGAAAAACAAAAGTATAAGAACAGGAAAGAAAGAAATAAAAATATCATTACTTGCTAATGATTATTAGAAACAAAACAGGAAATTTAGCAAAACTATTGAGTATAAGCAATATATTCGATATAAAATATCAATTGGATATCTATAGATTAGCAACAAAAACTTAGAAAATGAAATTTAAAAAATGACGTTAACAATAGCATTAAAAAATCAAATACCCAATCAATAATAACTCAAACTGAAGAAGCACAAAAACCCATAAATGGTAAAAACAAAGAACACTGCTGAGAAAAGTTAAAGAGCTAAATAAATGGAGGAGACAAACCATTCTCAGGGACTGGAAGATTTTGTATTGTAAAGAGTCCACACACCTCAATCAAAGTTCCAGCAGGAGTTTTTGCTGGAAATCAACAATCTGCTTCCAAATCTGTAGAATCTGCATGGAATTGTGAATGACCCAGATACCAACACAGTCATGAAGAACAATAACAAAACCGGATGATTTATAAACCAGATATCAGTGTAGTATTGGTACGAAGATAGACAAGCAGTCCAGAGGAAGAGAATGGAGTCTAGAAATAGACCCTTACAAATATGGTCACTTGATTACAACAAAAAGGCCACTGCATTAGAGTGGAAAAAGGATGGCCTTTCTAATAAATAATGCTCGATCAAATGTATATATATGAAAAAATAAACATAGACTACCTCATGACATATTCAAAACTTAATTCCAGGTACACTGAAGATGAAATGTAAAAGAAAATAATAGAAATCTTTTCTAGAATACACAATAGAATATCCTCACGACCTTGAGACAAGCAAAAATTCTTAAGTGGCAGGGGAAAGAAAGCAGATCATAAAGAAAAAGACTGGTGGCATAGACTACATTAAATGACGAACTTCTATTCACCAAAAGGCACTATTCATTGGACCTCATCGAAATTAAAAACTTCTGCTCTTGGAAAGATGCTGTTTAAAAAAATGGCCAACCTGGGAGGAAATATTCATAACACATGTATCTGACAAAGGCCTACATCCAGAATATACAAAGACCCTTACAACTTAATAAAAATAATAACACAACCCAGTTTTTTAAAAAGTGCAGAAGACTGAATCAGACGCTTCACAAAAGAAAACATGGGAATGGTGGACGAGCACCAGAGAAGATGCTCCACGCTGTTAGTAACTGCAGGATGCAAAATGAAACCAAAATGAGAGCCGCTGCACATCTTCCTAAAGTGGCTAAAATTTAATTCTAAAAAGATGAACAATACCAAGTATTGGCAAAGATGTGGAACAACGGGATCTCTCACAGATTGTTAAAAAGAGCATGAAATAGTGCACGCATTTTGGAAAACACTTTTGCAGTTGAACATTCACTTACCAGATGACTCAGTAATTCCACTCGCAGGAGAGGCTGCGCAAAGCTTGGCTTGTTGATAACAAGCTTTGTGGCAGCTCTGACTCAGGCAGTTAAACTTGGCCCCAAAGCACTCGTGGCCGGGTGACGGTACGTAACTGCCAGAAGTCAGGGGTAGCCATTATCATAATGACCAGCGAGGCCAGAGTGCCAGCCGAGGAAGTGCGACCGGCAGAAGGCCGCAGAGACAGTAATAGAGACGGTGATCCTGGGGCCAAAACAGGCAGGCGTGCACGGAGAGCACTGTCTGGCTAACACACGTGTGTGTGCACACACGCATGTGCACATGCATATTCAAAGGAAAACAGGAGTGAATGAGCAGGAGGCTGAGGGAGGGAGCCCCAATAAAAGTTGTGACCCCTCACCCAGTTCAGATCTGAGCCAGTGCCAGACCTGGAAGCCCACTGACCATAAAGATGGTCAGAGCCCCCGGAGACAGGAACCCGCAACCCCGGGGCAAGTGTACACTGTAATAATCACGCCAGTCTGTACCCAAAGGGACCTGCTGACGTTAACTTAAGTGCCCTTCACTGGGTAAAAGGTAATCCGCAGACATTTCAAGGTATGCTGAACACCAAGTCTGTGCACACACTGACACCTGGTGACCCGAAGTGTCATCACATCATCACGTCCTCCCGCCAGAGTGGGGGCATTTGGACTCCAGGTAATACGTAAAGTCCTGGACAAGTCTGGCTTACAGCAGAAACTCTGGGCCTGTGGACCCATCCGGGGGTCGGTTCCATGGTCCATGAGTGAAAAATGGGATCGACACACTGGGCAGCTCGTGAAATACCCACACTGGGGTCCGTGGGCCATGGAGTTAGCCGGAAGGCAAAATGGAGGCTCTGAAAGTGCCCTCCCCCGCATCCCATCAAAGGGTGGCGGAGACATGCGCCTACCTCGAGATCAAGCATCTGCGGGGGCCTGGCACCTGGCTTCCGCAGACAGACAGCCATCGGGCCCCGGAGAATGACTGTAAACCCTGCTGAGCTCAACCAAGCAGGAGCCCTGCTCACAGCCGTGGTGCCAGACACGGACTCTTGTCAGAGCAGATTCACACGGCCTCGGCTACATGCTGCGTGAACACTGACCTCCAAACGCGTTCTGTCCTACCCTGACGAAGACAGGATCAGAAACCATCCGCATTCACAAGTAGAGGAAAGCAGTGTTCAGTCTTGCCACATAGCAGTGTTAGCTCTCCTACCCTCCGTAACGGTCCAAAGGTACCTGCACATCCCACAGAACGTCGCATGGACCCATCGTGCTGACGGCCTCATTTGACGAGGCAGGAGGAACATTCAGAGGCCCTCGGCAAGACAGTGGGAGACGCGCCCATCGAGACTCAGGGACCTGTCCCCGCTGTTGCGGTTCAGGATATGCTGAGACTCCCCCTCCGGAGTAGAAGCGAAGAAGGAGGGGCAGAGCCTGGCAGGGCTCTTCATCCTGGAGGTGACACCTTACACACCCAAAACACGGGCAGCGCAGATGCCAGTGGCAGGTAAGGCAGGGCTGCCAGCTCAGGGCTGCGAGGCTCTGCAGCAAGTTTGGGCTGGGAGGAGGCGGCCCTGCTGCCGGGGACACGCCATCTGGCAGACCACTGGCCTGGTAGCTGTTGAGCCCAGGGAGAGTCGTGGACTCCACATCCAGCCCAGTGACAGCGTCACAACGTGGTGCCCGGGGTTCCGGAACACGGCCATGCCTTCTGCCACAGAGAACCACGTGCCTTTTGAAAAACAGCCGTGACCATGCTTCAGGGCCTTGGCAGATGGAACTCCCGACCGTGGGGCACCAAGTGTCATGTGTCATTCACGTGACGAGCTCAGTCACCCACCGGTCTCAGGGCTGGGCAGAGCCGGCAGCGATCCACCGTGAGACAGAGACAGCGCACAGGGCAGAGCAGGCAGGACAGAGGGCGCAACAAAGCTGCATGGTCGGCGCGCGGACCACACGGGAGCCCCAGCGCCCTCCCTGCACGCGGGCCGGACAGGCCTGCACAGCGGCCCAATAAAGAGCGTGCTCTGGGTTCAGGGACTACGGCAGCACTATCAGAAACCCCCAAATCCTCCAAAGCAGAGGAAACTGAAGGCAAACAGTACTAAGCAAGGAACACTGGAGGTTTACCCACGGAGACACACAAGTTGGCTCTGAAACGCTGAGGATTTCCATAGCGGCACGAATCTCAACAGAGCGTTCAGTGAACGTCCAGCAGCTACCGAAGAAACTAAGGTGCTTTTCAGAAGGAAAGCCCGATCTTTAGAAGGAAAATGCTGTAATACGCAGGGAGGCAATCACCTCTTATCTCTGTCTGTGACACCGTCCTGGGGTTAGGCCCCTTGATGTAACTAGCTGCCTGTGCTGCAGCGACAAGTGACATTACAATGACGAGGAGCCCCCAGAGGGCAGGGCTCAGGCCTCCATGTAAAACCAAGCCTATGGCACAAAGCACAGCCCCGCTGCACACGGCGACCCCACGCTGCTGACTCAACAGCCAGAGAACCGCAGGACGCCAGGGCTGGAAGAGAACTCACGCCGCACGTGGAATGAACACTGCGCCTTCGTTTTACAAACGAGGAAACTGAGGCCCAGGGAAGTTAACTGACTTTTCCAAGTTCACGCAGCTCGTTAGCACCAGAGGCCGGGTGAAATGAAGCCTCTTGACTCACAGAACAATTGCTTTGAAAGAGAAAATGCCAAGTTGTGTCTTGAAGGCCAATTTGACACGCTATCTGCTTTCTCCATGTTAACGCAGAGCTAAAGGCACTTAATGAGATAAAAAGATAATCGGGGCAAAGTGAATGAGGAGGCTCACTGAGGCTGCCGGGGGCACCCGGAATGTACCGCGTGCTGCAAGGGATTAGGAGTGAAAGGCGGAGAGCAATTCAAAGGAGATTAGAGCCTTTGTGAGGTGAATAGCAGCTCCAGGCTGCTCTGCTAAAGGGCTAACAATGCCCTGGCTGGGGACATAATCTGACCCCCGCTGGAGGGGAGGAGGCTTCCAGGGCCAGCAGCACAATGAGCACATTAGGACTCGGAGGCTATTTTCGGGCTGGCAGCCATCTCCAGGAGTCTGGCCCAGGCTGAGCAGAAGGAATGAAGCGGCGCACGGCTCCACTAAGCAATCGCCCGATGCAGGTGTAGCTCGGTGTGCACGCGGGATGCCTGAAGACCTGTGCCCCAAAACGCTCCTGCATATTGGCCTTTCAGTGCCTTGGGGATAGCATCGCGTCTGGAACACACGGCCTGCGTGTGCAGGGTACAGCCTCACTGCAGTGAGGCCCAAGGCTGGCCAGGACGCCGGGTGGCATCAGGCGCCCTCCAGGCACTCCCTGCCGCCTCCCATCCTCCAGGCGCTGGTGGGCACCAGCACCCAGCAAGCTATGATCAGGGACGAGGTGCCAGCCTTCCCCGGTGTCGGGGAAAGTGGGGACTGAGGAGGAGGGGACTCACCAGCCATGAGCCCCAGAGACAGGTGGGTGCGGGAAGGAAACACCGGTCAGAGTATTTCGCCCAGGGGGTCTGTGGCAGTGACCACAGAGAAAAAGATAAGGACAGGCTGCTCAGGACCCCCGATCCACACGCCAGAACAGCTCGTTCACGGACCTAGAGCCCCTTGATTTTCAGGTCCCGCTGGGGATACAGGACAGCTGACTGAAACCACCCCTTATAAAATTAATAAAGGGCTGCAAGGGGGGACTGTGCAGGGGCCGGAACTCTGCAAAGGTGTAGGCGCAATTAAAGGAAATAACCTGCCATTGCCCCCGCTTGCCTTCCTGCAGTGACCTGCTGCTTGGGAGTCACGTGACCTTGCCTGGTACAAGATCTGCGACTTCCCCAATCGCTCCTGTGGATAACATCTCTACTGTATAATAAAACCTAAGACTGGTCTTTGCGGAATCTTACAGACCCGGCATTCACGGGGACCAAATGACCCAGCCGGACCAGTGGTCATACGTAGAACTGACTCAGCAGGTCCTGCAACCTTCTGCCCATGACCTGTCCTCAGCCAAGAAGACGATTTCTGTTTCCCACCCCTGTGAGTTCATCCCCAGCCCATCGGCAGACCCAATTCCCTAGCCCTTTGTCCACCAAACTATTTTAAAACCCTTAGCCCCCGAATTCTCCGGGAGACAGATTTGAGAAATTCCTCTCATCCCCTCGCTGGGTGCCCTGCGACACTACACTCTTTCTCCACTGCAGCACCTGCTGCCTCAGCGTCCTGGCTTCCTCTTGAGTGGCGGGCAGTGAGCCTGGTGGGGCGGTAACAAGGCCATGGAGAAAGGGGAATGGTCCAGACCTGTGAGAACTATCCCACAGACCCTGAGTCGATGCCAATCCCCATGGACTGGACATCGCTACAGTCTGGGGCCAAATGGGGACCCGGGAGCTGTGGCCAAGTCCACCCCACAGAGGGCCCCGAGGGGTCGTCATATCCAACATGCAATTACTTCCCTGATGCCTGCGTCCACACATAGGTGGACCTGGCACGGGTAGGGTCCCACCCAGCACTCACCCCATGGTCTGCAGAGCCAGTTAGGACAGGAAGGACCAGATGGAAGCCCCAGAAGTTCCCACACCTATCAAAATATCCAACCAAAAGCAACACCCCAACACTGGGGGAACAGAGAGCCACAACCACCATCAAAGCCTTAAAAGATACTGGGCAGCTGAGTTTTATCAAATCCCACTAAATCTACGTGTTCGGCCTATGCAGTAGCAGAAGGTTCTTGGAAAATGGAAGCACGTTCTCATAAACTTCATCAGGTAGGTGACTCTAACCACAGCTGCTATTGTTACAGAGGCAAAACCATGCTGCCCCTGGCTTCTGATTACAGAGACTGATCTAGCAATTGTATTTTCACGGCACCCGTGTGAAGGGTTGCCCGGAGCCATCGGCCATCACGTGGAAGGGACAGCAGCAGACGCTCACCTCCTGCTGCAAACAGGCATCAAGACTCTTGAGTTTACCACCAGACTCCGGTCCAGCGTGGATAGGCTGCCCGCTGGCCACATCTGGCCTGCAGCCTGTTTTTGTGGGGTGCATGAGCTAAGAGTTGTTCTGTATTTTAAAGAGATATAAAAGGACATGAAGAAGAATAGTGTGGCCTACAACACCTAAAATATTTACCGTCTGGCCCTTTACGGAAAGCATGCTGACTCCACCTGCGTCAGCGCTGAAAGCCCCTGCAGACTGCTTGGTGACAAGCCACAGACTCCTCTAAGCTTCTCTCCTTGAAAGTGAGTTCTGCGTTCCCAGCAGAAAGCCCGGGACAGACGCTGCAGGAGGAAGGGGCTCCCACAGCGTGGTCCCAAGAGTGGCTGTGAGGGTGGCCAGGGGAGCTCACCCACCACAGAACCCATGGCCCCTCTGTGACCTCGCTGCTGCGGCCTGGCAATCACCTCTCCACGGGCCTCTCAGTACAGAAACCAGTGCCCGAAGCTTCCTGCACAACTGGCTCTGGAAGGCCTCGAGCCTGTGCCAGCTTTCTGGTTCCCTCTGAAGGTCCCTAGGTGGCCCATCTGCACCGTGTCGGCAGCCCCAAGGGTTCCCGCCCCCCTGCACACCCAGGGCACACCACACCGCCGGCTGTGGCCACCCGCTCCCCACCGCGTTCTAGGGTGCAGCACCTGCCTGCCAGTGACCGCAGACCAGCTCCGGCCTGGCCAAAGCAGCACGCTTCTCTGCTGTCCCGTGGGCCGAGCTACACCTTCTCCAGCGAGGCCTGTGTTCCTTCCAAGTTCTGCCTGCCTTGGCTGCTCTCGCTCAGTCCCAGGTACCTGAGCAAGTTTCCTCACATCTGATACCAGTTACTCTTCGATGACCCTTCGTACTTCTTCATACCAAAGTTCCCTGTTTAACCGGCTACCTGTGTCCAGACCGACACAGCCTGACCTCATCCACAGAGACCTCAATCACATGGACAAAGCACCCTGCAGACAGCTGCCGACAGGCCTGCTGGACAGGAGGGACCAGGCACCTTAGATGTCCGAGAAAAACAAGTGCATAAAGGCCGGAAGTAAGCCAGGGCCCCTGCCTCAGTGGGGCTTCTAGGGCCCAGTGATCTGGAGCAGGCGGAGGCATCTTCACCACCAAGAGGCTGACTCCGTGTGCCTGTGTGAATCTGGGAGGCACCACACGACGCGCGGGCAGCGGGGCTCCCGTGCTGCAGCGGGTCCAGCACGCAGCACCCCACTGGCAGCCGAAACTCAGGGGCAAATAAAAATGCTGCATAGAGCCCTGGGACCCCCCGTGGGACAATCACAGGCCAGCCTCTGGGTCCCTTCTGCATATAGCGAATCTCCTGTCAAGAAACAGCTCCTGCTTGCTGGCTGGCCCTGCTGGGTGGGGTGGAATCTACGCAGCAGGCACCGCCTCTGCCCTCAGCACGCAGCTCTGATCCGCTGGGTGGCTGCCTAGGACCTGACCGAGGAGGAGCACCTGCCCCGGCCTGCAGACAGCTCTGCCTCGCACACGGCACCAACGGGAAGGTTCTGTGCAGGAGTGTCCCTGAAGGCAAGAGGTGAGGAGAAATCATGCCAGAAGGCAAAACTCTGAGCACTCGGTTGTCCATGTTGTCCACATGGGAAGATGGTCAGAGACACAGACCTTTATCGACTTACGGGTAGCAGCTTCCATTTTGGCCGTAAAATGAGGACTTGGAAAGCACAGAGCAGGAGCGGACCCAGGAAAGAATGCAGATGGGAGCTCAGGATGCACGCAGAGTGTGAGCCCACCTGTGCCAGGTGAGCGCTCACCAGAGTCTCCCTCCAGAAAAGGGTCTTAGATCTACTCCACGGATGCCAGTGGCTGCAGTGCGTGCAGGGTGTGCTGTACAGCCCCTTCCAGCTCCCTCCTAACTCTAACCCCTGCAGGGCGGTAGTGGCTTCCATGGTAACTAAGATCTGGGTTACGTCAACGTCCGTATTTTCACCTGTATTCCCAATTCTCTGGATGAAATCCCCTCTTTCTGAAATACAATCACACTTCATAGATATTTTGAGTTTAGTTCCAGACCACCACAATAAAGCAAACATCACAATTAAGTGAGTCACACAAATCTTTTGGATTCCCAATGCACATAAAACTTACATTTATACTATACTGTAGCTTACTAAGTGTGCAATAGCATTATGTCTTAAAAAATAACAAACCTTAATTTAAAAATACTTTAATGCTAAAAAACGCTAACAATCATCTGAGCCTTCAGCGTGTTGTAATCTTGTTGCTGGTGGAGGGTCTTGTCCCAGTGTTGATGGTGCTGACTGGTCAGGGTGGTGGTTGCTCCTTGTCCGTCTCCATCAGAGGCTCTTTGATGACCAGGTGTATTGTCAATGAGCAATAATTTATTTTTATTTATTTACTTATTGAGACAGGTCTCTTGGGGTTGTCGTGGCAATTTCTTAAAATACAACAACAATGAAGTCTTCCTCTCATGAAAGATTTCTCTGTATCATGAGATGCTGTTTCATAATAGTTTACCAACAGTAGAACAACTTTCGAAATTGGAGTTGACTCTTTTAAATCCTGACACTGCTGTATCAACTCAGTTTATGGACTATTCTGAATCCTTTGCTGTCATTTCAGCAGTGTTCACAGCATCTTCTCCAGGAGTAGGTTCCATCTGAAGAAGCCACTTTGTTTGCTCATCCATAAGAAGCTATTCCTCATCCATTAAATTTTTATTGTGAGGTTGTAGCAATGCAGTCCCATCTTCAGGCTCCACTTCTAACTCCAGTTCTCTTGCTGCTTCCACCACATCTGCAGATACTTCCTCCACTGACGTCTGGAACCCCTCGAAGTCATCATGAGGGTTGGAATCAACTGCTTCCAGACTCCTGTTAATGTTGGTATTCTGACCTCCTCCCATGAACCATGAATGTCCTTAATAACATCTAGAACAGTGAATCCTTTCCAGAAGGCTCTCAATGTACTTTTTAAAATCCATCACAAGAATTATCTGAGGCAGCTATAGTCTTTTGAAATGTATTTTTTCAGTAATAAGATTTGAAGTCTAAATGACTCCTTTTTTTTGAGACAGAGTCTCACTCTGTTGCTCTGGCTAGAGTGCCGTGGCATCATCATAGCTCACAGCAACCTCAAACTCCTGGGCTCAAGCGATCCTCCTGCCTCAGCCTCCATAGGCATGCGCCACCATGCCTGGCTAATTTTTTCTGCATATTTTTAGTTGTCCAGCTAATTTCTTTCTATTTTTAGTAGAGACGGGGTCTCGCTCTTGCTCAGGCTGGTCTCGAACTCCTGAGCTCAAACGATCCACCTGCCTCGGCCTCCCAGAGTGCTAGGATTACAGGGTGTGAGCCACCGCACCCAGCCTAAATGACTCCTTGATCTATGGGCTACAGAATGGACGTTTTATTCACAGGCATGAAAATATCAATCACCTTGTACATCTCCATCAGAGCCCTTTGATGACCAGGTGTACTGTCAACGAGCAAGAATTTTTATTTATTTATTTATTTATTTATTTATTGAGACAGAGTTTCGCTCTGTCACCCCATAGACTGCAATAGCATCATTATAGTCACTGCAGCCTCAAACTCTTGAGTTCAAGGGATCTTCTTGCCTCAGCCTCCCGAGTAGCTGGGACTGCAGGCGCGGGCCACCACGCCCAGCTAATTTTTTCCATTTTTTGTAGAGACGGGGTCTCGCTCTTGCTCTGGCTGGTCTCGAACTCCTAAGCTCAAGCGATCCTCCCACCTTGGCCTCCCAGAGTGCTAGAATTACAGGCATGAGCCACTGCACCCAGCCAAGCAGTAATATTTTGAAAGGAATTTTTTCCTGAGTAGTAGGTCTCAACAGTGACCTTAAAATATTCAGTAAACTATATTGTGAACAGATGTGCTGTCATCCAGGCTTTGTTCCATTTACAGAGCACAGGCAGAGTAGATTTAGCATAATTATTGAGAGCCCTGGAATTTTTGGAATTGTACATGAGCAGTGGCTTCAACTTAAAGTCACCAGCTGCATTAGTCCCTAATAAGAAAGTCAGCCTTTGAAACTTTGAAGCCAGGCATTGACTTTTCCTCTTTGGCTATTAACGTCCTAGATGACGCCTTCCTCCAATAGAAGGCTGTTCCATCTACACGGAAAACCTGTTGTTTAGTGCAGCCACCTTCATCAACAATCTCACTAGCTCTTCTGGATAACGTGCTGCAGTTCTCCACAAGCACTTGCTGCTTCGCCTTGTAGTTTATGTTACAGAGACAGCTTCTTTCCTTAAGCCTCATGAACTTCTCTTAGCTTCAAACTTTTCTTCTCAGCTTCCTCACCTCTCTCAGCCTTCACAGAATTGGGGAGGGTTGGAGCCTTTCTCTGAATTACACGGTAGCTTCAAGGAATGTTGTGCTGGTTTGATCTTCTATCCAGACCACTCAAACTTTCTCCATGTCGGCAATAAGGCTGTTTTGCTTTCTCATCATTTGTGTGCTCACTAAAGTAGCACTTTTAATTTCCTTCAAGAACTTTTCCTTTTCACTAACAATTTGGTTAACTGTTGGCACAAGACGCTTAACTTTCCGCCAATCTTGGCTTTCTGCTTGCCTTCCTCACTAAGCATGGTCGTTTCTAGCTTTAGATTTAAAGTGAGAGGCATGCAATTCTTCCTTTTGCTTGAACACTTAGAGGTCATTGTCGGGTTATTAATTGGCCTAATTTTAATATTGTTCTGTCTCATGGAATAGGGAGGCCAGAGGAGCAGAGAGAGAGAGAAGGGGATGGCCGTAAGTGCAGTAGTCAGATACACATGACATTTATCAATTGAGTTCGCTGTCTTGTACAGGCCCAGTGTGTGGTGCCCCAAAACAATTATAATAGTAACATCAAAGATCACTGATCACAGATTACCATAACAAATATAACAATGAAAAAGTTTGAAATACTGTGAGAATTACCGAAATGTGACACAGAGACACAAAATGAGCACACGCTTTTGGAAAAATGGTACTGACACACTTGATTGACACAGGGTTGCCAAAAATCTTCCCTTTGTAAATAACACATCATCTGCAAAGTGCAATAAAGTTGAGGCCGGTGATGAGCAGCCCCAAGCGAGCGCCAGCTTGTTGGGCTGCACCAGCGCCGCTGGCTCAGCCTCCCCAATTATCCCTGAGAACACCGGAGTGTTTCTACCTGCAGCTGAACTTTCCCTGGGTCCTGCCCTGTGCCCAGCCTCCTTCAGTCTGTCTCTGGGGCTCGACTCCAGGTGCCAGTGACAGGCCCCAGAGAGGCAGGCGAGACGCAGGTGATGGAGAGGCTTCTGCACCCTCCCACCCTGCTCTGCCAGCTGCCACCAACGGCACCACACACACTGCGCGTGGACCACACTGCACCACGGCGCTGGGGCTGCTACTGCAAAGCTCCTCCAAGCCGCTGCGCCTATGCAGGAGCCAGAGGAACGTGCCTTCCACCCTGGAGCCAGCTCTCTGCGACGCCCTCCACTTGGCGCTGCTCTGCCCCGGGGCACTGGCCCTCCTCAACTCAGGGCCCTTTCCTCCCCCGTCCTGTGTCCCGCACGGCACCCAGGCAGGGAGCACGTCGGGAAGCGGCCAGGCCCAGCTCAACCACTGCTTCCCCAAGAGTTCCAACCCCGCAGCTCGGCCTGGCCTGCTCCACCACAGGCTTCTCCCGTGGCCGTTTCTTTAAACGGGCATGGCTTCCGCAATGTGGCTCCCCGAGTGTGGGCTCACCCAAGGGGTGTGGCTGGTGCCACACCAGACACTGCCTTCCGGGGTAGACGGGGGCTTCCTCTCAACCCTTGGGACAAGACCAGGAAAGCTGCATGTCCAGGGCCAGAGTTCTGAGCACGTGTGCCCCGTGTTGCCTGTGTGGTCACCTCTGGCTTGTGTGACCCCCAGGGTCATTTCTAAGAGCCACCTGCATGGCCACCGCTGCTGGACACTCTTCCTCTTCCTGGTCTCCTTCCATCTCGTCTCTCATGCTCTGTCACTGGCCACCTGCTTGGGGGCTCTGTCTCCTACACGGTCCTCTCAGGGAGCCCGGGCACTGTGCCACCCCCCCTAGGCAGACCCCATGCTCACTAGGGACAGCACCCCGTCCTTTCCCACGTGGTGGGGGACTCCTTATGAACTTTTTGGTCCATCTGCAATCATGGTTTGGCTCACACTGACTAATGTAAAAATTTCAAGTTTCAGCAACTTGAAAATAAGAGAAATTAGATTTCTCTTCTTTGCTCAAAAGTGCCCTCTGGGTTTGGAGGCCCTGGCCTGCTTCTTAGCATCCCTGCAAGAAGGCTGAGGAGTTTTTTTATAGATATCACCTGCCAGAGTGCCCCTTTCTTGAGGAAGAAGGAGAGAGAAAGCAATTCTAAGGAAAAAGAAGTCTTCGTTATGAAAACTAAACAGCTCCAGGGATTAGACACCCGGGAATATTTATATCTGTTTCATGAAAAAGAAAAACAAAACAAAATAATGAAAAAGGCAAATAGAAGATAGCAATCCAAGTGACAAGATGAAAAAAATGAGGAAAAATTCAGAAATTCAGTGAGCTGCTCCACAAGTCTCTGTTGTCAAACAACGTCTGTGAGCCGTGACAGCGTGTGCAGGAACAAGGGTCCAGAGGCTCTCAGCAAATCCTGACATGCTCCCTTCAGGTGTGCAGCTCCAAAACATCATTTAAATTCACCACACTATAGTATTCGGTGATGAATAATTCTGTCCAGCCACCCCAAATTAAAACTCTATGTTGAAACTTGATTTGAAAATAAATCATTTCCATATTTTCAAATGTAATTGTGCTTATTTCAAATTCCTATAGATCAGAAAAAGAGAAAAAACAGAAACAACAAATACTTTTAAAATAAATGAAAGGTTAAAACCAAAGTTTCCATGGGATGGTACAGAGACCGTTCGTAAGCACTGGAGGGTCTTTCACTAACTGAACCAGGGTAGTGTTATGTGGAAATACCAAGTTCAAATACCAGAATGCTCTAAAAAGGGCACTGCTTGAAAACGGGGATTTTATATCCCACACTGCAAAGAAGATAACTGATGGGAACCAGTTGGTGCAGCCTTCATCTGAGGGGAAATCTCAGCGAAATGAAATGAATAAGCTCATGGAAATTCTAGGACAAACCCTGCCAGCGCGCGTCAGTGCAGCTCTCTGCTGGGTTTGTGTCAGCGGCAGACGCCAGGCCTGCTGGCCTGTCCCACCTTTGTCCTGCTGTGCCGGGGAGGCAGCACGGCTGCTTCCAGGGGCCTCCTGCTGGCAGGGATGTCCCCCTCCTGCGATGGCTCTGCCCACGCTGCAGCTCAGCCACAGCCTGAAGACCCAGAGCCTCGCTGGACATGGCTAACAGGCCACTCTGCAGACGTGCTTCGCCCGCAGACGAGGGACAGAACCCGTCCTTTCCAGCCCTTTGTGGGGAGCAAACAGGGAACAGCCCCGCAGGCTCCGGCAAGCCGTGCTTCCCTTTGGCTGTTTGCGCTTCATTCCCTCCCACCTGGTGCATATCTAAACACACCCAAAGTGCGGTCGCTGTCTAGTTAGTCATCTCGTTCATTCCCTCGTGTTTAACCTTGAAACCTGCCTGCGAACGCCCGACATCAGGGCCTACAGACGGTCGCACGGGCTGCAGCGCCGGCTCCTGGCAGGGTGCGCGCTTTGATGGGCTCCGGGGCAGAGCCAGCTGGCTGCGGCGACGCGTTGCCCGGGGAACAGCCACTGAAGTGTGTGCTCCTGAGTCTGCACCAGGCCAGGCGCCGCTCGCTGTGCTCAGCTGAAGCGCGGAGCTGCAGGAGCTGCGTCCCAGCTGGTGCCATTGCTGCTCCAGCTACAGGAGCGAGGAGCAGTTCCAGAAGCCTCCTCTTCCCCTGACACGCTGGCCAACCTGGCCGCCTTATTAATGAGTACAACATCCCTCACCACCCAAATAAAACGCACAAGTATGAAGGAATAGCTGTCTCAAGGATGTGCTCTCGTCATGCTCAAACAACGCCTGCGGACTAGAATGAGAGCAGTAGCCCTGCACACCATGGCATGATCTGCCCTTTTACGTATCACTTTAAAAGCCTCCCACCCGGATGTAGGCTTCCCCGGCCTTACAGTCCTGACTGGGAGAATAGATAAAATGTATACGCCCTCCCAGCTTTGAAGAGTCAGCGGGAGGCCAGCTGCCCTGGCCCGCAGCTCCCAGGGCAGTGTCCTGTCTTGGCGACAGGCTCTCCAGAGGCAGGGGCATCCTGGGGGGGGTCCTCTCACACCGCCGCCCCTCAGCCCGCACCCTCGCCTCCTCCCCCACCAGGGAAGCACAACGCACCGGCCAGGACGGCCAGGTGACTCTGCGCTAACAATCACACACACGCACCCAAGTGGCGCAGCACAGCCAGGGCCATCCCCGCCTGGCTGCCCCTCCCTGCCGGGGCCCGGCCTGCTCCCGTCTCCTCGTTCTGCCACCCACCTGAGTGCGGAGAAGAAAGAGGGCTCGGGAGGACCCTGTGCCCTAAAGGAAAGTGTCACCTTGGCTTCCCCCTCCACAAAGGATGCTCAGAGGAGAACCAGACACCAGCTAATTAAAGAGGGCCGCACGTTAAAGAGGGGAGAAAAGAAAAAGGGAACCCACCCGGGGGATGTGTGAGGGACGTGCAGAGGCCCCCAGGAAGCAAGGCGGACTTGCTGGAGGAGGAGGCTGACCCATCGGTGCGCAGAAGCCGCACAGCACGCAGACCTGGCCCAGAGGCTGGGCCCCTGGACCAGCGTCCAGACCATGCACAGTAGCCTGAGAAAGGGAAGTGAGGTAATGTTGACTCTGTTTCCATTATGTGACTGCACTTTGCATTCCTCAACCCCGTCAACCTCGCTCCAGGAAGCAGGCATCACTTCCAGTCTGCTGATGAGAAAGTCAGGTGCAGAGAGCTGCGCTTTCTCAGGACACAGCAACTAAACTGGAGGCAGGATTCGAACTCAGGCCTGCCCAACTCCAGAGTGTGTTTCTCTGTCTTGCTGTTTGGCCTTTCAGCTGATGCAGGGAAGAGCACACAGTGGGGAGGGCCCACCGGTGGCGGAGTCAGAAAGGAAGACGTCGTGGTCGGGGGTGGCAAGGGGGGAACAGAGGGCAGCAGGGGGGTCCCACGATGCCCCACGGAGGGAACACAGGCATCAAGGCCACACAAGAACACCCAAAGACCCAGCAATTCTCCCCGAGAAACCTGTCCAAAAGAAAAAAGTCAAACGACAAAAGACGCGTATGTATGGATTTTCAGGATAGCATTGTTCAAAAGAGCAAAATACTGAAAATAAATACCCCTCAAGGGAGAATTGGCTAAACACATGCAGACACGTCACACCATCACTGAAATGGGCCCTGTGAGGGGCTGTCCTCCCTCCACGTCAGGGCAAGCGGACAGTCGCCCCAGGCACCCAAGCCCATGCCCCCGAGTCCAGCATGCCCCTCCTCACACGTGCCAGAGACCTCGCCCAGGAGAGGAGCAGCCGGCTTTCACCGCACCTCGGGGCAAACCTGGACGTCTGGTTTCGGGTCAGACTGAGGGCCGGAAAGTGGAGCCCAGGCCCCTGACACAGACAACAGCTGCGGTGGGCAGAGAGCAACGGTGCCCACCACCCGCAGGCTGCGAGGCACAAACACCATCCCCAGCCTCCACCCAAGTCAAGACTCGGGGCCTGTTTAATGCCCAACATTGGGGACTGAGTGCTTGTAACTTCAAATCAGGAGTTTGCTTGTTTTCTTTCAGAACTGCTCCAAAGCAGCTTGCAAATGAGAGCAGTTTGCTTCTAGGATCCAAAAGGTTCCGCAGAGGCAAGGTCTGGCATGTGCCTTGCGCTTGACGCCACCAGAGCTACTCCCCACGAGAACTAGAAGTCACCGTGTTTCTGTGCTCACGCCCGGAAACACGGCGCCCGTGAGCAGGCCACGCCGCCACGCTGGGGGCCACGTGCAGGTGCTGCAGCGTCAGCTGCCGCATGCGGGCGTGAACGAGCCTTCCTTACAGTCCCAGCTTCGTCCAGCCCAGCCCCAGGCCGATCCTGCCTGGTTCCCAATCCTCTGGACCCGCGAGCATCATAAGAGGTTGTAGCTCTAGTAAAAGAAAGCAAGCCAACCTTATTTACAAGCCAAGGGTGCTTTTATAACTGTCGTTATTACGCATACCTATGTATGATGTACATAAATGTGCTATTTATATTTAAAATCTTTTACTATAAAACATCTTCCATTAATCTCCAGTTGTCGGATTTCAGAAAGCCCCAGGAGAGGACACAGAGGAGCAGGACAGAGGAGACCCAGGAGGTGGCAGCTAGCCTGCTGGGCACGGGAAGACCTAGGGCTGAGAGACATCCTGGTGTCCACGACCAGGACAGATCAGGCGTCAGCTTGCAGCCTGTGTCCCGGGACGTCTTCCATATTTGCCTTGGTGGCTTTGGGCGCATTTTCATAAGCATATGAAACAGGCAGTGTGCTGGAGGGCGGGGGCAGGGAGTGTCCTAGAGCCCAGTGTGTATCACAGAGCACCCAAGACAGTGCCGGGCAGAGCACAGGCACCAAAACCCACTGAAGAACGCACCCGACGGTGTCCGGGCGCTGCGCGGCCCATGCTCCCAGCAGCCCCAAGGTGCCATGTCATTGCTGTCACATGCTGACGAGGAAACAAAAGCTCAGAGTCGGAGCGGCCTGTGCGGAGCACACCAGCAGTGAGGAGTCGATCAAGCCCAAACCACGCCCCGCCCCAGGTGCGGGGTCTGCGGAGGGCAGGGGCTGCCTGTGGAGGGTGAGCTCCCTGAGAGCAGGGGTCTTCCAGACTCCTATTTTCCCAACATCGAGAGGCCTGCCCTGCAGACAAGACGTACTCGAGGGTATCTGCTGAACAAATGCAGGAACGAACGCCCGACATCTGTGTTTCCCTAAGGGGAAAGGAAAACCAGGAGGGCCCATCCGCAGGGACGGGGCTGGGAGGCGCGCAGGACTTTCCTCTACTCGCCCCAACTCTGCTTCAGCCTCCCGCTCCTTCCCACACGCTCCCACGGTCTCTGCATTCTCATGGCTGCTGCTTAGTCTTCCACTCGCCTTTCCCCGGAGCCATTCCTGCAAACTCCCCTGGCGGCAGCTGCCGTGGCCCTGCAGGGGCTGTGCCGACGGCCCACGGGCCTAACCCTCCCAGCCGGCCCGTCTGTGTGGTGTGGGTGAGGGAACCGAGGCGCCTGGTCCTGCCGGGACAATGTCGTGCCTCCGGGGAGAGCAGCAGCCTCTGTGACCTTGAAATGTGGCTTGTGATTCAGTCCCCCAGGTTCCTCGCTGGAAAACAAAGCATGTTATATTTTTCAGCCACGGCTACTGCTGCTAACTAGGAACAGAGGCCCTCTGAAAGCAGATCACTGTCACACCTCCAGTCCAGAAAGTAATTCAGACGCTGGATCTGAAGCACATACATTTTGGGAGTCCTCAGCAGTTTAAGAAATTTTTATTAACACTATTCAAGTCCTTCGAGAGTCACCATGGGGCAGACAAAGAGAGGACTGCGAAAGGCCACGTGGTACAGCTGGAAAGAGGTCTTCCATCACTCAGCCTGCCGGGGTGTTCGGAAAGCCCTTCCGCTTCTCCGACTGGCAGTATCAATAAACAGCAGTTACTAACGATGCAGGAATACTAACAATTGCAAAAGGACTTCCGCTTGCAAAGCTAGGGCATCACTGTGGTCCTCGAACAAATGCGGACAGGAATCTGTTGCTAAGCAACAGCCCACCCTCCCCCGTGGCGGGCGCCCCCCTCCCGTGGGCGCCTGGTGTCGCTGCTGGACCTGTCAGCCCGTGTCAGAGGGTGGCAGCCACTTGACTCGAGTCCAAATGTGCAGATCCCAGGAGTCAAGACCGACCTTCCCCCCGTCTCTGAGAAAAGCTTCCGCCCAGAAAGCACAGCCAGACTCCGCGGCACCGCGCAGGCGCACACGGTAACTCGGGCCAATAGACGCGTCATATTCAACAGCCAAAATGCAGGGACGCGTGCTTACTTCCAGTCGGGGTGGGGGGGGCTTTTTAAAGCAGATTCCGATCAATCCGCTGTTCCTGCCCGGGATGAGGCACGAGGGCAGGGGTGGCTCTGGACAGCACCCCGCCTGGCGCGCCCCCTGCAGCGGCTGCGCCGGCAGCCCTCGCCCCACGCAGTGGCCGGCTGGCCCAGGAGCGCACGGGAGCACTGCCCTGCCCCGCGTGGCGGGCACCAAGCGCATCCTCCAAGGGCCTTCACTCCATTATCCCATGTGATTCAAACGCACTCTTTCAAATGCATGATTTTTACGCACTCCTCAGCCGTTTGGAGTTTTAACTGCCCATTTTGCCTTTTCCTAGGCAACAGACTGCTCTGTTAATGTTGCCCACTGGCTTCGGGGGCAAGGGGAGACGCGGGGAGCGCCGTGCTCGTACTGACTGGCAAAGCTCTGCTGCGGACTTCCCGACCGCTCAGGGTTTACGTTTTCCGTCTCTTCCTCTCGATCACTCCGCTGTCGTTCGCTTCTGTCTGGGTTAGCTTCCGAATTGCAGCTTTGAAACAAAGAATGCCACCTCCAGGGTGCTCTTCCTCTCCGTGCAGAGGATAGGCACGTGGCCCAGAGACCTGGGTCTGTCGTGTCTCTAGCACCTCCACGGCCCACAGGAGGAACACGTGCGTCTGAGAGAAGAGGGCGAGTGCAGCTGGCAGGTCCAAAGACGCACCCTCCGCCTTGGAGGTCAGGAATTTGATTTTGTTGTGATTAGGACACACATCGATGCAAAATGGGATACTGTCCCGTGTGAATGGTGCACAGCTCATCACACACCTGAACGCCTTCTGTGTGCCAGGCCCTGCCAGGTACCGAGTACCGACGGCTCAGAACCTGTCTGCTGTCCAGAGGGAACTAGGAGAGATGGCTAGTTGCTAAACATATTATGACGTAGCTCAAAAATACATTATAAAAAATATGTCACATTTTAAAAGACAGTTTTATCTAAATACAATGCATATCTCCTAAAACAACGGTTTTAAAAATAACCGGAATTCAGCTTGCATCCATTCACCTTTGGTAGGGAGCATATTTAAAACGTATGTCAGGTGACACAAAGCGGAACCGCAGATAAAGAACTCATCCAGGCCCGTTCCATACGTTCTCTCCTTTAATCCATACATCAGATCTGCAAGTGACTACCTTTTTACGTGATAGCGATGCTACCATTTTATAAAGAGCAAAACCAAAATTCTTAAATATCAACTATACTGCCATTTTCCTGATTTTCCTGGAGAAATACAATTGGACGATAGGTAAAGGTCAGCTGGACACAGTCACGTGTCCACAGCCAATGCCCACAGCTGGCAAGTGGCACAGCTGGGATTCTGTCGGCCCCCCGCCTCTCTGTGCCCTGTCCTCTGGCCGTCAGGGCTCAGGTGGGCCACACGCTCCAGGAGCACCACTCACGTGGGTTCACTGTGGGCTCTGCAGGGCCCTGCAGCCAGTGCGTCTCTGAGGAATGTCTTAAGTCGAGAGTTTTCAATTCTGGGTACATGCTAACATCACTCGGAGAATGGTTTAAGCTACCAACGCCTGGGCCCTACCGGGAACGCTATGCGTGGTGGTGAGAGCTGGTGCACCAAGACTTTCACAGGTCGTCCGTGACCTGACGTGCAGGGTGAGGAATGGTTCGGTTAGTGGCTAGCCACTGGTCCTTTATCTTAGGTTAACCTGTGGCATCCTCAAGTGCGCTTCATAACATGGTCATCCGATAAAGACCATGAGCCGTACGGGTTCCAGGTACGTTCCAGGTACTCTGGGGAAGACGACAGCCAAGGCCATCCTTGACGCTGGTCGACACTGCACACCTCATAGGCACGTCTCTTCGGTCCCCATAACAACCCTTCCAAATAGGTGCTCTATCTCTCTTTTACAAACGATGATTCTACACCCTGGAGAACCTAAGAAACGTCCCCAAGGCCACACAGCCTCCAAGTCTGCTGGGATTCGAATCCCAGTGTGTCTGACTCTAATGTCTGGGCTTCCTCTGAGGCAGCAGCCTCCGTGATGCAGAGGTGACAGCCACCCAAAGCCCTCAGCCACACAGCAGTGACGTTTGCCAGGATGATGCCAGTGGCACGTGGAAGATTAACATAATGCCCAGTTCTTTACAATGGATCCAACTGTTACCGAAACTAGGAAGATATGAGGCAGAGACAAAAAGTGTTTTGCCAAAAGAAACTAAAACTAAACGTAGATCTTAGGGGATAAATCTAGAAAAAAAATTGTCATTGGTAGAAAACAAAAACAAGAGTTGCTGTCCCACATTAAACAAAATAAGCCATGCATACCTTCTGAACCTGTTTCCAAAAAAGGAAAGAGAAAACAAAATAAGTCACACTAAACCAATACTACAAAGCCTTTCAGTTCAAACGTAGGCTTCCAGGCTAACAAAAACGGTGTTCTTCTCCCACTGTGTGAGTCCTCCGAAGTCCTCTGCCATCCTTTCTCAAGCTGCCTGTATTCCTCTCGTCCCATCACCGAACAATCTTGAGAACTCACCACACCCAAATCTACAGGATAACGTGACTCACTCAGCGCCTCCAGTTTACTCAGTGACGTTCTAGCTCCACCCGAGCCTCCCTGCACACCTGCCTCCAGCACGCTCTAACAGGGTCCCGGGACATGTCAGCAGGCCCAGGGCAGACGTGGTGACCAGGCCAGTGGCTCCTCCAGAGCGAGACCCTTGGTGGCTTCAGCAGGTGAGGACAGAGGGAAATGGCGCTGCGCAGAGGGCCTGGGCAGGACCAGATGGGTGGCTCTGCGCCTGCTATTCCACGGCAAGGCTGCGAGCCCCAGAGCGGACAGCACTGCCTCCGGACCAGTCCTGGCACCCGGAGGATGGCTTGGGCTGCAGTGAGAACACCTGCTTCAAAACCAGGGGCGTCATCACAGCTCACTGCAACCTCCAACTCCTGGGCTCAAGCGATCCTCCTGCCTCAGCCTCCCGAGTAGCTGGGACTACAGGGGCGTGCCACCACGCCCGGCAAATTTTTCTATTTTTAGTAGAGACAGGGTCTCACTCTTGCTCAGGCTGGTCTTGAACTCCTGAGCTCAAACGATCCTCCCACCTCAGCCAGTGCTAGGATTACAGGCGTGAGCCACCGCGCCCGGCCTGACCTGGACCCTTGAATTGCTATGCACACGTACCCTCCATCCAGCCCAGCCCCCCTGTACACACCCTCCATCCGGCCCGTCCTCCCCCTGCACACGTACCCTCCATCCGGCCCGTCCTCCCCCTGTACACGTACCCTCCATCCGGCCCGTCCTGGACATCTTTTCCCTTGCACGTGACCTGGGGCTCTGCCTTTTCTTCCACCTCGGCTGTCTAGGACCAAGCCTCTCACAGTCTCTGACTTCCATTTTTAGGGGTTGCCAATTTGGGCACTGATCTTGTTCTCCTACCTAACCTGGAAGCCACCTGCCTCTCCGGCACCAGTCTGCCAGGCGGGTGGTGGCAGGGAAGGTGCTTCTCTCCGTAGCACAGCTACTCTTCTTTGTCCGTGAGCTCCTGAGCGGCAGGGGTCAGTGGGTCCTAATCACCTCTGCGGCCCCAGCAGCTGGGGCAGTGTGGCATAGGTAAGGGGTCAACCGTATTTGGTGACTATGAAGGAAGGACTGTGAGAGGCACCAGAAAGGAAAATCCTCAGACTCTGACTCCTGAGCAAGGGGTGGCAAGGAAGACCGAGGCTGCAAAGGCGGGGTGGATAAGAGACAGCGAGAGGCGGACCCTGCAACCCCACCAGGAGGCGTGAAGGCCGTCGTTGAGGCCGCCACACTGCCTTCCTCTGCAAAGCATGGACACTAATGCTGACATCACACCTCGTGGTGAGGCAAAACGCGGGCCCAGGGCTCAGGAAACAGCAGGGGTTTGCCCCCAACATGACATAAGGGGTGGAGACGAGTTGACTGTGGGTTCCCTCCTAGGCTGAGGCCCGCCGCTATGAAGAGCTGAATGCCAGGGCCGACCTCCCGTTCAGCCTTTCGCACGGGGTCAGCCGGCCTCTCTCGCGTTCCAGTCCAGGGAACAGCAAGCTCTTCTGTGAAGGGCCAGACCATAAATATTGTGTCTTTGTGCGTGACACAGTCTCCACTGCAGCTCTCTACTCTGTCGTAGAGTGAAAGCAGCCATGACCCTGTGTGAGTGAGTGCGTGTGTGCCAATAAAACTTTATTCACGAAACCAGGCAGTGGGCCAGAATTAGCCCCTGGCCTAGACTATGAGAAGTTTTGTTCTGTTCTTTAAGTATATCCAAGGAAACCCTTCACTCATTTGCTCATTCACTACATTCAACAAATGCTTTTCCAAACTGCCAGGCACTTTGCGACGTGTGGGGCTGAGCAGAGGTCACCGTTGGCCGATCTGTTGCCTCTGCTCCAGCAGGGACTCCCAGGTAACACTCAGGTGTCCTCTCTGCCTACTGTACTTTCCTCTCCTTCCCTCCTCTCTGTCATTCACTAAGTGATGTCCCCCATTGTGACAAGCTATGGAAAGTCTGGTTCTGGAAGTGAATGGAAAGGACCTTGGTCCCAGCCTCAGCTCCACCAGGCATCGTCAGCAGGCCGGTCACTGCAGCGCCCAGGTAGACAGACACGCGTGAGAAGGTCAGACCATCTGGTCTCCGAGTGCCTTTCGCCAGTGACCTTGAGATCCCAATACCGGGATGAAGTCTGCACCATGGCAAAGTGTGGACATCGGTGCACTGAGAACTGTGGCTGGACCACCTCATC
The DNA here is from genome assembly GCF_000956105.1 of Propithecus coquereli. Lineage (NCBI taxonomy): Eukaryota > Metazoa > Chordata > Mammalia > Primates > Indriidae > Propithecus > Propithecus coquereli. The sequence goes on from NW_012151163.1 coordinate 831,396, forward strand.
AACATACGAAACTGCCATTTTTATAGGTCAAAAATGGCCAAATTTCAGCAATTTCATACAGTTCAACCTTGTGAAATCTCAAGCAAGACTTTCAATCTCTCAGTTTTCACATCTACAGAATGAATGTCCTAGATTATGGTAAGGTATTAATAGTTTTAAGATGTCAAAATTCCAAAATTCTATTTGGTCTAGTAAAAAGATGGTTTTCCCTACAACACGCATTTTTGTTTGTACCTAGACGGCGGGCGGTTAGGTGTGAAGGACTGACGTTAGGTGATGCAGCAGGGATTTTCTACTTCCCACCACCAAACTCCACCTCCCCCTTTCTGTCAGTGTCTCCACATCCCGACGCACACCCTCCCTCTCCGCTCTCAGACACACCTTCTCTCACTCTCCTTCACAAGTGTTTTTATAATTGGTTCCTAAAAACCTGCACTGGGCTCAAAAGTGTCACTTGGTTGCCACCTTCGTTTCTGCAGCCATGTGCTTCCCTGCCATGTGTCTATGTTTTAACTCCTTCCCGTAGATCCAGGTCAAATGGGCATTAGCACTAAATACCCCATAAAAGACCCTTCTTGCCAATCCCAGTTTCCATGAAAAAAGGAATCAGCCCAAACAGAACCGAGAAGCTGCGTGGCATCCACTCTTTCAGGTTAAGGCAGAAAGTCCCTGTCATATAAACACTTAATGATCCAAAGGTGTGTTTGTAAGTTAGTTGTCACCCAGAGGACATTTTTCTGTAAAAACTATACGTGTCACAGGTTCCGAACAGCAAGTGAGGGAACAAGGCCTGTGAACTTGCAACGCAGCGGCCACTCCCACGGCCCAGCTTTCGTCCGTTCTTCATTGTGAGAAACTGTGCTCTTCAAGGCACATGTGAGCTTTCAGATAGCCAAAAATCTCAGAGCCCAGCCTGATGAATGAGACAGATAATTAAGTAGGACAAAATTATTAGGAACCAAAAATTATTCCACAGAAATATAGGAGAGAGATTTTCTTAGATGGCACTGAAGCTGACTTTTGGACCGATTCCCAAATAGGAGTTCCAAAATGTCTGGGAATGGCAGTTTCCTAGGACGAGGGTTAGAGTTAGGGTTAGGGTTAGGGTTGGGTTAGGGTTAGGGGGTTAGAGTAGCTCTCTCTTGGGTGTGTAACTTCTATGCTGTCTGCTTAAAGTGATACAACAAGCCTTATGTTTTAGGCACAGCCTCCGGGGTTAACAACTCGGTTCCAGTGAGACGCAGCGGGTGACAAGAGAAACACGTCTCCTTCCTGTTCCCTCACCTCAACAAGCACAGATGTGGGGGGGTCTCTCGGACTAGAAGGAGAACTGGCCTTTGCCCCATGTGCTGACTGAGGGACGGCCATCTCAACGCCAGGGACTCTCCCCAGCCACGTAGCTAAGTCAGAGGAGGCTCCAACTTCCTCCAAAGGAGCTCGGCTCATTATTAATAATTAGTAATTACTCAAGCACTCACAGTGGTAGCCAGTGTTATTACTCAGCCAACCACAATCGAACTGTGTTTGCTTAAAAACAAAACAACTTTTGGGAAAACATTCCTGATTGTACAATATTGGTTTGACAACTCAAACCTCTTTCAATTCAAAGACTGATTAAGTGTGGGCTCAAGGTGATAAAACAAGACACCACGATAAAAATAAAGCTACAAGTGGCAGGGGATGATCAGTAATCTCTGCTATCTGTGGATACTCAAACCCACCATTTCAAGTATCTCGGGTGTTAGACGTGACAGGTGTTTCCATCAGGAACACAGAATAAAAACAAATTTAGAAACTCCCGTGTGAGCTTCTCACTTCTGAACCAAGGGTCAGAAGGCCAGGAGGTGGTGACGTCGCCAATTAGGATGTGACAGGACCATGGTGAAGGCTGGGGCAGAGGCTGCCAGACGCGGCAGGAATCCTGTAGGACTGTTTAATGGGGCTCCCGGGCCCACACAGGCTGTGGCCAAATCTCCAGGGTGGGAAGAATTCGAGAAGCTGGATATTCCCCCAGTGGCTGGAGGGCTTTCCAGATCCAGCCACCCAAACACTTTCCGGCACACAGCAAAAGAAACTAGTTTCCCTGAACTCATCGGCTTTGGGTGTGACAAAGGTGCCATCGGGCCGACGTCTGGTGAGGTGATCACAGCACCTGAGCCTCGGGGAGGACCCTGCCTGGTGCACAGTGGCTCCCTTGAATCAATCAGAAAGCCGATTTCAAAGGTATGGAAATAACCAAAAACTAAAATTTAGGATTTGTTTCTCTTGATTATTTCTAGAAAGATCTCTTTCCAAGGCACTCACCAAAAGGAGCTATTAAAACATGTACAGTAAATGGTAAACTGGGGTTTCAGCACTTAAAAGTCAACACCTCTTCTCAATTCCAGGTCCTGGGCTCTGTCACACTGTCCCATCTCCCGGCACTCCGCGTTCCTTCCTGTGCCCTCGTTCTCCTCTACCGACTTCCTCTCATTCCACGTGTCGGCTTTGACAGGCGTATCCTGAGTGCTGCTCGTGAAGTGAAAATGTGCTAAACGAAGAACAGCGATGACAACAAGTGGACATCACTAAACTGGAAGCCTGAGCCTCGTCTCGGAGGCCGCCAACAGGAGCCCCCGGGCTCAGTGTCGGCACCTGAGCTCTCTCTGCAGCCCCCAGCACACCCGCCTCGCTGCCGACGTCACGGGGGTGAACCTTTGCTTCGTGTCTGTCTCCCATGAAGCTTGGGCTCCCTGAGAGCCGGTGTCTCCGAGTGGCTCACCGCTGCATGCGCTCGCACGGCATGTGGCACACAACGGAAAGGAATCCAACACCGAGAAAGGAAGGAGGACAGGAAACAGGCAGAACCTCCAGGGACCACGGGTGGGAGGGGTGGACCTGGTGGCCACAGGCAGCGACCTGCGTTCTCTGCGACTCACTGTCTTCATATGTAAAGCTGGCGTCAACTAAAGAGTGGCGGAGATGAACTATCATGATTGACGGAGAGTGATCACAGCGCTCCCGCTACACTCAGCTGCGGTGACTGCCGTGGCCCTCGCGGCCACTTAAGTAAAGATCCAGTCTGGGGGCTTACACACCCCAGTATCATGTGTGTTCTTGCACTTTTAGTTGCAATCCACAAAAGCTGACTCTGGCTGAGTAAGCAGAAAGGGAGATCAATTCGAAGGATGGGTGGAAGGAGGGGGCGTGCGGGCAGCTCCCAGCACTGTCCGTCATGCCGGATAAACGCGGGAAGTGAAGCGTCTGAGAGCCGAGCTCGAAACCTCACCAAGGCCTCAGCCCGGCAGGGAGACCTCTGTGGTCCCCGCCGGGCACAGAGGAAGCCAGCCCCACAGCCGCACTGCTGCTGTAGGCCACTGCGTGCCAGGAACCTGCCACCACCTGTGACCGCCTGTGCCGCGGCCACCGCGACCACCACCCGCACAGCCACGGCCCCCACGCTGCCACCTCTGAATCGGAGTCTCACACGGGGGCCCCCATCGGCAGAGCCCAGGTCACATGCCAGGTCCTTGTCACAGGGAAACTAGAAAGTTGGCTGCTTATTTCCATAATGGGAATCAGGGCTAATAACCTGGTAATTTTCCCCAAATATAGGAAGTCTACCCAAAAGATGACGAGCAGCCAGACATCGGCCAGACGTCCACCGCGTGACTTCTGGGTATTTCCCTGGCACCGTGTGCACTGCAGAAGACTGTGGTTAATGGCAGGCACGGCCCCAGCGTCCCAGGAAGCGCCCCCTCTGGCAAAGGCGCTCCCCTCCGTCACACTGCCGCGATAGCAGCGTTTACGCCGTTGTGAAACAGTCTGACTTCACGTAGGCTATTAAGTATACGATAAAAAAATAGTCTGACTTCAGCCAAAACAGAAAAGCAGCTATAATAAATAACAGACAAGTATAAAACCCAAATAAAAAGTCATCACTTTTCAAAGAAAGATTTTTTAAAATTTTATATAATTATATAATTTGGATTGAATAATGAAGATTAACTGTCGTAAAACCCCATCGCTCAAAACTGTGACTTACAATAATAATTTTGTGGTTTAAAATGGAGACCTCTGAATCACAAAATCTCCATCTTGTAACCTGGTAACTCTGATGTGAGAAACGACACCTCAGGCTCACCGGGCGCGGACGGAGAGCCACGTGTCTGTGAGCCGCGTGTCTGCTCCTGGTCCACCAGGCGAGGCCGAGCGATCCTGATGCCTGCAGGCCAGCCCTGCACGCCACCCCGCCCAGCCGGTCCACAGGCCTGGCAACCCCAGCCAGGGGGCGGGCACAGGGCGTGGGCGAGACGCAGGCTGACGGTGACCTTGCCCGTCTTCGCCTGGCCCTCTGAAAAGGCTCTCACCATGGGCGACACCACCACGGCCCCTCCAGCAGCCAAGTGAAGGATGATGTCTATCCATCCCCCCCGTTACTTCTAAACCTGGGCAGTCTTTCAGATGTTGGCCACCCCGCTCCTTCCTGTAAGTCCCTGTTCCCTCTGAGATGTCTCATACTCTGTCCTCCTTTCTCTTCTTTTACACTGTATTCCTGCGAGTTGACTCCTTAAATAGTACCGTCATCACCACAATTTTATGATCAGCAAACTTCAGATTGTCACTTCCAGACTTTACGCTGAGTCCCCACTCAGCCACTGCCATGCAAAGCCAAGCCTTTTACAGACAATACTATGATGAACCTGCCAAAGGACATGGAAACAAAAATGGGTGAGCTGTGCCAGCGCCCAGAGCAGACGCCTTCAGCGCGAGGGACAGAGGCCTGCAGCCGTCAGATCATTCACGCAGCGGAGGCCTAAGTCCCTCCCTTCCCTTGGTTCCTCGGAACAGAGCTGTGTCTGGCTCCCTCACACGTTGGATTTCTTCGGATATTGGTTTGATTTGCTCTTTCTCCCTTTCTGGTCCCATAGTTAGTGCTTTCTGCAGGACACATTGTCTAACACTCTTCACCTTGTTCCAAGGTCACTCATTTCTGGTGACATCATATTCTTTTTTATCATCAGAAGTTTGGTTTTCCCTGTGAAATTATACTACTTTATAGTTAAAAAGTCAGAAGGGAAAACTTCTCCCTTTCCCCCATTTACTATTTAGAGTTTATATAAGTTTGTGGTTTCGACCTCTCACCTCCGCCCCACTATCTCTGCCCCTGCTATTCCCCAGCTCCCACCAGAGGTGGGAGGGCACCCAAGTAGGTGCTTTCCTTCCTCCATGGCACAGAGAGAGGCCAGGCAGGAGCCCACTGTGCTGGGTTTCCCCGTGGTAGGACCAGCACCCCCATCTCCACAAGAGCAGCTCCAGGCAGCCAGGAAACAAGAGCGGCCACGCTGAGGCCCCGCTGCATGGGCAAGCCCAGGCACAGGCCTGAGAACGCTCTTGGGACCTCCACATCTAATCTAGCAACATCAGCCCAGGAAGAACATTCTGCCCTGGACAATGCTGCAGGGAGAAGCAGGAGCCTCAGAGCCTCCAGAAGAAGGCAGCAGACTGGGACAGCACTAAGGAGACTCTGAAAACCACTACTGGAACCACAGCCCATGGAAGGAGGCCAGGATCTACACACTAACCCCTAACAGGGTGAGTGCCTGCTGAAGTAAGACCCAGCACTTCCCAGGAGCTAGGAAAATCACAACTTGAATGAGCAAAGACAATCAACAGATACCACCACCAAGATGAATCAGAGGCTGGAATCAAAGCAGCCATAACAAAATGCTTCAATGAGTAACCACAAATACTCTTGAAACAAATAAAGGAAAAACTCCAGAAAATCTCACCAAACAGATAAAAGACATAAAAAACAACCAAATGGAAATTATATAGCTGAAAAATATAATAACCAAGATAAAAAAAAAACTCAACGGATGAATTTCACAGAAAATTGATTATGGCAGAGGAAAGAATAAATGAATTTGAAGATATAACAACAGAAAATACTCAATTTGAACACCAGAAAGAAAACAGACTGAAAGAAAATGAACAGTCTCAGGAACCTGAGGGACAATGGCAAATGGCCAATAGTCATATCACTGGAGTCTCAGGAGAGGGGAAAGAGTGGGGCAGAAACAGTATTTGAAGAAATAATGTTTGGAAACTTCCCAAATTTGGAGAAAGACATAGCCTACAGAGTCAAGAGGCTGAGCAAATTCCAAATAAGATAAACCCAAAGAAATCTATTCCAAGACATATCATAATTAGACTTCAGAAAACCAAAGACGGAGAAAAACTACTGGAAGCAGTCTCTGTTCCTCATTCTAATTGGACCACCAATGTCTCATCCGAAACCAGAGACTAGAAGGAAGTGGCACAGTATTTTCCACATGCTGAAAGAAAAGAACTGTCAACTGTGAATTCTACACTCAGTGAGAATATCCTCAGGAATGAAGAGGAAGAAGAAAAGCTGAGAGAATTTGCCATGAGCAGACCTACCCTTAAAGGACGGATAAAGAAAGTTTTCCAAACAGAAAGAAACGACAACAAAGAGACACTTAGAGTTTCAGAAAGGAAAGAACAATGGAATGGGGGAAAATCCAAGTGAATATGGTGGGCTATCTTTCTCCTCATGAGTTTCTTAAACAACATTTGATGGTTGATGATAAAAAATCACACCAGCATATCCGGTCAACGTACACAGAGCAAACACTCAGGACAATGGTATTTGAAAAGCAGGAGGGTAGAGGGACCTCAGCGGAAGTAAGGCTGCTATCCTCCTCTTGAAGTAGTAAAATGTCCAAACCCGTAGCTTTGATAAGTTACTTATGCATATTGTAATATCCAGAGCAAACATGAAAAAAACTATAGAGTTACATATGCAAAAACACTAATAAATAAATCCAAATGTAATTTTAGAAAATGTTCAGGTAACCCACATTTACCTGGTAAGAAGGTAAGAAAAGAGACACAGAGCAATGAAAAACGAAGTGAACAAGCAGAAAACAAATAAGAAAATGGCACAGTTAAACCCTAACATATCAATAATTCAAACATAAATAGTCTAAACAGACCAATTAAAAGATTGCCAGAGTGCACGCTGTGCATATGCACGCACACACACACACCGCAACATATGGTCTACAAAAAAGTACAAAAATACGGTGAAGGGGTGCTGCTCTCCAAATGGCTGGTGCTCACCTGGGACCAAGACTGCACGCTGAGGCACCAGAGGACAGACGCTTCCAACTGGGAGTGAAGACTGAAGACACACCTCCCTTTCTGCTCACAACACCACTACTACCTGTCAACAGGAGGGGGGCACTGAAGATTGACTACAGCAAATGGGTATTTGTCATGTTTTCTTCTCTATAACCTGAAGACCACAAATGGTTTCCAAAGAACAGAAAATAGACACTTAATATATTTTTAAAATCTTCCCTTTTTAATGTTTTTGTCAGAGAAAGCAGAAATACCAGTAAGTCCTCAAAGGCTTTTAAAAGTCTTGATAATTTAAAAATAAAAATGTACCTAAACGTTATAGTAAGATTGTGTTATATTTATATTTGACCCCCAAAAATCTTTAGAGTACAGTTGTACTTGTGTGTGACTTTTCTCAACGGTATACAAATATTTTTGAATTATTTTTATATATTAGACTTTGGTATACTGCTAAATGTTTTATGATTCTTCCCCCCAAAGCACCAGATTTTTTTTTTTTTTGAATAAGCAAATCAGAGTAGTTTTCTATACATTATGGAAAATAATCACGGGGAAAAAAAGTAGATTTTTCTTGGAAACTTGATGCTGCTGGTATGTTATCTATGAGACCGTGAACAAATCCATTTCTATGAACCTCTCCTATTTTCTTGTTTTTAAAACAGGGTATATGAAGATGTCTACTCTCAGAAGATTATCAGAAATATCAAATTGAAACAGCTTGAAAAGTGCTTTGAAAACACAAAAGCACTGTGCAAATATAAGTTACTACTTACTTAGACCTATTATGTGTACAGATGGAAGTGTCCTTATCAATAGAATGCCTCTACCTTATGAGCTTTAATATTTAAAAGATGAGGGAAAAAAACAAGATTGAATTCTCGTTGGTCTTGTGTTATACACTCTCAAAATTTGGTTCCTCCAAAAAAAAATATGAGTTTCAATAATTAATTACTAATTCCCTATCTTTTTAAATAAATCTTCCCCTAAAAACAGTTTACTAACTCTTTGGATTAATAATCGAGGCTCTATAATGCTATCTGGATGTTTATAGAAAACTCACACAGGTTTTGGAAACCTCTGCTGCTCTATCCCTAGGTTCTCGTCTCTCTGCTTGTTCACCTGTCAACTGCTGCACTTTCTAGGGTCAGCCCACATGCGGTCAAGGTGTCTGCTATAAACAACATTATGAAGCAAGATTCCTTATTGAATCTTCTTTCAAAATCAAATGTAAAATGCACGCAGAGACCCCGAATTCCTAAATTCTTCAGAGTATCATCAATTTCATGTGAAATCAACTTGGCAATTCTGACACAGCTCAGCAACCAAAGGCAACACCCCTAACATCGTAAGTCACTGGATGTGGCAAACTCAACACACTTTCAACAGTCTGAAGATTCTGGACATGATTTCTTCTCACTTTAAAAAAGATTTTTAGAAATTAAGTATGAGCAATTTTTGGGTAGGCAACTATAAACAAATCCCATGAAGTCAAAGACTTTGTTTTGTTCACACTTGGAACACATAGGAGGTAGTCAAATATTTGAAATCTGGACACATCTGTAGTCTCTTATAATGGTTTCTTTCTCTTTCATTTAATTCAAAAAATGTCGAGACTTCAGATAGGCCAATCTTCTCCCTAACGCCTGCCCCGCCATCGCCCCACCAAGTGCACAGGCAGGCGCCACGTGGAGTCCCTGCGGTCCCGGCCCTGGCGCTTGGGCAGTGGGGTATGTCACCAGCCACCGCCGAACCCCCTGGGACAGGGCTTTGGAGGAGGCTGTCAGAAGACAGAAAAGCAGCACTCGGTTTGCTGTGAGCAGGAGGAGTTACTAAACAGACACAGAATTGGTAGTTATAGTACCACCGGTCTTTGGGAGAGAACCAGACTGACAGTGTGACACAGACCAGGGAGTAAAATCTTGCTCGCTCTGTTCTGCTCTATCAACTAGCACAGCACGTAGGGCAGGGGCGCTTCTACGGAAGAGATACCAAACACACACCTCAGTGGTTCCAATGCCCAGCCCAAACCCCGCGCCTGACCCAAGATCACCCTGCTGGGGGCCACAAAACTCCACTGTCCCCACTTCTCAATACCCGATGAATCTCATGAACTTCCCAAATGTTCTCCAGGTCGGCCCCTCCCAGTCTGCCAACCACTGTCCTCCGGAGGTGACCGGAAGCCATCTCAGCCCCGTCTGTTTGCTCTGCCTGTCCACTGGGGACGTTCCCGCCGTGCTCTGACCTTCCACCCGCTGTCCCGCTGACGGCAACGCCTCCACGGGAGGCCAAGGCTGCACCGATTGTCAGGCGCCTGTGGCATGAAACGGAGTTTGCTGGCAAAGAAAGCCCCACTCGGTTCTGTGTACTTGCTGAGGGGGTGAGGCTTACTTCCACAGTGTGCAGCTCGTGTTTTGGACCCATGACGGGACCCTGTGGTCATACCCACCAAAATACTCTCTGTCGTACCCAACTCCGCTTCCCAAGGTTCTCCTCGCGCTGCCTCTGCCTCCCACCACTCAGCGCTTGCTTTCGGCAGGTGTTTGTGGTCTGCGAAATTGGAAGTTTTATGCCTCGCTTCACAGGTGAAGGCCAGGGTGAGAGAGAAACCGCAGGCTCCCGGTGCAGAAGGGCCATGACAATCGATCCGGCCAGGACCAAGCGCGGCCCTGCAGAGGAAGCGCGGCTCTGCTGCGCACCCGCAGGGGACAGAGGAGTACACTCGGAGATCCCAGTGTTCGATCATCAAGAACGAGAACTGACTGTGTGGCAGACGCTGCTCTCAGCCGCCACGTAAAGTGACTTGTGTGGTCTTCACAACCATGCTGTGGGGTGAGCGCCACACGCCCAGTTTTACAAACGAGACGCGTGAGGCTGGCAGGGTGGGCGCAGGACTGACTGCAGCTTACCCCAGTGCTGAGACGCAAACTCGGGCCTGACTACAGAGCTCCTTCCACGCCAGCCTGGAAGGCACTGTGGAGAACACGCCACCGCGTCCCCACTCACGCAAGACCGGAGGAGCCTGACTCCTTCCAGAAGGGCAAGCACCAACAGGAACACCAGCACGCTGCCCACCTGATCATCTCCAGGTGGTGGTTCCGCCCTCCGCTCCCTCACCGATCACTTTCTTCCTCTTGTTTCAGTGATTTGGGTAGGTGTGCTCTCTCCTTCACTCCTGGTGCCAACTCACATCCTTAGTGGCCAGGACCGTGCCTAACAGGGAGCCCTGGGAAAGTGCTGGGACAGAGAGACGGGAGCCTGCGGGCAGGCTGAGAGCCAGGGAAGGAACAGCCAGACAGCAAGGGACAGAGACCACGTGGATGACCCCAAACTGCGGGCAGTGCCCATCTGCCTGGCACCCCTGCTGCCCCTCCCCCTGCCTGGAGGGACCGTATGTGAGCTGAGACCTGACCGGCAGCTGATCCCCACCAGGCACTGACTGGGAACAGCTCCAGACAGGCTGGACCAGAGACACAGAGATCCTTTTCCTTCTGAGTTCTCCAGGGTGGTTCCTTCCAAGGACATTAGCCTAAAGACGCAAAAGGAAAGGCTTCTAACGGTGACATGTCAAGTTCTAGCACACACAGCAGGAGGGCACCGAGGGCAGCGGGATCTCCACTCAGCTCAGACTTCACCACCTCATCCCCCGCCCCACTCGCTCCTCTTCCCAGAGCTGTGCAGGCATCAGAAACGTGCTGAGCCCAGTGAGTTTTTTGTTTTTGTCTTCATACTCAGACCTAAGCAGCAGGCACCCCATCAAATTCTCAGCTGGGGTGAGTTAAGTGTCATTCCAGAACAAAGAATGGTTCATTCACTTACACATTCATTTTCGGTGTAATAAAGCATGTTTGTTTTTAAAATAACTTCCAAGTTCTTACACATGGTATAAGAAAGCACGGTTCTTTGTCCTCCCAGAACAGTGGCACACGAGCCAGACATTACTGCCTTTCAGATTAACCCTAATGCGTAACCTTGACTACTGACATCGTGGGGGGAACAGTGGCTGCCTGTGGCAAAGGGAATGGGGAGGGGGGTTGGCAGTTAGGGGTGGAGGAGAGATTTCACATTCACTAACACACAGCCTCGTGCAGTTTGAGCTTCTAAGCAGGTACATGATCACCTTCGCAAAAACACAGCTGACCCTGAACAGCACCGGTTCGAACGACGCGGGTCCACTTACAACATGGATTTTCTTCCACCTCGGCCACCCGAGACAGACAACCAACCTCTCCCTCTTCCTCCTCAGCCTACTCAAAAGGAAGACGAGAAAGACCTTTGTGATGATCCAATTCCCCATAATAAATAGTAAATATGTTTTCTCTTCCGTATGATTTTCTTAATAACGTTTTCTTTTCTCCAGTTTACTTTACTGTAAGAAGACAATATGTAATACATATAATATACAAGTATGTGTTAATCAACTATTTATGTTCTCAGTGAGGCTTCTGGAAAATAGTGGGCTGTTAGTAGGTAAGTTCTGGGGGAATCAACTCATACTCTGATTTTCGACTGCCCAGGGGGTCAGCGCCCCAACCCCTGTGTTATTCAAGGGTCAAATGTGTATTTTTATTAAAACAAAAATAAAATACAACCTAGACACCAGGGCCTTTCCAGAGCTCTTCCAGCCTGAGTGCAAGCGGAGTGCCCTGTACCACTGGAGGCAAAACAGCATCACTAGAATGAAAGGACCACGCCCTCCGGCGTACAGCCACGTTTGGCCTCCATATTGGGGGTTCCACAGATTCAACTAACCACGAACAGAAACTATTCAGGGGGGAAAAACAGTAAAAAATACAGCAATAAAAATAACACAAATTTAAAAACAATATAGTATAAAAACTACTTACCTATCATTTGCATTGTTCTAGGTATTGTAAGTAATCCAGAGATGATCTAAAGTCTATGGGAAGATGTGCATACATTACATACAAATACTGCACCATTTTATATCAGGAACTTGAGCATCCACAGATGTCGGCATCTGCCAGCAGTCCTGGAACCACCTCCCTGGGTCCGGAGGGACAGCTGTCATTATGATGTGCTTGTTTATTCAAGTACTTATATCTAAGGATCTGAGCTGGGCACTGGGGACACAGCCACATACGAGATATGACACTCACAGAAGTGGGACCGGCAGAGCAGTTGGGGACCAGTGTGAAAGGTGTCGGTGCCCACGGCAGAGGCCACCAGCCCAGGCTTCCCAGAGGAGGTACCCTCGAGGACAAGGCAGGGAGAAGGGCCAGGATGCCCACCACCACTGTGCTCCGAGAATGGAGTGGAGGTGGGAAGAGCCTCCACTGGGTACGTCAGCTAAATCTTTGGTACCCCAGGCTTAGGAAAGTTCTTGATGGGTAAAGTTGCTTTGTCTGCCTTTGCTGGTCTGTGACGTGGGTTCACTGCTGCCGAACTCTGCAATGGATGGTGTCTAACCAGGCTTCCTATTTGGGGTGTGCCCACTGATTAGGGTTACCAGATTGAGAAATGAAAATACTTAGCACAAGACAGACTTATACTAAAAACTACCTGTTCATCTGAAATTCCAGTTTGACAGGGCATCCTGTGTTTTATCTGGCACCCCCACTTCTGACGCACACTTCACATCCCGGCTTCAACACAAATCTGCGAGAAAGGTGCGATACCGTATCAGCCTGGTGGAGACCTGGTGGCCAGTGAGGCCGGGCAGCCACCTCCACCCAAACAGCCAACAGGAGGCACAGCTGGGACGAGGGCTCCACGTCACCCCACTGGGGGCCAGAAAGCAGCCCTTCCCTACACACACGGCCTCACGCACGGAAGAGAGCTGAGATGGGACATTACCCTGACCCTTGAAAGATGAAATGCATTCTGACAGGCACAGATTTGGAGGAAGCACATTTAAGGTTGAGAGATTCCCACGAAAAGCCACCTGAGAATGACAAAAGTGCACGGGGGGAATTCGGGCCACGCACAGAGCCCAGGGACTGTGGAGAGAGGTGGCAGGAGGCTGGGGGAAGGCAGCTTGGGGCAAGCCCGTGGAGGGACATGGTCCAGACTTTACACGCCAGGGCGGTAAACACCCACTGTGGTCCCACAAGTACGATTCAGAGGGGCCGCACGCTGCTCAGGCCTCAGAGATGATAAACGTCGGGGCCGGAGAAACGTCTCCTTTTGCCCAAACATAAGCCAGTGCCACTGTCCCCATCAAGGTCTGGCGTGCTTACGGAGCCTGGGCTCGACCATACCAGCTTCTGAATTGAGGGTTTGGATCTGTGTGTTTTAGGAAAACCAGTGGTGGGAGTTGAATTATATTTGTTCCCATGAGAAACCCGAGGCCCAGGCTGAGTAGGAGAGAAGGACACAAAGAGGCTGCTGACCAGGGGAGTGGGGCGGGAGACGGGAGACAGGGGCCACATGTCATGCGCCTCCGACCCTCACCTGGGTCCTCATTAGCAGGGGTCACAGCAGCAGCGTGGGCCAGCCCGGAGCCGAGCTGCATGCCCAGGTCAGTGTCCCTGACCCTGGGACCAGGCAGGGCTCCCCCGGCCAACCCTGCCCTCCTCCCACACTCCCCGGGAGAAGGATCTGGGGATGCGGAGCACGCGCCAGCCGTATTTCACGGGGACCGCTGCTCTGACAGCTCTCCGTGGTTCTAATTTCCCGAGGACGCTGCGCTGGCATGATCTACAGTCCTCCTGACATTTCACCTTCCTCTGCTGAAAAATTCATCCCAGTCCTAACACGGGACGCGCTCTCACAAGTGCGGAGGCAGGAGATTGATCCGGCTGTTGCTAATGCCAGCTGCCACTCAGCCGCCCTTTCCTGGGGCCCCAGAATGAGCTGAGCACGTCGCCAATTACATAGGAAACTTTAAAATCTTAATGTATCAACCCTTTTGCTGCATCTTTTTACATTATTATCCAACATGAGTGGGTATTTACCATTTCTAAGCATATAATCCCTTTTTGGTCTTCCTGAAATTTTACCAGCATGTTGAAAGGTTTTTCTCATTTTCATAGTACTTGCCTCTTTTTTTTTAAAGACTGTTTTTGCATAGTTTTATGTCTGGTGAGTCATGGGACCACAGAGTGGCAGGGACAGGCAGAAGAGGAGCAGGAGGCGGCAATCCCAGCCAGGTTCTCGGCCGGCAGAGGTCTCGCCACCCAGCCCCTCCCTGGCCCTCAGCAACCTTCTGAAAATGCACATCTGATCCCAGAAATTCTCTGACCCTGGGCTCTGATGTCACCTTGATGCCTCCAGAAAACCCAGCCCCCCCCACCTCCAGCCACCTCTCCCAGGCCCAGCCACAGGCTCAGCAGCAGGCACCCCTTGGCCCTCTCGCCCCGGCCTGGTCACCGCCACTGCCCGTCAGCTCGTGTTGCCTTGCTCTGCGCACACTTGCACGCCCCACTGCCACCCCCAGCCCCACCGCCCTCACCCCCACACTCCCACTATGTTTCTACCTCGGCATCCCCAGCACCTGCCCTGGCACCTCACACAGAGAATGACTAACCCTCAAACGCACAGAAGGACAATCTCCTCCCCGTTCGTTTCCGTGTTCTTGCAGGGCCACCGTGGCACACCCACTGGCTTAAGGACACATCTAAGTGACATACTTAAAATAAAATTCCTAGGAGGCAATCCACAGACCACCACCACACTCGGATTTGCAAATCCACGAATATCTAGATGGAACCCTGCCCTCTGCCACTCACAGGCCAGACGCACATGTTTTATGAGTAGAGTCCCATTCCTCAAGCTAACTGCTTTCCAACCTTTACCAAGTTTTTCCATCTTCCTTCGTGTTTACTTTTTTCACAAGGAAGCTTTTTAATTTTTACTTTCCCCAGGGGGGTCCCTGCAGAGATAACTTCAAGGAAAGGACCAGGCAGAGGGCTGCAGGGCAGGCCAGCCCACCAGGCTCCCAGGCCTCACCTGCCACCTGACCTAGTCCACACCTCTCCCGGCCGCAAACGGCTCCTTGCCCCATTCCAGACACAGTCTCAACAGTGAGCAACTCAAAATGCCTCAGCAAGATAGGGCCCAGGCCTGCAATGCCACCTGTCATCAGAACCACAAAAGCAGAGTGTGTGCAGGCTGAGGGCCCACCGTGTGGTGACGGGCAGGCTACCACTCGTCCCATCGGGTATGAGAGCCAAATAAAGACAGAGGCCCGTCCCCAAACCTCTCACATAAATAACGGCATCGAAGAATCCATGGCTGTATGGATCGAATGGCTCATAGGTTGACACCCTGACCCCAGGGTGGCTATACCAGAGCCAGGGCCTTTACGATGGTGATTATCGTTAAATGAGGCCATGAGGTGGGTCCTGATCCAACGGGACTGGTGTGCTTATGAGAACAGGGAGGGACAGGGATGTACGTGCACAGAGGGAAGGCCACGTGAGGACACCGCGAGAAGGTGCCGTCTGCAAGCCACAAAGAGAGGCCTCGGGAGAAACCCACTCCACCGACACCCTGATCTCGGGCTTCCAGGCTGCAGAACCGGGAGACGATGAATTTCTGTTGCTTGAGCCCCCAGCCCGTGGCATTCTGTTGCGGCAGCCCCAGCTAACACAGCAGCAGGATGCACGGCACTCCAGGCGGGGAACCCTCTCAAGGCCACCGTGCCTCACGCGGGGTGCCAGCCTCACGGAGCCACGGCAGCGAGCTGCTCCCTCTCCGCACCACCAGGGCAGAACTGCGGGTGCATCGGAGGAGGGCGAGGGCCAAGGGCAGAGCGCAAATCACCAGGCCGTGGAGGAACACGGCAAATAGCATCTGGAGGTGAGGGAGGAATTTGGCACGGTGTTTTTACAGTCTTATTGGAAAAATTAATTCAAGCTGAGCTCTGCCCAAGCACTCCCCTGTGGACGGAAGCCTGGAGAAAGGGCCATAAACAAGGCGCACTGATAAACGACAGAGCGTTAAGCTGCAAGGAGGTGTCCAGCGGTGCTCTGGGATCAGGTCTTATTTAACAGCCTCATTAGTGATCTGGAAGGAGCAGTAAACAGCACATTAATTAAATTTCCAGATGATACTAAATTTGGAGGTGCTACAGAAAGTCAATGAGGACGCAGAAACTACACGAATGGGGTCCAAAGAGGTTAGTGAGAAGTGTGAGAAGCAATACAGGATGCAATCTCAAAACAGGGAAGCTGATCAAAAACCTTCCCTGTGTTCTGGAACTCCATCTGATTTCCATAAGAAGACTGTATGAAAGATGCAGAGGCGATGCTCCTCGCTGTCTGGACTCTGCTGCTGCTACTCAAGTCCCCACACCCAGTGTCAGGAATCCAACAGAGTCAGCAACGGCCAGACGTGTCCCTGGCAGTCAGAGTTCTCCTTACCCGACACTCAAAACTCAGAAGCCAGAATAGATTCTGAGAATGTGGCGCACCGTGATCCCCAGGCTTGCAGCCCAAACTCAGGAGGGGACTTGTACATCTAACACCGTTGAGCTCATCTGCGACTGTCCAGCCCAGTTTGGAAAGACAAGATATCCTGGCACAGCACGTTTCCAAACATGGCACTCAGAGCCCAGAGGAAGAAGGTCAAAGGACTCTATTATGTCCTCGAAAAGGACAAGGAGGAACTAAGACACTTGGAACTTACCCAAGCAACAAAATATTTGGGTCTATAAAATTTAAGTGTATTTCTAAAGAGATAAAGGAGACAAGTGTTTGAGATCTCTAATCTCACTGGCCTCTAAGCTCCAACATTTGAATGTTGTTATAAATATCACTCGAAAGTGAAAATTATATTTCCATCCTACACGTCAAAAACCAATAACAAGAAAACGTTTTTACAACAGGGCAGTTTACAAAATTCTTGCCTCAGAAGCAAAATCCTTGGAGCCTAATCCTGCAGGTCAGGTGCTCTGGGGCCGAGCTGCACACTTCTAACCTAACCGCGCCGCTGCCCGCAAGTCACCTCGCCAATCCCCAGGCTGTGAAACGCACGACAGAACAGAGGACTGAACTAGGTGACTCCTGCAAAGCATCCCAGGGCCTGGCACACAAGTGTTACATGGGAGCTGCCACTGACATCATCTTTGTCGCTGTCATCGTCATCATCATCGTCATCACCCTGTTTCCTCACATGCAGCACAAGGACGATAAAAACAATAAAGCCGAAAATACCAGGTGACCTTCCCAAGTACCCACCACTGGCAATGAAGTTGCGGCCTAAACTCGAGTCTTCCGATGTCTCCTCCTCACCCTCCACGCCGCCAAGCACAGGCTTCCTTCCACCCGGGCCACTCGTGTACCCCGTGCCCTGGAGTGATCGTCCTCCCTCCTGCGGGATGACGCGCCACCCCGCGTGCTCTGGCCCTGGACACAAGGCCCTGTAGGCCACCAGCAACTCTGCCTCCTCTCGCGCACTGACGCAGGTGGGCAACAAGCTGGCGGTGGGTAGAGAAGTTATTTCTCTTTGCTAGGCTGTGTTATATTTATCGTTAACAAATTATAAATCAGAATATGCAGCAATGAAACTCACAGTTTATGGCAATAAGATTTAGTATCCCGTGCCCCAAAGGAAGACTCATTGAATTGAAACAATAACTTGTTCCCCCAAATCACAATCAGTAGGATGCAGGTGGACTGACACTTTATACCGTCTCCTATCGCTCACCAAAGTGACCCCAGTGAACTAAGCCCGTGTGAATCCCAAAGCAAAGAGCGCCAGAAGAAATACACCTTCCAATGTCCCTGCGATGGCCATTCAACTTCAGGTCTCTCTGGGCTGCCGCCTCCGAGGTGAAATCTCCTTCAGCGGACGAGGCAATTAGCACATAGCTATTCCAAGAAAGACGGGGCAACTATTTCTGTTAGTCATAAAAAAATAAGAACCCATAAAATATTTAAGTTTACCATGGAATACAAAATGTTTTCATTTCAAAACATATTTTACTTGGTTTGGTGTGAACGTTAAAGACAGGGCTGGCACTGTCAAGGTGCTTTTACGAGAAACGTCTGAAGAGGGCGGGGGTTCTGGTCCAAGCCACCATCACGCAGAACAGCAGTGACATCAGTGAGCTTCCTGCCTGGTGGGGGCTCACGGGGAGGTTCTCCAACACGACAGCTCTCTAGGGATGATTTTGTGACTTCCTTCTCTTTTCAAGGTGCTATTTCTTGGCACCAGGATAAGAAAATTTAATTCTCACCTTTCCTAGCTGAGCACCTATACCCTAAAAAAAAGGAAGTATTCAATGTTTTAACATCTGCACGGAAAATACAGAGTAAACATTAATCAGAGGCACACGGCCGGTGTGCGTTAGAAACCGCAGGACCTCGTGTGCAGCAAAGCGTCCTCCAGCTCCCTCTTTGATCAACAGCACTTGAAAACGAGCAGGAGACAGATCCTAACTTTCTCGCTGCCTCTCACGTACTCCGTTCTTTCAAAGGAATCGCAATCATTTTATCTTGGGATTCTGGTTGCACAAAGAGGAGCCTTAACATATTCTTTTCCAGGAAAAACCCACTTCTCATGGCTTATTTTCACAATGCAAAGTAACCATTTAAATTCAAAAATGCAATTTTCTTCTAACTTGGTGCAGAGATAAATGGGAAACTGTGGCTTTAAACAAAAACAAACGTGTGCTGAGCGGGTGATACAGTTTGCGCTACGATCAGAAACCCTCAGCAGACCCGCCCACCTACCCAGCGCTACACAGGAAGCAGACTGGCTGGAGTTTGAGTCCAGGACCAGAGCACACAGGGTGCGCGGTCACCCGCAGGGAGGAGGAGGACCACGCCAGGGCACGGCACAGACAAGTGGCCTGGACCGAAGCCTGTGCTCGGAGGCGCGGAGGGTGACGAGGCGACATCAGAAGACTTGAGTTAAGGCCACACCTCCACTGCTAGGACTTTGCAGCTACAAGGAATCTCAGGAACCATCCAGTCTACAACTTAAGGAGGACCGCCCCGCCCCCGAGCAGGCAAGGACCTCAGACGTCACTCCAAGGAGCTATCCCACCACAAAGACGCCAGGGCCCCGGGGAACAGAAGGCGCAGACACCGCACTCACCGATTTGTTCTCAGCAGTGAAAACCTCCAAAGTCCACCACGTCGCCCAGGGCCACACGAGCTCAAAGGATATCGGTGGCTCTTGAAAATAAAGGTTCTGACAGCCAACCACTGAGAGCATTTGCATCCCGGGGGTCAGCGGTGAGTCTCACCCTCACGGCACGGGAAGATGGCCCAGACCCAGCCGTGGGGCAGGCCACAGCACAGCCAAGGCCCGGGTGGGATTCTGAAACCCCCTCTCCCCCAGGGGGTCAGAACAGCCCTCCCCTCGCACAGCTTTCCATGGTGCCTGGGCTTTAGGGCTCACTGATCTCAGGCTGCTTCCGCAACGCAGCAAGGACCCTAACGCAGGGTTTGCACCACACCATCTGGCCGGGCCACCCACTGGCTGCATCCCTGTTTCTGCCCCGCTGGACCCGGGGCCTGGGTCTGGTTCTGCACCTTCTCATCTCTCAGCCCAGTACTCAGGGTTGTGTCTTAACCACAACAGAAACTCAAAAACAACTTTTCAAAAGTGTATATAACAATGAATGTCTAAAGTGGGGAACAGAAAGGGTCTTAGCCATAACCAAGGTTAAACTTCCTTTTTTGCAGGTGACAAAAATTGAGCCTAGAAAGTTCAAGTGTCAAAGGTCACAGTATTAACAACCTGGATGGAACTGGAGACCATGCTCCTAAGTGAAATATCCCAAGGACGGAAAAAGAAACACCACACATACTCACTTTTAAATTGAAACTAAATGATCAACCCTCCTGTGTACATATGGTAGTAAAATTCAACAGAAATCAAGCAGGTGGGAGGGGGAGGATAGGATGGGTAAATTCGCACCTAACGGGTAAAATGTGCACTATCTGGGTGATGGACACACTTATAACTGACTCAAACTGTACCAAAGTAATTCAAGTAAACAAAAAGTTTGTACCCCCATAATATTCTGAAATTTACAAAAAAGTCACAGTACTAACTTTCGGTAAAATCACAGGGAAAACACAAGTCTCCTAAATCCAAACCCCAGGGTCTTTCTGATTCAGCACTGACTGTGAAGTACTAACTTGGTCTGGAACTTTGGATGAATTAGTTAGATTTACAGAGCCCCTTGCAGGTGTTCTCAACTGAACAGAGAGGCTGCACGCATAGTTAGGGGTGCACGAGAGCCCAGGTCCCGGCACTAGACAGGTGCCTTGAGGAAGTCAGAGCCTCACTGTGTCTCCGTTTCTTCCTCAGTGAGATGGGAACTCAGTAAGCCGGTGCTCACTGAAGCGCTCAAAACAGAGCCTGGCAGAGTCACACTCAGAATGCCGGTGACGTCTCTCCTGCAGTTGCTGATGTGGGCAGGGACACGTTGGCTGTGATGACTTTCATCAGCTTAAATGCAAGTCATCACTATCACTGCCAAATATATAAACCAAAAGTGGTCAACGTCATTGAAATGCAAGAACATGAAAGCCCCATAACCTCCGGCTCTTTCTGGAGATTCAGAAATTGGCAAACAAGCTAACTTATATCACAACTCCTTTCTAAATCAAATAAATAAATAAATAAACTAGCCACTGAAGAGAATACTTAATCTCTCAGAATTATAAAAATTATAAAATTTCATTGCATATTTGAAACTATTTGATGTAGACATGTCAGAAAGTCTGAAATTAAAGGTTTTAGGCCTAAGGAACGGCGTCTCTGTTCAGACCAGCAATCTGCCCACTCAGAGCGTGCTCTGACAGGGCACCCCGGAACGGCCCCAGCCTCGGGAGGTGGGAAACTGGCCCTGACACCCCTGCTTCCTTCTGTAACGGCCCACTGTGGGCCCGACACCCACACGGGCAGCCTCGCTCTTCCTTCATCACTGAGCACAAGGAGTTCCTTAAACTTTCTCCAAGCCCCACACGTGAGAAGGTCTTCGTTCCTCACTGGGTGTGGTCCCTCCGCCCAGAGTCACCACACCTGCAGCCTCGTGACACAGGCTCACATCACCAGCGTCCTCCGTGGTGAGTGTGTTTAAAGTTCCTCCTTACAGAGGAGAAGAGCCGTGTGAGAGTGAGTCTGGGACCCAACAAGGCAAAACACAAAGACGGGCAGGGCACAGTCTCCAGACGGGCCACCCGGGCTTGAACCCCGCCTCCAGCACCCGTGCACACACCGGCAAGTCCCGTAGCCGCTACAGACCCCTGTCCTCTCATCCGAAACATCGGGATCGCTGGTGATGTCTGCTTCCTAGTTTTGCTGGGACTAAACAATCAATCCAAGTGAGGAACTCAGCAGTGTTTGGTGGAGCCCACAGACGGTGCCCGACACCTGCTGGCTGAGGCAGGTTTGCTTCTGATGCTGTTTTGTTACAGCACACAGCAAATACACACCTGGAAGTTCTCGCTAGATTTGGAAAAGAAAATTAAAGTAACAGCACTAATGTTAAAACAACAGCGGGACAGAACAACAATGTAAGAAATTACGTAATAATAGTCACAAATACTATGATTTTCAAAGCATTTCATATATATGGGCTTCCTATGAATCCCAACCCTAAAGTAGTCAAGGCAGACATAATTCCTCCCATTTTATAGATGAGAAGACTGAGGCTCAGAGGCAGTGGCAACGCGTCTCCAGGTGCTGCACGGTCTCTGGTTGCTCTAGCCAAGGACCCCCCACCATAGCCCCGCTGCCCCTGGGGACAGGATCAATGGCCACCTGCAAGGGACACACAGTGGTGCCCGTGGTGACCATGAGGCATCATGAGGCTGTTCTCAGGACCTGTCCCAGCTTCGCCACCTCCTGGAGGGGCAGCGACTCCAAGTGGAGACGTCGTATTAGCATCTGAGGTTCACGACGAGTCTTTGGCACATTCCCAATATCCCTCCCCAGGACGCCGTCCTCCGGGCCGGAACTCCGGGCCAAGGCCGTACCCTGACCCAGCATCTCCATGCAGCTGTCCACGCCTCCAGAGAATTCTTTCCTCGGATCGCAACTCACAGTTAGGGCAGGCGGGCGCCCGGCACACCCTGCCAAACGCACGAGTTCTGCCAGCCCGTGGCATCCGCCGCCCCTCACTCTCGCTGCAGGCGTTTTCTGAGAGCTGACCACCCCGACACTGCACTGGGCACTGTGTGTCCATGGAGCACTTGGTGACCTCTCCTGGCTACAGAAACAGTTCCTCTTCTGCTCCCTGGACCCGGGAATGACCTCTACAGAACGCCCTCGACTTTCCAGTCCCCAGAATGAAACAGCACGAGGGAGACTCGCCATAAGGTCCCCGGGGTCCAGACTGCTGGGCCAAGGTCACCCCTGACACGAGTGCACTGAGAGACCCGACTCCATCAGGCTGGAGCTGTGACAATGTAAAAAGCAGGACCAGCTACAAGAACCACCATGCTCAGGCCCACGGAATGATCCCCAGGAATTTAGGAAGCCCGAGCGCCCAGGCCGGAAGCAAATGGCCAATCAGGGATCTCCTTTGTGATTCTTTTCGCCATAAGCGGTATTGCCTAGAATATACACAAACACTGCCCTTACCTGGTTCCCAGGGAAACGAGGAAAACGGGACCAAAGAGGAAAGCCACCGACGAGGGGGCCCCAGCTCCAGGCTCACTGCAACGGCCGAGGTGTTGGGCCCCCACAGCTACCACTCTGGATCACCCCGTATCCCGGATACGGTCCCCACGCGACCTCACCCAGGCCCACTGTGCAGACCCCGTTTGGCCCTCCGGGGTCACGGTCGGAGTTGAACCCACAGATGGGAAGAATCCTCCCGCAGGAGAGAAGACAAGGAGGGGGTCTCAGGAGTGGGGCACAGCCTGTCGGCTCGGCCCCTGGGACTTGGCAGAAGAAAACTGAGACAGAGAACCTGGGGCACCTTCTGTTTGAGGGGGCCCCGTGAGAGGGCCCATTTCATCACAAATCTTGCCTGTGTTCACCCAGAGCTTCCCTGTGCAACACCTCCCCGCCCCCACAATCCCTAGAACAGAGCACCTGTGTCCTCAGGGAGCCACGCCGGTGACAAAGGACAGAGGAAGTACATCCCGCGTGGCAAGATCCTTACGAACTGTCAGGTGTTTGCATAACAGGACCTGAGGGCCTTAGCCAGGGGACCCTCTGGGAGCCTTACGTTTTATTCATGAGATTCCTGTGAAGTCTGCATTCTGCATCCTAACTTACCTACATTCATTTCAGGCTACAAATGCTTTCATTACGTAAAATCAAATAAAATTGACACTACAGAAAGACACACCACATTTATCCTGGGGATTCAAGCATGCCGACACTCGGCCACCTACCCTGGAAGGCGCCGTGCCCCGTCCAGGAAGCGCGAGCACTGACGGGCTCCCTGGTTGGCGGGTTGCCGATGGGCGCTGCCACCCACAAGCCGGGGGCACCCACGACAGCCGCTGTGCTCCAGTGCAGAGCAGGCCGAGCCGCACCACCGCCCACCACTCCCGGCGCCAGGTGCACAACCCAGCGCGCGGCACAGTCCAGACGCTCAGGGCCCCGCCGTTCGGGACTGTTAGCGCAGCCCCGGGGCCCTGCCCGTGCAGAGGACACAGAGGAAGTACATCTACTCAGGACAGCCTCAGGTTTTCTCATCACTTTCTTTTAAATAATGGTGTTAGTTTAATTGTGCCCACTTTACAGGTGAAAGCCCAGAGGTTACTTGCCTGGTCCAGGATCAGAGAACGAGTGGCCAGCAGAGGGAAAGACGGGTCCGGGTTTTCCAGCTGCCAACCCTGGTGCCCGTCCCCTCCCGCCTCCGCTGCCCGGCTCCACCTGCCTTCCTGGCGAGGTGAAAGAACGTCGGAAAGTAACTGGGCTGTTTCACACGTGGCTTCCCTCTGTCCCCTTTCATGCGTTTTGACAGTGGCTCTTGCTAACTCAAAAGACGCCTCATGAGGGACGCAGAGCAGCATGTGCTGGAGGGAGAGAGACAAAGGGAGGCGAAGAACCCTGCCTCCTGCGGCCAGCACGCCGCGTCCCGGGGGCGCAGGCCTCGGTGAACGCAGCTGTTCAGCTGTCATTTTTCCTCGCATCCCTCCTGCTGACTACTCGGGGCTCTCGCGCCACAGCTCCTAAAGGAATCCGCTGCACCTTCCGAAGTCTCGCCGAGACGATTATTTCAATGCAGTTCAACTCAGCCAATTCCATCTGTCAGTCCAGTCCGGGTAGCTGCTACGTCTCACAGCAACACGGTTTCTCATCCAAACTGCCACGTTTCGGAGAAGAGGGTGCCAGGACGAGAGGCGAAAACCACGCCGAGAGGCGAAAACCACGCCGCCCCCGCGAGCCAGGGCACCCGGACGCAGAGACAAACCACGCGCTCCCAGGCCCTCTGGGGCGTCCAGTCCACAGGGAAGGCGCGTGAACTCAGACAGTAAACACAGAGGTGATCTGGGCAGAAGCGGCCGTGCAGAGCACTGACGCGCAGCGGGGACTCTGGCCAGGGCTGGGGAGAGGCTTCCAGGAGGAGGTGACTGTGTGCTGTATTTCTTTTTTATGTTTTAATAAATTTTATTGTTCAAACGTAAGGGGTGCAACATGATGCTGTGAGATACATGTGGAGAGTAACAAAGGTTACTGTAACGAAGGAATTAGCATACCCGTCATCTCACGAGTTGCTAGTTTTCTGTGTGTGGCAAAAGTGGCTACAATCTAGTCATTCAGCAAAAATCCCGAATCCGATACTCCTGCTGTCCCCAACAGCAGACCAGTACCGTCTGCGGCCTGTTTGTCAGCGGGCCACACGGCAGGAGGTGAGCAGCTGGTGAGCAAGTGAAGCTTCATCTGTATTCACAGCCGCTGCCCATCGCTCGCATCACCGCCTGAGCTCCGCCTCCTGTCAGATCAGTCGACGTCTCCCATCACCCCAGATGGGACCGTCCAGTTGTAGGAAACAAGCTCAGGGCTCCCACTGATTCTGCATCATGGTGAGTTGTATAATTATTTCATTATATATCACAATGTAATAATAAATAAAGTGCACAATAAACATAATGTCCTTAAATTATCCCAAAACCACCGCCATCCCACCCCCGTGGCCTGTGGAAAAACTGACTTCCATGAAACTGGTCCCTGGTGTCAAAAAGGCCGGGGCCGCTGGGCTATACTATTAACAGTGATCTCTACACTTGTTCATCTTGTAGATCTGCGACTTTGTATCCTCTGGCCTACGCCTCCCCATTTCCTCTCCCCCACCCTCACCGTCTTACTCCCTACCTCTGCACATCCAACCTTTTCTGTTGTTTAGATCTACGTGTCAGGCTATCCCGTGCTTCCAAGGGTGAAGAAGAGCTCACTATGGGCAGGAGGGAGGGCAGCGAGGGGGCCAGGGACACAGAAAGGCACGGAGGTGGGGGAGGCACAGGGGAACCCCTGGGGAGCAGTGTGTTGGCATCGGTCCTCCGACCCAGACCTCCCGGTCTGAGCATACTCTGTGCTCACACACCTGTCACTGCACCTGAGGGGAAACACAAGACTCCGGCCCACACCGAACAGCCCGTCCCTGAGGACCACTTCCACCAGGGGCTGCCTCTTCCACCTGCTGACCACAATGCCCATCAAGCTCCAGTGACCTGAGGGTGCTGGCCTGGCCTCCCCTGGACCCGAGGTCTATCCACCACACCCCGGTGACCCAGGGGTGCCAGCCTGGCCTCCCATATGAGGTCCTCAGATGTTGACAAGAGTCCCCTGTGTGAGCTCCTGGGGTTCGGGAGTTGGGAGACAAACTGCTCTGGGGAACACCGTCTAATGCATATCGCCTCAGCCGTATGCAAGGAGTCAATTCAACTCCGCAAACGTGTTTTTCCAGCAAGGTCTAGAAGTCTTTGAAGATATTTAGAGAACACCAAGAGAAGTGGAAGGAGGCTTTAAAAATGGCTTGTGTCAGCACAGCGGATCAGGTCAGGACATGGCCCCGAGACAGGAGGGGAACACGGGAAGGACCACAGTGGGCAGGACACAGCCACACCTCTGGTGTCCTCTGCTGCCCGCGAGGCTACCACATGTAGCGTCGGCAATGGCGGCGTGAGCAGAGGCAAACACACGCACGAACACACATGTACAAAGACACATGGCACATGTGACAGTGTGAGCAGAGGCAGGTACACACACAAACACACAAGCACAAAGACACACATCACACTGCGACAGTGTGAGCAGGGGCAGCACACACACCACGGCCTAAGCAGACACACACACACAACATACCCTAATTCAGAAAAATAAAACAGATATTAAAGCAGCAAAGTCATTTTTTAAAAAAAAGTTTAACTATTAAAGTTTATCTAAAACATATGCTTTTTTCCCTCACTAAATCTTAAGAAAGCCTTGGTTGAGCCCAAGAATCTGAACATAGGAAGTGAGACACAGCGAAGACTTACGAGTCTGCAGGCAGCACACGTGGCAGTGGAAACGAATCGGGGAGGGGGGTAGATTTAAGGATCCGACAGCTCGAAAGGCGGAAACGCGACGAGAAATAGACGTCATTTAATCCCTGGAGTGACCAGGCTTTTTCCTGGTGGCAACAACGGAGCTTTCAGGGGTCCAGGTCTCCTCTGCAGGGGGTGGAACCCACCTGCCACCCACCCCCGTGCGCACCCACCGGCAATTCGCTGCCACGCGCCAGCTACTATCAGGATCTCCCTGGTCACCGCACGTTTCAACAGTACTCTCGAGACACCTTCCGCCCTGGGCACGGTCCCTCATTTTGCTTTCTGAGTGATGCATTTTTCGTGTAAAATTATCAGAAAGAAAAGCTAACGTTGTTTTTTCAATCTTCTCCATCCACGTAGAAAAAGTTATAAGAGAGTTCACCATACATACGACTCCCCCACAACTCTGAGACGTATTTTTTGGTCATCACAGAGAATGGCTGAATGAAGATCAATGGGAGTTATAAGTCCCTATCAATAATCTGTGACAATCTGTGTCCGTCACTTAGTCTTCACGTGAATAGAGATTTAAGCTGGGATAGATGGGTGTATAGTTCGATCTGAAAGAGTTTGAATTTTTAGGTTACTTTAACCTACTGCAAATTTTGTACCATTTCTAAGGCACCGCGGAGAGAACATCACCGTGCAAGCAGACTTCTGCCTGTGAGTGGGAGACACTGGAGTTGTACGAGGGGAATTTAACATGGCCTTGCTCACCGCCCCTCCTAAGTCCAGCCATAAAGGGGACAGAGGAAGGTTTTCTTGCTTGCATTTAATAAACCAAGTTGTGAGTCCATCCAATTTTCCTTATTTAAAAGGCCATTGAAATATTTATTCCAGCACACGTGTGTGTGCGTGTGTGTATGCCTAAGAGTTCTATCACATAGCAGACTTCAGTGGGATCTTTACATTACAGATAATGTAACGTTGTTTATGACAAACCAAGATTCCTAAACAAGAGTAGACCCCTCTAAACGAATTCTGCTCTAGACTCTCCCCTTAGAGGCCACCTTTCTGTGATTCCTTTCTCCTTTCCTCCCTGAAAGGTCCATGGAAGAGTATCGGACACCTGTGGAGGACGACGGCACAAACAGGTGTGAAAGAGGACAGCTGTCTGCTGGAAGCAGGGCGCTCCTGAAACTCGTGGACGCTGGCCCTGCGACCTGCCCCCTCCCGCATGTGGTCCTACTCCCGCACACTGCCCGCCCGCCACCCCACCAGGTGTGCGGCTGAAGGCGGGTGTCAGAGGCCCTCAGCCTCCCGACTAAAAGATGCTGCCGCTAACCACAGTATCAGCCAGCTAACCAAAACAAAAAGGAAGGGGCCGCAAAAGAGCAGGGACACAAGAACGCACACGTGGGGGCGCGGGGACATCAGACACGGGCCCTTCTCATAAACACGCACTAGTAAGTAAGCATGAGAGGGAAAACACGCAACACGCACCTGCGAGAAGCCTCCCCCGGCCCAGGCAGGGACAGAGAAGCGCTACTGGAAGATGAGGAGGATCTGGTCTGGACAAAAGATCTGTTATCAGGAGGTGGCAACTGAAGCAATGCATTTTAATCCAGGTTTGTGGTGGTTTTGGATTTAATTCATATTTCATTTACTGAAACATGGAGGCCTAGCGATTTATAGGACAGGTAAGTACAAAACATGGAGCAAAAGTGTCTGTTTGCAAAATACATTAAGTCCCTCTGAAACGTGTCTTCCGTATCACACTGCATGGCAAGCTTAGATCTTTAACTCCAAGCTCTTCTGAAGGCTTCCAAACAGGGCACTTTGTACCTAGTCCCACGAGAGTGGCTGTCGCGGCAGATGACTTGGTGTCGACTAGGCTAGATTAGGCGCGACACGGGGAATGGCTTCAAAGGGCAAAGAGCTAAGGTTAACACAAGCCGCAGAGCTCTGCCGCTCCCTCCTGCTCGGAGCGGAAGAAAGAACTCGGCATTTCACGTCGGAAAACAGCCCTCCATACGGGATGGAATCTTTCAGTGCTGCCTGTGGCAGGAACAAACTAGAATTCTTGGAACCTAGACATGAATGTTGTGAAACAATTTTGTCTTTCTTCCTAGAGAGGGTGACAGATGAGGGAAATATTTAACAGAAGATCTGTGCTGCCTCCAAAGACTGGTGGGAGGAGCTGGTCTCTGAAAGCCCCTGACTCGAAATGAAGAGATTTGGGATAACTTGAAGGAAGCAATCAACTTACACCTATGAATAACCAGAACAAGATTAAGCAGTGCTTCGTGACTGTATTAGTTTTCTATCGCTGCTACAATTACCGCCAATTCAGCGACTGAAGTCAACGACCACTTACAGCCTCTGGAGCTGAGCGGCCACTGACAGCCAGCCAAGCAGTGGGCGCTCAGTCCGACAACCCAGGAACTGGATTCTGCCAACAGCCCAAGCCCAGACGGGGACGCAGCCTGGCTGGTGCCCGGATGGCAGCCTTAGGGTCCCAGGAGAGGACACAGCTAAGCCGCGCCGAGGCGTAACCCATGGAAACCGGGAGTGAAGCCGTACATGCCGCTATAGGCTGGTGTACTTGCAGTCATTTCTCATGCAGCATGTAACACTACGGAAGTGGCTGCCGCGCTCACAAATGCCTGAATGTGGGAGCAGCTTTGGATTCTGGCAGCGGGTGGAGGCTGGGAGGCTTCTGAGGAGCAAGAGAAAAGCGTAGCCTGCCCAGAACGATGGCGGGAGGAGGGTGCTCGTGACCTGGAGGCAGGAGGCTGCAGTGACTTGGGGGCAGCTCTGTCCCTGGTGAGCTGGTCACACACACACACACACACACACACACACACACACACACAAACACACGCACACACACATGCACACATAGGGGTTTCCCAGCTCAGCGGGGCAAATGCGACAGGAGAGACAGATGGAGGGAAGAGCTGCTAAGAAGAAGGAACGATGGCTGGATAGCTTTGAAAACAGCCTCTCCAGATGGCAAAAGCCGCTAAAATTAAGAGACTGACTGTCAGGAGAGTGTGTCCCAGAGAAAAGGTCAAGGGCTGGCCACACAACTTTTTGTTGAAACCTTGGGAAGATCACAAGGTCAGAGTGCAGTCCCAGGGACGGCCTTTCAGGTGGTCGAGGGAGCGTCTCACAGATCCTCTGTCAGACCAGAGGGCAGAGGGTGAGGGTGAAGGGTGAAGGGTGAAGGGTGAAGGTCCCTCTGCCATCTCAGCAGGAGGCCCAGGTAGAGAAGGGGCCATCCCTAAAAGTTTTGCAGTTAGACTCCTGTCTAACAGAGCGAATCCCCATGAAAGCCACTGAAGACCTACAAGATTCTTGGGAAACCTGTTTCGGCTGAGCCGCTGTCGGCTTGGACCAACAGGGACAGAGTGGACAAAGGCGGCCCTTGGACCCCCAGACTTCTCTGGCAGGAAGGAGGCCACCAGCCCAGCCCAGCTGCACACACCCACGTGCCGCCTTCCACGGAGGAGGAAAGACGATGCTCAGGATGGAGACAAGACCCGGGGCCTCCCCACGGGGATCTCAATGGACCAGCAGCTCCTTGTTTCCTTCCATTCTCCCTGATGGAATGGAACATCGACAGCCGCTACCCCGTGCCCGGCCCACCGCCGTGTGTTGGGTATGTGGGGGCAGTAGCTGGTCTGGTGCCACAGGTCAACGGGCAGAGAGGAATTGTGCCTTGGGAGCTGTGCCCGACAGACCACACCGGACGTCCGATCGGCACCCGGATTCCACGCGGGTGGTGAGTGCCGGGACTCTGCGCAGGCGCTGCTGGCTGACACTCGCGGGGAGCGGAGATGCGCTCTGCGCACATGAGGGGCAGGGCACACCACCGCCGGCGACTGCTCGGACACGCCCCAGGGAGGCCATGGCGTAGGTGCCCAGTGGTCACATCTCTCACAGCCCCTCCTCGAGTAGCGGCAGGACCAAGGACCTGCCTCTGACCGGCTGGCGGTGGCGAAGGTGACGGGACACTCCGCGACTGCAGCGCGTGACGTGGCGAAAGCGAGGGCCTTTGGGAGGTGAAACCGAGGTCAGCTGACTTTGAGTTCATCAAAAAGGAGCGTGGTCCAAAGAGTGCGAAAGTCACCTCGCTAGAACAGGACCATCCTACCTTCATAGGTGGAAGCTTCCGGTTCTCTCCAAGAAAGGAAGGCTGCAACCTCCCTTGAGAGGGGTGGGGCAAGGACTGGCCTAGACGAGCAGAGGCAGAGGTGCCAGCAATGCGGGGACGCCGGGGCAGCGACGGGGACAACACACAGGGCACAGGCGGCCTCCTGGGACAGCACCCGGTTACCAGCGGGGAAAATACTCAAAACCAAACATGGAGCGGGTCGGGGGAGGGCCCCACTTGTGTGGCGTCAGGCAGTGTTTATCCCTAGTTGTCAAACAGAACAGCTGCACGATAGCAGGCACCTATGATGTCACCATCTCAATATGCTGCTGGGAAGACTTGGGGGGAACCACCGGAGGTCACAGTCCAGGGGGCGGGGTTTTCTGTCCCTGGAGGCAAAGACACACAGAAGAATAAACTGGCTCATCCTGAGCAGGTCGGGTTCACTCCTGATGACAGGAAGAAGAGGAGTGAAGCTGGGCTGGGAGACGCTTCCCCGTGAACGGAGTCCTGCCACTAAAACTAAAAACGAGAGATAAAGAGCACGGGGGAAAGACCCTTCAGTAAATAAGTGACTATTTAAAAAAAAAAAGATAGAAAGGTAGCTGTAAAGTTAAAGTAGAAAGAAACCTACACAGGATTCTAAGAAGCAGAGAGCCGAAGCACAGAATGCTCTGGAAGTGAGGCAGTGAGAGGAAGACGAGACCGAATGCATTAAAAGCGTCTTAAAAAGCATCCTGGCATGTGGGACAAAAGGAAGCGTTTTAGAAACTACATATCGAAAAAACACAAAGACTTTATTCTGCCTTATGTAAGAGAAAAAGAGATAACACAGGTATTTTTTCCCAAAGCCAGAATTCAGAAAGTGGTTACTGACAATGACAAAGCGAGGAGCACTGAGAGTCAGTTCAGCGTCTCAGATGTCTGCGTGGACGTAAATGTAGCCAGTCCCAGAGGGGGAGCAGGGGGAAGACGCTATTTACATGTATTAACACACAACGTGCACGTGTGCACGGAGCCGTTGTCACCAGGAACACTGGAAGACAGCCACAGCCTCTCCTTGCCACACCTGCACCCAAGCAATGAGAAAGGGCACATCCCTGCTCTCCCTCAACTGGTAGCATCGGGACACCTCTGTCCACCTTTCCAGAACCTCCGGCACGGTACTCCCCGATCCGAGAAAAAAAAGTTCCTGGAATAGCTGTGATTCCAGCTTCAATTCTTAGAATCGTAGGATTGTACTGATTTCTGCAAACATCCACTCGCAGTATCATAGCCTCTCCTGTGCATACAGCATCTTCATTAATGGTCAAACCTTGTAAGTCACACGTTGACCCATCAGCAATATAAAACCAGTCTTACGTAATAACCTCTAGTTAGCAAACACCGCAGGGAAGCTGCACTTACTTCTGTTGTAGCAGGTTGCCAGCACACCTTTATCTGCGGGACTGGTGCTGATGTGCCAGATCTCACCCACTTGATGGAGGAGGACATTTTTATTTATAATGTTGTTTTCATCGTCAAAATCTATGATGTGGATCTACGAACACAGGGAAAGAGCACGTCAGATCTCAAACGCTTTCCTCAGCATCCTAATCAAACATTATGGTTACAAAGAATAATCAAATGCATTTCATGACAGATACATCTTTAATTGTTATTCCTATTACACTAACAGGATGTACTTCTGTAATTTCATTCTTACTGCACTCCTCTCCAAAGACAAGGTGTGAAATCCTTGTACAGTATTTTTAAGATGGCAAGCTACGTAACACTGCCCTCTGGTCATATCCAGTCTTAAAGAAATAAGACCCCAAAAGCTCTGTCCTCCAGTGGCTCTAACATTAGGCCATCACTGGTGTTGGAGCCAGAGTCATCCACGGTTGTCCAGATCGGTCAAGAACCTCTCAGACCTGCC
>NW_012151163.1:864400-864997 GCF_000956105.1 Propithecus coquereli
CATAGGTGGAAGCTTCCGGTTCTCTCCAAGAAAGGAAGGCTGCAACCTCCCTTGAGAGGGGTGGGGCAAGGACTGGCCTAGACGAGCAGAGGCAGGGGTGCCAGCAATGCGGGGGCGCCGGGGCAGCGACGGGGACAACACACAGGGCACAGGCGGCCTCCTGGGACAGCACCCGGTTACCAGCGGGAAAATACTCAAAACCAAACACGGAGCGGGTGGGGGGAGGGCCCCACTTGTGTGGCGTCAGGCAGTGTTTAGCGCTAGTTGTCAAACAGAACAGCCGCACAATAGCAGGCACCTATGATGTCACCATCTCAAATATGCTGCTGGGAAGACTTGGGGGGAACCACCGGAGGTCACAGTCCAGGGGGCGGGGTTTTCTGTCCCTGGAGGCAAAGACACACAGAAGAATAAACTGGCTCATCCTGAGCAGGTCGGGTTCACTCCTGATGACAGGAAGAAGAGGAGTGAAGCTGGGCTGGGAGACGCTTCCCCGTGAACGGAGTCCTGCCACTAAAACTAAAAACGAGAGATAAAGAGCACGGGGGAAAGACCCTTCAGTAAATAAGTGACTATTTAAAAAAAAAAAGATAGAAA
>NW_012151163.1:867068-867684 GCF_000956105.1 Propithecus coquereli
CCTCCATGGACACTTGAAAATCTATTGATCATTAATTATTAAATAATTATTAAGAAAAACATTTGGCAGAACTTCAGAACACACTAAAGCTAAACATACACATATCCTCTGACCTGGCAATTCTTTTTTTTTTTATTTTTTAGGGACAAGGTCTCACTCTGCTCTATCACCCAGGCTGGAATGCAGTGGTGTGATCATAGCTCACTGCAGTCTTGAACTCCCGGGCTCAGGCGATCCTCCCACCTCAGCCTCCCATGTAGCTGGAACTACAGGCATGCCACACTTGGCTAATAGTTTTTATTTTTTGGTAGAGAGGGGGTCTCACTATGTTGCCCAGGCTGGTCTCAAACTCCTGGGCTCAAGCAATCCTCCCTCCTCAGTCCCCCAAAGTGGTGGGATTACATGGTGTGAGCCACCATTCCCAGCCTGACCCAGTAATTCTACTACTGGGCACAGACTCATCAAATGCCAGAGAAAGACATGTGTAAGAATTCTCACAGCAGATTTATTTGTTACAGCCTAAAATGGTAAACACGCCTAAATATCCATCAACAATAGAATGGGTAAATAAATAGTGGTTCATTCACAAAGTGAAATACAGTCATGAGAAAAGCAA
>NW_012151163.1:867734-868794 GCF_000956105.1 Propithecus coquereli
TCACTGCAGCCTCGAACTCCTGGTCTCAAGGGATCCTCCTGCCTCAGCCTCCCAAGCAGCTGGGACTACAGGTGGGAGCCACCGCGTCTGACCCTCGACTTCTGATGTTCCAATAGCCTTCAGGACCTATCACTGTATGTTAATTGTATTTTATTTTAGCCACCAAATGAAAAAGTTAAATATGCTATCTCCATGTTTTTCATGATAATTTTTAGAAGAATTAAAATGATTTCACATTCAATCTCTTATCAATATCCAAGTCAATGATAAAACATAATTCTTCTTTTAAAAATAAATTTGTACTAAGAAAATATCCATGGATCTGTACGAAGATTCATATCCAAGAATGTTCCCCATGGCATTGACTATTGTAATGAAAAAGTACAAGTCACCCAAATGTTTGCAATAGAGAATCGTTCAAATACAGTGCAGTATCTGACTGCAATATACTACTATGAAGCCATTCAATATACTGTAGAAGAATATTTAATGCCACAGGAAAATGTCCATTATATATTTAAGGAGAAGAGAAAATTTTTAAAACTGTACAAATGCTACATCCATTTTTTATTTTAAAAAAGTATTCAATGTCCAGACAAGAGAACTAGCAGGAAACTGGTTATCTTTGGGTGGTAGGATTATAGGTGTTTTTCCTTTACTTCTTTGTGACTTATTTGTATTTTTAACATTTCTTCATGATTAATATATATTACTTTTGCAATCAAAACAAACATTAATGCTATTTTAATACATGTTTCTATGACACCCACTAGCATCTGCCCGCCATGTTGCTTCAGGTGGCTTCTTGTTAGACCTGTGACTGCTTCCTCTCATGCAATGTTTTCATGAAAAACAACCTCCAGTCCTCTTAAGGAGTCGCTCTGGACTCACTCAGGGTAGAATTCAAACCTGCCCCTGCACAGAAGGGCTGTGTGACACTGAACCGCAATTTCCCCATGTGCACAGTGAAGACGCCGGCACTACCCTCCTGGGATTAACAAGAAACCAGGCGTGGCAGGGCGCGGCCTAATGCAGTACTGGAGCCCAGTGAGTACGAGTG
>NW_012151163.1:870524-876825 GCF_000956105.1 Propithecus coquereli
CTGTGATACCAATTTTCAATAATATTTATTACATTAGCCAATTTTTTTTAGTGGTGACAACCAATACTAAAAAGGCTTTAGTACAACCTGTACACATCGTAATCTGTATAATTCTTTTAGAAGGTTTACCATAATATGTAAATGAGAACTATATAAATGTTGAAATTGAAACAATAATCTGGTTTCTTGAAATCTGCCCCAAAGAATAAATGAAAAAGGTATATCAGGGAATATTATGTAGCTTTAAAATTATGATTAAGGGCAATTATAAATACCAAAAATGGTATAAGAGCATTAAATTTTAAAAGCAGACTATAAAATGGCATATGATGAAATAAAACCGTCGTGTGTGAACACAGACTAAAAGGTACAAATTCCGAAAAATTTTTGTGTTGTTCAGGAATTTTCTTCTTCATTATTTGACACATTTCCTACTTATCAGGAAATCCATTAACACTAGAAAAAAGGATGCACTTAAATGCACTATTTTAGCAAATCTCCTCTGAAATGCTCCGCGGCCGCAGGAGCACCGCCTGGCAGGAGCGCGCATCTGGGCCATGTGGACCAGCTTCGGGACAGCGCGTCCCTCCCCGGAACTCCCGTCCCCCGCCTGGCACCAGGCTCCTCAGCCCCTGCCAGTCTCAGGCCCATCTCGCCCCCGTCTGGGCCTGCCTTCCTCCTCGCCACTCCCCAGGAAGCTGTTTTCTTTCCCGCGAAGACATCAGGCGACTGCTTTCCTACCAGACGCCGCTGCTGGATCCAAGCACGCCTTCCTTCAGCTCGCTCTCCCAACCAGCAAGCGCAGGAGACAGTGCGTCCCGGCAGCAGGGAGAGCGGGAGTCTGTGCTCCTGGCACGCTCCGGTGATGGCACATAACCATCATTTCTAGGCTTAAGGAGTCTTAAGATCTTTCCACAGATCCTTACTTTACAGTAGACTCACAGACAGGCGAAGGTGCACATTTTCACGGCATGTTTTAACAGGGGAATTTGGAAAAGGATGGTAAGACAGCAACCGCCGTAAGCAGATCACAACAAAAACAGTAATGGCTGGTGTTTACAGTGCACCAGGTATCACGCTAAGTATTTTACATACACACTGATTCCTTTAATCCTAGCATAGCCCCATATTACTATTAACCACAGTTTACAGGTGAAGAGACTGAGGTCCAGAGAGGTGAGGCGCCCTGGCTCGCTCCGTGGACACAGCAGAGCCAGGGCTGGGCGCACGCGCTCTGCAGCCCTGCGCCACCTGCCTCGTAGGCTGCGTGACGAAAGCAAAGGGCCCGTACCTCAACTCCGTCCGCTGGGCACCACCCCTAACCCGCTCACGT
This sequence comes from Propithecus coquereli, assembly GCF_000956105.1. Lineage (NCBI taxonomy): Eukaryota > Metazoa > Chordata > Mammalia > Primates > Indriidae > Propithecus > Propithecus coquereli. The sequence continues at coordinate 871,858 of NW_012151163.1, forward strand.
GGAGGTACAGAGAAATGTTCATTGGATAAATATGTGTAGCTCCAGGCCGGCTGCAAAAACAAGCAACGCAATGGAGAAAGCGCCGCAATTAAGGCGAGCACAGAGGACCGCGGAGCAGAGAAGAACGACCCAGTGCGATGGGCTCGGCAGGTCGGGAAAGACGGGTCACCCGTGCGCTGTGCCTAAATCTTACCCTGAATTCCTCATGCCTTATCTGATTTTTAAAAATGTTTTAATCACTTACAATGCAGATCAAACTCACATATTGTGAATGACCATTATTAAATTTTTTAAAGTTGAATCTACCAGTGCTGGGCGAAGGCCATAGCTGACACTCTATAAAAATTTACAGCAAGAGTTGAAATGTATCAGGAAGCCAACAGAGATGAACTTAACCAACCCTCCCTCCTTTCTGGAAGCATCGCGGCTTGGAGAGAAGTGCTCCCTGTCTCCGAGCCTCACCGTGAATGCTTCCCTGCCTCACTACCCGTTACTAAAGCCACTGCTGAGTAACTCCTCAGGAGCAAGACAGGATGCCGCCCGGGGTGAGAGCTTGAATAGAGAAAGTCATTTTTATGGTCTTATATCGACAATTTTCTTTACTCAGTTAAAGTTAGTACCCTGAAAAGGCATTTGCTACTGCAGTCTGTTTATCTTCATCATGATATGCTGAAAAAGAAGTGATCTGAGAGTCAAGAGACCTGGGTTCTAGTTTGGAAATTCTGCCACTTCCTGGCTGTGTTACTTCAGGCAAGTTACCAACCCTTTCTGGGCCCTTGCTTCAACATTTGTAAATCCTACAATCAAGAGGCATATGTCCACAGAGACAGGAGCAGAGAAAAGATGGCAAGTACTTGCAAGCGGGGGAACTAGAAAAAGGGGTGACAAGAAAAAGACTTCACAGAACAGATGATACGAGCTGCAGGTAGAAGAGGTGAAGACTCAGAAACCTTGGACAAAAACCACAAATTCCACTCCAGCTGAAGAACCGTCCACGTGGACTCCTGGAGGAATGCCAACGGCCCCGAGAGAAGCCAGTGCTTCAAAGGAGTAAGGAAAAGGGTAACACCAGGAAGCACTTCAGGTACTGCATCTCAGACTCACTGACCCGAGAGAGGGAAAGAGCCCATGAAGAGCTCCCCAAGTCCGCAGACAACTGGGCATGCACCGAAACTCAGGCCCCTGGGGACGAAGCCTGCGCCCAGGCCGCGAGGCCAGAAACGAGAGTGACGGGTGCTTGTACCACGCGTGGGCCTCCAATCAGGCCTCCAGGGAGAAGGCCAGGCCATCTGGTGACGCTCCACTTACCCAGGGCAGCAAAGTCCGTTATCATTAAAGAAAGGTGGGGGTGAGATGAGGAGGAGGAGGAGGAGGAAGGAGGCAGGGGGTGGAAATGGAGGTTCAGTGAGTCTGGAGTGGGGCTGGGAGCCTGAATTTTTTCCAGTCGCCCTGGTGATTCTGAGCCCAGCCCTGGACGGGGCGTGCAGGCAGAGGGGCTGCGAGAGCAAAGTCGTCATTAGCCAGGACACAAACACAGAACAAGAGAACTGTGGCCAAAGAATTTAAGAGTCACGGGGGAAAGGAGCTGTTCCATCACTGCCCTGCAGCGCCATCGGCCTTTGCACTACCAGGATCCTAACCACGGGGCTGCGGGAGAAGAGGGGAGCCCGGGGCCTCTTTGTCACCCCAGCATGCCCAGACGTCTCCAGAAGGAGGAGTGAGACTCGTCCCTCCTCTGCATTAGAAAGATGAGGCAAACCTGCGGAGAAGGCACAGTGCAGAAGCACAGGAACCCCGTCTGCAATACCCCGCCACGCCTCCCTGCTGCGCAGCCCACAGGCACACACCCCAAGAAAAGCTCCATCTTCCCCCTGAAAGGAGAACCCCAGGAAGAGGGGAAAGAGCCCAGAAATCCTCGCCCCTGCTCCCAGCACCGACAGCTCCGACACAGCACTGCACAGCACTGAGGACGCAGAATGAAAAGTCCACACCACAAAGAAAGGTCAGCAGCTGTGACCTTCCTAACAGTGTCAGAAGAACAGCACAGCTGAATTAAGTAGTGACGGGGCAGGTGCCGGCATTTTCTAGGGAACTAATGAGCACCCGGGAGGGGACAGCCTGAGGCAAAGCCAGGGGCATCAACCCTTTCAGCCAGCAAACCCCAGGACAGGCCCCGAGAGCTCCAGCTGCGAGGCAGGGGGGCTTCAGTGTCTACTGTCACCGGCGTGGCACGGGCTGCAGCCCGCAGCCAGCCTGCGCCCACCCCAGCACTCTCCTGTCTGTTCAAACGTGCACAGCTGGACATCAGTGGGTCCGAGTGTGGGGCTGGGACAGAGCTGTCCTGATTCCCAGGACATCTCATCTCACACAGAGACACTGCCCAGCAACAGCACATGTGCACTGAGCAAAAGTGCACACCGAAGCATCAGGTACACGAGCAAAGCTACGGCACATGCCTCACAGTTAATCGGCACATTCCAATGATGGGGAAGGGAAAAGGAGAGAGAAGTAGATGTGTGTCTTTTTCCCAGTTCTGCCACATGTCAGCTCCACACCCTTAAAAACCAGGTAACTGCTTACGGCCAGCTTCCTCACCTGTTTAAAAATGGGGACAATAAAACCTGTTGGTCAACTGAGGCATCAGAATGGGACCAGCCCTGACCGGCCCTGCCACCAACTCACCCACCCCCGCCGTCCCGGGAGCACGGCTCAGTCCACCGTGGCCGGGAAGGGGCAGGGCCCTGTGTGATGAAGCCACGTGCCCGCAGCCCACAGAGCCTGCTCGCTTGGCTCCAGATGGATCCGCAACACTCGGCTGCCAAAGAACCACACAAACACCACTGTGACACGACAGGCACACAGAAGACGCCATGAGATGATGGGGACACCATGAGATGGGGCCAGGGAACACCAGGAGATGAGGGGGACACGGAGACACAGAAAACGCTGCACGACACTGTGAGTATCTGCATGTCAGTTTCACCACTTCATTGCACACTCAGGGCACACAGTTCTGTTCAACTTTTGTGGAATTTGCACATTAAAGAAAAGAATTAAGGAGTTCTGGGGCTGGGCGCAGTGGCTCAAGCCTATGATCCCAGCACTTTGGGAGGCCAAGGTGGGAGGACTGCTCCAGGCCAGAAGTCCGAGACCAGCCTGGGCAACACAGTGAGACCCCTTCTGTAGAGAAAAATTTAAACAATGAAAAATTATAAATAAAGAGTTCTGTTAATTTACTAAACAAGCATTTGATGAGTGGATGGATGAATGAATATCTCAAAAATGTCACATACCTTTCCCAGAAAGACAAAACCAGTATGTCAAAAACATATGCTTACACCTATCATATAGATTCACAGTAGGTAAGTGTGGAAATAAGAAGTCATAAGACTTATCCTTTAATTCAATCACGACTCGAAAAATATAACTGCAGCCAGAGGCTACAAGCCTGAATTAGCAGGTTAACGAGCAGGTTTGTGAGGAACGAGGGCAGAGAAACGGCAGCTCTGCAGGCAAAGGGCTCAAGTCTCCAAAGCAGAGGGAGGGTGTGGAAGAGGCTACCAAACATTTACACAATCGTTACCGTAAAATTTAAATCAAATATATAGCTTTTTTACCCTCAGAAAGTTGAGTTTCTGTGTAAGACAGATCATTAAGAAGGACAAAAATCTCTCATTTAATATGAAAACATTTCTGTCACCAGGTCCAAGGACTGACAACTCGCATGCATAGAAACCAGAACCGCAGTCCTCTCTTCCTCGAGGTTTCGCTTCCTGAGGTCTCAGTTACCCGTGGTCAAATGTAGTCCAAAAGTATTAAATGGAAAATTCTGGAAATAAACCATTCTTAAGTTTTAAACTGCACGCCTTTCTGAGGAGCGTGATGACATCTTGAGCCAGGGACGTGAGTCATCCCTTGCCCTGTGGGTCCAGGCTATAAAAGCTACTCACCCGATAGTCATCGACATCGTCTGTTCCTGACATCCAACCACCCACATCACCACGCCTGACGATCCGGGATCGCCAGAAGCAGACGACCCTCCTTCCACCCTGGGAAGGCTGACAGCTGCCCAAGACCACATCTCAGTGCCTACGTCACTCACCTCACCTCTCCTCACGGGCACTGACGCACCTCACGTCACCACCAGGAGAAGATTGTATATCTTACATATATCCGTATATTAAGATATACAATTAAGATATTTTGAGAGAGAGAGAAAGAGACCACTATTCACGTAACTTTCATTACAGCATATTGTTATATTTGTTCTATTTTATTAGTAGTTATGGCTGTTGATCTCTTGCTGTGCCTAATTTAAAAACTAAACTTTATCATGGGTATATATGTATAGAAAAAACATAGCACACGTAGGATTCAGTGCTATCCGAGGTTTCAGGCATCCACTGGGGGTCTTGGCATGTACCCCTGCAGATAAGGGGGCTACTGTATTCCCACCACCCGAAGATAATCGTTGGCTCAAATATAATAGCAAAAGCAAAACAAAACTACTAAAGTAATGCTCAAAAGAATAAGTTTTAAGTTATTGAATTTGATCATTATACATAGTTGGATAATATTCTTTGATTTGAAAGATACATTTAAATCCAATGAAAGTTTCTGTTTTGTTTGTGTGGAATTAATTTTTGTTCTCAAATGTTGCTTGAAAAATCAAGAGCAAAATGGTTACAAAACTAAGAATAGGCTTAGTAATTAACATGTATACATTTGTCAAAAATAGTTACCTGATTATCATATTTAAGAGACTGCGTCCCAACCAAAAACCGAATGGCATCTGTTTCTGCGGTTTGAGGTGTTAAAGCACGTGCCTGCAGGAGGGAAGGAAAAGGCAGACACATTTATGAAGTGAGATTTAATAGAGATTAAAAAGGCAGTTTATTCGTCTACTGTTGATAAAGTACAAATCAGTACGCCCTCTGGAAGGCAATTTAGAAACATGTATCGAAAGCC
>NW_012151163.1:880835-882835 GCF_000956105.1 Propithecus coquereli
TTGAGCCACTAAGTTTGCAGCAATTTGTTACGGCTGCCTCTCCCCATCTGTACCTAGAAGCACCCCTACTTCTTCAACCACCACGTCAATTCCTACATATTGTCCCCAGTTTCTTGATTCACTCATTTCAAAACAGGGTAAGAGAAACAGTTAAACAGTTGTCCTGACCACTTGGTCTATCTAGTTTTGACTTGGTTTCCACAGCTAGAGCAAAACAATCAGATCTCTTGGGTGTCCACTGCGAAAATGTTCAGGGATAATAATTTCATGAACTATTCTTAGAAAACATAACCACATTATATGTTCCCACCCTTCCCAAAATAGTCAGCAGTGCAGAAAGATCAACCACTAAAATACATTTCAATAAAACCAAGAAAATGTATGTCTAGAGCAGTATTCACATTTATTGGACATTTGAAGGAAAAAAATCTATTTGAGCCAATTCAACTATTCAAAGCGGCTTTAAGGTTCCCATTGTCAGTATTCCTCTACCCTCTTCTGCAAACTCGGCTGGACAATTTTTGGAGCCTTAGATCTCTTTGTGAAACTATGAATTCTTTGTGAACCTATAGACCTTCTGCCAAAAATGTGCATACATAATACATAGAATTTTGTATATAGTATCAGCAAGTTCACGGAGTCTTGGAACCCCATCCAACTGAAACACCTCTGGCTTACAAAGAGAGGACCCGTGGGAGGGTGCGTGCCACTCCTGAGACACCCAGCCGGCCACTCTGCGACTGAGCCAGGGCAGTGGAGACGCAGGGTCAGGCCCATCCTTAGACGGGACATTAAGACCTCCAAACGCAGGAACATGCTGTCACCCCAGATGACAAAGGCCTGAAAGCCCCCCAAAATAGGACCCAGAAGAGGACCTATCTGAAAGGAAATGATACCTTACATTAGAAGACTTGTCTGCGCTTCGAGGGAGCGCCCACCGTGGTAAGTGCTCGGAGGCACGAAGAGGCAGAAGGCGTCATCTCTGCCCTCGGGAAACGTGGACTCGCATGAGGAGGGAAGAGACAGAGCCTCAGAAAGATGGAAAGACAAGATGAGATGTGATTAAGTATCAAAAACACTGGAACAGACCATAAGAGCAGCAAATTAGCATTTATCAATATGCACCCGCAAGCGCAACATTAGACACAAGGCAGGATTAAATGCCATCACTATGAAATAGAAGGAAAAAATAAGCAGATTGTATTAGCAGCTATTATATTGAATAAAGAAGGGCAATTCAAGAATGCAGAAGCTGCTTGAGTGAAGATAATGAACCGGCATTCAATTTACTTCATTCTGAAGCAATCTGTAGAGCCAGGAGCCGCAAACCTGGAGAGGAATAACGGTAAGCACACAGGAAAAAAGCCTAAATAGATCATCTGTTTCAGAGAGCGTAAAGCTGCCACAGCTTTAGAAAAGCACTACAAATTTGGAACTATCCTGTTCGAGCTCACACAAGAAAAGACACTTTTAAAAAAAAAAAATAGAAGAGGGAAATCATTCGTATAGACAAATCTAAAATGTATCTTTAAAAATCACAGCGAAACCTCATAAAAGTTTAATTCAAGAGCTTCCAAAAATTATTTAATTCTGGCCATTCTGGTGACAGAGCTATAGACATCTATCCATGTCTGTAATTCTGCTTCTTCGATTGAAGTAATGATAACATGACCTCTCTAAGTCTAGCAGTGTGATAGTTTCACAGGTGTTCCAATGACCCTAAGATCAAATTTTTATAGTATAATAGGTGACAAAGCATTTCCCCCTATTTAGTCTTGGTCCATCCCATAATTCAATGAGGCCGACAGGAAGGCAGCATGGACAGCAGAGCAGCATCCCCACTTCGTAGATAAAAAATCTGAGGACCAGCGAGGTGCAGTGACGCAGCCTCTGTCACCTACAGCTGCTGAGGGAGAACCCAGACTCCCTCGTGAAGCCCAGTCGTCCCTTGCTCACCGTGGATCAGGGTAGCTGGCAGCACAAATGACACGTGTGGTCGC
>NW_012151163.1:882895-890297 GCF_000956105.1 Propithecus coquereli
ACCCCACAGGCTTACAGCCCAGGCGTAGGTGAACTGGAACTAGATCAGCCTGCACTGACTACAGCTCCAAATCATCTCAGTCCTCCATGGGATTTACAGTGATCCAAGAAAATGGGACGGGGAGACAATCAATCAATCAATCAATCAATAAAGCGATCCGAGCAGTCCAGTGCTCCTAGGCCAGCAGCCTTCTGCCAGAAGAAGTCAGTCCTCCAGAGGAAGGTCATATCTGAAGCTCCTAAAGTCTTGCACATACAGTGTCTAACGTTTAATCAAAAATAGCCAGTCATACAGTAAGACAAAACCACATGATCAAAAACAAAAAGAAACAACCAACAAAAAAAGACCTGCAGAGGATTCAAATAATCAGCTGCCCTGGAAAACAAGCTCTAAGTTAATCCTTTATTAAAAGGGTTTGTTCTATAAAATTTGGCTTCAGTCAAAAGGCCACACTCGAGGACCCAGAAGGCCACATGTGGCCCCAAGGCCGCAGGTTCCCCGCCCCTGCAAGCTCCAAGACGTGCGTAGAGGAGACCTGCTGGCGAGTGCTCCTGGCAGCTATTCCACGTGAGGGTGAAGGAAGTGGGATGGGCAGAGGGAGAAGTTAGACTGCGCTGCACCCGCGACCTCTGCCAACCTAGCGGGGGCTCTGCAGCTGGACAGCCCTTCAGAGTCGAGGCCAGATGGCCAGGCCTCCTAACCTCCACCCCCATGGGTCATCACTGGACACAGGCTGCCCCTGGGGAGGGCATGTGACCATGGTCACAGGGACTCTGCTCAGCTGAGGGCAATGCCTGGAGCAAGACCCAGCTGAGAGCTATCACCTCCAGCAGTCTCAGAAGCTGCTGGATTTCCTGAAAGAGAAGTCTAGGCAGTATCTGACAGCGTAAATTACAATAACTACACTTAATGGGATCAATAATTAAAAGACAAAATTAAGAATTTCAGGTGATGAATCTGAGGCTTAGAGAGGAAAAGATCACACAACTGGTTACTAGAACCGTGGCTCGTACTTCAGGCTTATAAATGCAAGCCCAGCTCTGTTTTAGTACCTAGACCAAGTCCCTGAGGTAGACATCATAACGGCCCACCCAAAACGCCCACATTCTAACCCCAGAACCTGTGGATATGTTCATTTACACGGCAAAAGGACTGTGCAGATGTAGTAAAATTAAGGACCTTGAGCGGAGGAGATTATCCCGGATTACTTGATCACATGGATCCTTGACAACAGAAAACCTTTCCTGGCTGTGGTCAGAGAGAGATGTGAAGCCAGAAGAGAGAATCAGACAGGTGGCGGCATGAGGAGGACTCTGCAGCCATAGGAGCGGCCTGGGCAGCCGCTGCTGGCTTTGCAGATGCACAAAGGAAGACACAAGCCAGGGAATGTGGGTGCTTCCAGAAGTCGGGAAAGACAAAGACACCAATTCTCCCCTACAGCCTCCAAGAGGTAGGAAAGACTTACTGATGCCTTAATTTTAGTCTGGCGAGCCCCATGTTGGGTTTCTCACCTACAGAACTGTAAAATAATAAAGTTATGTTATCTTGAGCCACTAAGTTTGCAGCAATTTGTTACGGCTGCCTCTCCCCATCTGTACCTAGAAGCACCCCTACTTCTTCAACCACCACGTCAATTCCTACATATTGTCCCCAGTTTCTTGATTCACTCATTTCAAAACAAGGTAAGAGAAACAGTTAAACAGTTGTCCTGACCACTTGGTCTATCTAGTTTTGACTTGGTTTCCACAGCTAGAGCAAAACAATCAGATCTCTTGGGTGTCCACTGCGAAAATGTTCAGGGATAATAATTTCATGAACTATTCTTAGAAAATATAACCACATTATATGTTCCCACCCTTCCCAAAATAGTCAGCAGTGCAGAAAGATCAACCACTAAAATACATTTCAATAAAACCAAGAAAATGTATGTCTAGAGCAGTATTCACATTTATTGGACATTTGAAGGAAAAAAATCTATTTGAGCCAATTCAACTATTCAAAGCGGCTTTAAGGTTCCCATTGTCAGTATTCCTCTACCCTCTTCTGCAAACTCAGCTGGACAATTTTTGGAGCCTTAGATCTCTTTGTGAAACTATGAATTCTTTGTGAACCTATAGACCTTCTGCCAAAAATGTGCATACATAATACATAGAATTTTGTATATAGTATCAGCAAGTTCATGGAGTCTTGGAACCCCATCCAACTGAAACACCTCTGGCTTACAAAGAGAGGACCCGTGGGAGGGTGCGTGCCACTCCTGAGACACCCAGCCGGCCACTCTGCGACTGAGCCAGGGCAGTGGAGACACAGGGTCAGGCCCATCCTTAGATGGGACATTAAGACCTCCAAACGCAGGAACATGCTGTCACCCTAGATGAGAAAGGCCTGAAAGCCCCCCAAAATAGGACCCAGAAGAGGACCTATCTGAAAGGAAATGATACTTTACATTAGAAGACTTGTCTGCGCTTCGAGGGAGCGCCCACCGTGGTAAGTGCTCGGAGGCACGAAGAGGCAGAAGGCGTCATCTCTGCCCTCGGGAAACGTGGACTCCCATGAGGAGGGAAGAGACAGAGCCTCAGAAAGATGGAAAGACAAGATGAGATGTGATTAAGTATCAAAAACACTGGAACAGACCATAAGAGCAGCAAATTAGCATTTATCAATATGCACCCGCAAGCGCAACATTAGACGCAAGGCAGGATTAAATGCCATCACTATGAAATAGAAGGAAAAAATAAGCAGATTGTATTAGCAGCTATTATATTGAATAAAGAAGGGCAATTCAAGAATGCAGAAGCTGCTTGAGTGAAGATAATGAACCGGCATTCAATTTACTTCATTCTGAAGCAATCTGTAGAGCCAGGAGCCGCAAACCTGGAGAGGAATAACGGTAAGCACACAGGAAAAAAGCCTAAATAGATCATCTGTTTCAGAGAGCGTAAAGCTGCCACAGCTTTAGAAAAGCACTACAAATTTGGAACTATCCTGTTCGAGCTCACACAAGAAAAGACACTTTTAAAAAAAAAAAATAGAAGAGGGAAATCATTCGTATAGACAAATCTAAAATGTATCTTTAAAAATCACAGCGAAACCTCATAAAAGTTTAATTCAAGAGCTTCCAAAAATTATTTAATTCTGGCCATTCTGGTGACAGAGCTATAGACATCTATCCATGTCTGTAATTCTGCTTCTTCGATTGAAGTAATGATAACATGACCTCTCTAAGTCTAGCAGTGTGGTAGTTTCACAGGTGTTCCAATGACCCTAAGATCAAATTTTTATAGTATAATAGGTGACAAAGCATTTCCCCCTATTTAGTCTTGGTCCATCCCGTAATTCAATGAGGCCGACAGGAAGGCAGCATGGACAGCAGAGCAGCATCCCCACTTCGTAGATAAAAAATCTGAGGACCAGCGAGGTGCAGTGACGCAGCCTCTGTCACCTACAGCTGCTGAGGGAGAACCCAGACTCCCTCGTGAAGCCCAGTCGTCCCTTGCTCACCGTGGATCAGGGTAGCTGGCAGCACAAATGACACGTGTGGTCGCAGTCAGAACAGAAATTCCACGTGTTCTCCCAGCTCTCGTGAAGACAGGCAGAAGCGTTCTCCTCACAGAGCCCTGTTTCCAGTCTCTCAGCCCCACGAAGCGAACCCAACCAGCCAGAGGGCCGGGACATGCCGAGGGGTCGAGACCACGGCAGGGGAGAATCATCGGGAAGGTCAGGACGTTGCAGGAGCCGTATCAGAACCCACGAGTGTGGACTGCGCACACGGCGTCCTTGGGAAAGTCACAATCACACACTTGCTTACCAGACTAAGCGACGAGCGGTTCGCATGGACACCAGGCAGCAGACCGTACGTCCTTCACCAAAATTTCCCCACGGACCGCGGCACCCAGGAAGCAAGGAGGGCGGGTGGGGGGGCTTCGCTTTAGCAGTAGGGACCCAGGGCAGGGAGGCGGCCTCCCTCCAGCCGCAGGCGCCTCCCTCCAGAAAGGACCCCTTACCAGGCTCCGCTCTGGCGCGCCAGGAGGGGGGTCAGAGGGCGGGGGGTGGGGAGGAAAAACAGTGAAAGGAAAAGGGGGGACACCCCGACTTTTCATTCTGTGCTACCTGAATAGCCAATTCTCACCTCCCACACCCAAAAGGAAAAAACAGTCAAAGGTTTGGAGTGCATGAAAGGAAAACAAAACCTCTGAGTAACCCGGGGAGAGCTGAGATAATAACACTATTTCTAGGAGCCCCACGGCTCCAGCCCTCACGGTCATGTATTCATTCATTCATTCATTCATTCACGTAAAGCCAAAGGGAAGCCCAGGGCCTCTCGCCGTGGCCAAGGACCTTGCAGTCACGGCACCGCTCCCTCTGCACGGCCTGTGGCACAGGCTGTGTGTCATCCCCTCTCAGGCCCTTGGGACAACCCCAGCCCCCTAATTTTCAGCGACAGAGGTCACCCCACGCCTCCCCACAGCTCTCTGCTCTTTCTCCTCTCCCTGCTCTGGCTGCTTCCCCTCATGGAAAAACAGCTCACATCTCCCCTCACCCCTGACGCGCTCTCCCTCAGCGCCCGCCGCCCCGCGTTCTTCCGCTCACAGCCAGACGGACGACGGCGTGAGAGGACAGGGAATGCCCTTCCAGCTGCCACGAGCTCCTCACCTCGCGAGGGCCTCGCCTCCGCTCTGGCCACCGGTGTCCCCAGTTGCCAGATCTCAGAGCCACCTCTGGCCCCCACCCCGCCCAAGCCCCCAGACGCCCTACCAGGGGCCCTCTCGTCAGTTCCCACCCCTTCCCCTTTGCACCCTGCACTGCCGCCCGGGCTGCATGCCAACCTCTCTCAGTCCACGCCCTCCTCCTAGGCGCGCTCACTTTCCCCTAAGTGTGACCACCGTTAACAGGCCGATGATTCCCAAACGGGACTCTCGTGGCCACACGCTCGCTAAGCCAGCTGTGAGCCAGCTCTGCGCTAGGTGCCCACAGGCCCCCACAGCAGCCAACCACGCAGCCCTGCCGGCCTCCCCAGATACCTCCTGCTACACCCCCACCTCCAGTCCTCACCTGCCACACCGGTCCCTGTGGGTCCTCACTCCCGCCGGCGCTCTCCAGTCCCGCACCGCCTCCCTCGTTCCCTGCTTACACTACCTTGTAACGACCTCGTAACCAGTTTTCCCCGACACAAGTTCATCCTCCACCTTGCCATAAAAGCTACTTTACCAAATCAAATCTGGACCTTAGGTTTTCAAACAATGGGCTAAAGACTCCATTTCTCTCATCTCAAACTGGGAAATCACACAAAAGCAAGAAGGAGAATGAAAAACAGAAATGTAAACTCTGTCTGCAGTGAAACTCGGAAACATCCACGATGCAAAAGCACAGCAGCCGAAGACAGACGGCGAAGGCCACGAACGTCAGAAACAAGAGAAGACACCGGAGGCAGCACGTCCCAGGCAAGCCCCGGGAGCAGCTCCGAGGACTGACTTAAGGGGCAGGGCCGGAGCCCCCACATGGGACCACAGAAGCAGGTGCGTCCCACACACCACGTGGTGGGAGTGAAGCGGGGCAGACAGGGCCACCAGTACCTTCTGGGGAAGCAGAGTCCAGGACAGAGGCGCTGCATTGCGGGCCACCTGCACGGACCAATCTCCTCTGGCTTGCAACAGGTGACAGCTAAAAGAATTCCTCACAAACACAGCCCGTGCCGCAGCGTCCCTGCCAGCCCGCGACGTGGGCCTGGCCCAACTCCATGGACAGAGCCTGCAGGCAGCCGGACCAGGAAGGACTCGCCACTAAAAGACCAACAATCAAAAGGAACTAGCACAGGCGCTAGGCAAAGGCACGACAAGGAGAGAGGGAGGGGAAACAAACAGGAAAAGACATGAAAGATGGAAAATACAAACCAGAAAACGTTGCCACAGAATAGCTAAAAATTGTGAACAAACATATGAACATAAATTCATAAAAATTAATGAGCAATCATCTCTCTCTAAAAAAAAAGAAAAGAAAAAGAAGAAAAGAATAGAAAGGAAAAGACCCACAGAGTGGGAGAAAATATGTGCAAACTATCCATCTGACAAGGGATTAATAACCGGAGTACAGGAGGAGCTTGAGCAACTCAACCACAAAAACACCAAACAATACGATTAAAAATGGGCAACAGATCTGAATAGACATTTCTCAAAAGAAGACATACAAATGGCCAACAGATATATGCAAAGGTGCTGAACATCACTGATCATCAGGAAATGCAAATCAAAGCCATAAAGAGATAGCATCTCACCCCAGTTAAAATGGCTTTTATCAAAAAGACAGGCAATAATGAATGCTGGTTGAGGATGTGGAGAAAGGGGAACCCTCGTACACTGTTGGTGGGAATGTAAATTCATGCAACCACTATGGAGAACAGTACGGAGCCTCCTCAAAAAACTAAACTCCCACGTGACCCAGCAATCCCACTGCTGGGTATATATCCAAAGGACAGGAAATCAGCATATTGAAAACATTATCTGCACCCCCATGTTTACTGCGGCATTAATCACAATAGCCAAAGTATGGAATCAACCTAAGTGCTCATCAACCAATGAATGGATGAAGAAAATATGGTACATATACACAACTGAGTATTACTACAAAAAGGAATGAAATCCTGTCATTTGCAGCAATGTGGATGGAACTGGAGGTTATTATGTCAAATGAAATAATCCAAGCATAGAAAGACAAATATCACATGTTCTCATTCTCATGTAGGAACTAAAAAAGTGGACCTCATGGCGAAAGAAAGTAGATCGGCAGTTACCAGAGGCCGGGAAGGGGGAATAAGGAGAAGCTGATTAATGGGTACAAATATACCATCAGACAGAAGAAATAAGATTTGGTGTTTGACAGATGTATAGTTTACAATAGTCTATTGCACATTTCAAAATAGCTAGAAGAGAATAATTTAAATGTTTCTAGCATAAAGAAAAGACAAATATGTAATGTGATGGATAACCCAAATACACTGATTTGATTGTTAAAAATTATATGAATGCATTAAGTTACCATATGTGCTCTGAAATTATATACGTCCATTATACATCAATAAAAAATTGTTTTAATTAAAAAAAAAGAAAAAAATTCCAAGTAGAGATCGGAGAAGATATGGCAAGACAACTCGAGATGACTAAACATGAGCTGACAGAGCGCATGGAAATAAAAAACAGAATGAGCAGAAGAAGGAAGTCTGCAATGGGAAGGACCCAAAGACAGACACCCCCAAAACACAGCAGGGAAAAGGGACAGAGTTAAGAAAGAGCTCTTAAACAAATTTCTGATCGCAAACGAAATTAAATTCAAAACTGCAAGATGTCCAGGAAACAATAAAATCAAGAAGTCAGTGTTAAGAAGAAAATCCACGGGTCGAAAATGCCTA
>NW_012151163.1:890512-911982 GCF_000956105.1 Propithecus coquereli
TGCAAATGCACAAGGGCTGGGATTTTCTCTGTTTCCTTCTCTGCTGGGTTCCAGGAGCTTAGAATAATGCCTGGCATATTGCAGGCGATAAATAAATATTTCTCAACTGAAAAATGAATGACTTTTCCAGGAAAATATAAGTTACCAATACTGATTTCAAAAGAAATACAAGAAATCTGAGTTAGCTTGAATCAAAAGGTCAGCGGTGTAAGAACATGAAGCCACAGAAACAGGTGACGCCAACACCACTTCAGCTGTTTCAAATATACAAACAGAAGGAAAACTCCAGGTGCTTTTTATGAAGCCAGCTAGCAGTGAAGCAAAACTCAACCAAGAAAATACGCAGAAAATTACTCACAAATATTAATGAGAAAATGCTAAGTAAACCACTAGTAAACCAATCCGGCAGAGCACCCTTCCACGACCAAGTGGAATTCTTTCCAAACATGCACGGGTGGTCCAACGTTAGAAAGCTATTAATGTAACCGACCAAAGAGAACGAAAGAGAAAAATCATACAACCAAATGATCAGTTCCGTGTATGTAAAAAAGCATTTGAAAAATGTAATCTCCATCTTTGACTTCAAAACTCTGAAAAGGTAAAAATCTGCAGACCCTCCAGGGTAGGCGTGATGGCAAAGGGGTTTCCTTACTTGGCAGCAAGCAGACCCTTGAGTGATGGCCTGGCCCATCCATCCCTCAGCCCCATGGCACAAAAGACAACAAGTCCACATTCTTTTCACCCTTCTGACCTAGCTGCACCGAAATCAGGACTTCAGGAGAACCTCCCAGAACAGAAAGGGGGCACTTATATCCTTGTGCGGCTTATGGCCTGGGCTCTGCTTGCTTACCTGTTTTGGTGGTAAACTCAGGGGAAAGAGACTTGAAATGAGCCCAAATCATCACTGTCACCCACCCTCCAACTTCCACCACCCTTTCTGGTCTGGCCCAGCTCACTGGGGCAGCACTGGACTCAAACGGGAGCTGACAGATGTACCCCACAACTCTGTCCACACCTGCAGTACCCACTGGCTGCGCTGGTCCATCGTGAATCCCATGCCTGCCCCCCGCCACCAATTACGTGTTAGCACAGCCACCACTGGCTACAGGCTCACTCCTCCCATCGCTCTCATGTTCACCACGTGGGGATGTGACCCACAGCTAAAGGTCTCTTAATGTCAGAAGTTCAAAGAAATAAGGTTGCAGGAAAGAAATCAACCTGTTTGCATAGAATTTGAGATAGTCAGAAAAAATTACTGTTAACTAAGAACTATTCATTAAACTCATATTTAGAAAACTGATTTCTACTGACCAGTATACTAAAAGTGTGTAAAAGCATCTGAAATTTCATTTATACTATAAAAAATTCAAAACAATTACCACTAATCTGCTCAGCACTTTTCCAAATGGATGACCCTTTGTGTTGGTCATCTGCCTTTTATTTGCAGCGTGGTACCTGACTTTACCTTCCAAGCCTCATTCCCTCCAGTCAGTGGTCAACATCAGCTCTCCAGCTCTTAATGTAAACTGTTCTCCATGAGATGTGAACGTCACTGACAACCAAGGAACACCACTATCATTTTCAGTTCTTTTTTTGCTTACTGCAACGACGGTTCTTCACATTCAAAAAAGTTGTGGCCCGTGGAACTGTCTAATAAGTGCGAAAATCAGCTACTTCTTTTAAGATGATGAAATTCCAATAAAATATTTGACTCCCTTAGGAGGATCAATTCCATCAGTTTTTCAAATCTCAGGAAATAACATTTAAGTTAAACTCAAAGATCCAATACTGGAGATCAAAACCTCTGGGTTATTTGGGAGATTTCTGAGTGAGATCATTAAGTTATTAAGTAGCATTGGCAGAAGTAACTGTACTACATTAGGTAGTAAAGATTATGGAACCTTATATCTACCAATATGGTCCCTCCCTATGTAGCCCCATGTGTACCTAGTTAAGGAGAAAGCATAGTGGTTAAGAGGCTTTGAAGTCAGTTTGGTTTAAAGCCTAACTAGGTCAAAATCCCAAGTCTATCATTTACTACCTAAGTAGCCTTGGACAGCTTACTGTTCTCTCTAGCTTAGAGAGAACAGTTTCTTCATCTATACAGCAGGAATAAAAACATCTACCAAAAATGATTGCCATAAGAAGTAAATGAAATACAATGCGATGCAGAGCATCTGACATAGCTCAGTGCTCAGTAACTGGTAGTTTAGCCCTCACTCTCGTGAATGTGATACAGCCACCAGTCAAACCCTGTAACACAGTTTACTACTCATATGACACTTAGTTACGGCCTGGTATGTTATTTATTTGTAAGAATTTTGTCTGATTATGATGATTAGAACAACACAATGAACACACTATATGCCAGGCACTGTTCTAAGTGATTCAATTAAATATATTAACTCATTGAATTTTCCTAACAGCCACAGGGGTGGGGGTAAATGCTTATTTTCCCATTTTATTGGCAAGGAAACTGAGGCTCATGATTACATAGTAAAGGCTGGAGCCAGGATTTAAATCGTAGGAGTCTGGGTGGCAACCATTCTTTTAGTAACTAACACTGTTGCCTCTCTCTCTGTAACCTACTTGAGAGCAGATATCAGCCAGGCACGGTGGCTCACACCTGTAATCCTAGCACTCTGGGAGGCCGAGATGGGAGGATCGCTTGAGGTCAGGAGTTTGAGACCAGCCTGAGAAAAGCGAGACTCCATCTCTACTAAAAATAGAAAAAATTAGCAAGGCGTAGTGGTGCATGCCTGTAGTCCCAGCTACTCAGGAGGCTGAGGCAGGAGGATTGCTTCAGCCCAGAAGTTTGAGGCTGCAGTGAGCTATGATGATACCACTGCACTCTATCCAGAGTGACAGAGTGAGACTCTTGTCTCAAAAAAAAGAAAAGGAAAGCAGATATCATTTATATCTTTAACACATATTGCTGCATACAATTATGTATCAGGTACTTTCCAATGCAATGAACTGTGTTTTTTATCTATCCCTCAGTGCCTTAAGCACAACAGACTCTCAAAAGCTACTTGAATAGATGAAAACTAGTACAGGGCTCTAACAGGCCCTACACAGTTCTCACCTACGTACCCTCCCATCTCATCTCCTACCTCATTCCTCCCACTCATTCACTCTGCCCACACCAGCTTTCTTGCTGTCCAAAGCTGCCATGTGCACTGCTTATGCTGTGGGGGTTCATTGAGTTCGTAATCATTTGCTGAGCACCTATTATGTGGTAGTCACAGTGAAGAGGCACTAAAGAATATAGGATGATAAAAAAAATAGGATACTAGTGAAAAAAAAACAGTTAAATCCAAATAAAGTCTTTGGCTTACTTTATCGTACCAAGGTTAATTTCTAAGCTTTGATAAATATACCATGGTTATGTAAGACGTTACACACATCAGGGGAAGCTGGGTGGAGGAAATGCAAGAACTTTATGCGCACCTTTGCAACTCTTCTGTACACCTTAAGCTGTTTCAAAATTAAACAATTTCTTTAAAACCCAGATGCAGTTCCTGCCTTCAGGAACTCAAACTGTAGAGGAAAAGGTGTACGTGTAAACAAATGAGTACACGAAGCGAGCGATAATTCCCCGGCCAGAAGTAATGTCCAGGATGGGAAGGGAGGTGGAAGGAGGACGGCTGTGCCAACCCTGCTGTCATCCAGGACCCAGCCGAAGGGACCTGGACTCGGTGCTGGCTCTGCAACCGTTGGGCCTCCCGAAGCCTCAGCTTCTTCCTTTGCAAGATGGGACCCCGGGGGTGGCCGAGAGTCCCAGCAGGACTGGCGCGGGGTCTGCCAAGCGAGTCACTGTGGGACCGCGCATGCCCTCAGCAGACGGGCCGAGCGGCACCTGCGCCCTCCGGGTGACCCACCTGGAACTCCAGCCCGTAGATCACCGGCGCATCATCCTCCATGGTGCGGGAGGGCGGCCCGACCCCGGCCGCTCACACACTGCGGCTCTCGCTAGGGCCGCGGCATCAACACCTCGCAGGAGTGCTCCCAGCGCCCATTCATTTCCTCCGCACAGCAAACGGCTCCGAACGGGCAACCTTTCCGGCCCACACCAGCTCCCGTAGGGCCCACTTCCTGTTTTTCTTGCGCGTCATCAATGCGCTCCTCGATGGAGGCCAATGGCAGCGGCGCAGGGCTCATGCGCATGCGCGTTTGAGCTCCCATCCGGGTTCTCTGCCGCGCAGGTTCCTGGTTGGGAGGCGGGGCGGGGAAGCTGCGGAGGCGGAGCTCAGCGAGCAGGCGGTGGGTCGGCGTCTCTGACCTGAGGTCGCACGTGAAGGCCGCCCAAAACTGTCCTCCCGAGTTTTACCCTACAAAGAATGAGCCAACGCTGAGCCGCTGCCATGTTTTGTCATTTGCACTGTTACCTGGCATTCCCGAGCGCTGGGCCCACGCTTTACACAGCCGTAAAGGTCTTCGCTCTAACCTATGAATAAGCTTTAGACCTCGCTTTACAGATGAGACGTGCAAATTTGAGTAATAATCGCAGGTGCGCGACTGGTCCGTCAGACTCCCCTAGGCTCGGCCTAGGGTCCCCAGGTCAGCGGCCACGCCTAATGCGTTTCCGCAGGCGCGGGCACCGGTTGTGGCAAAGGCTGCACTGCCCGGAGTGGGCTAATGCCGAAAGCCTGCACCTCGCCATTGGCAGTACTGGGCCAGCTTTTGCCTCCAAATGGCAGTCCGAATGGAAGACCGTGGGATGCCCAGAGGTTGCCCCTCTTGTGCAGCAGGCCCAAAGTGCCTGCTTTGACGTTGGGCAGTGCCCTTACAAGACAGGAATTACATTGTATGGAATCCAAAATAATCGTAACATAGCTGAACCCCCATCACTGCTTCCACCAGGGTGTCCAGGACCACGCACCTTTCCTCCATTTTTGTGATTATTTAGCTTTTACCTCTACCGGTAATTGATCTCCATGACAGAAATGGCTGGGTCTGGTTTTGCTCAGTGGTATCTCACACCCGAAATGATTGAGGCAAGGATCTTAATCAAGATTTATTAAGCCAGCTTTAAGGTCCTTCCACGAAAAACACAAGCCACAGACGCATCTGTGGCTATTTTCTGAAGAGGTTTTCAAGATGTTTAGTATTCATACATTTCCTTAAAGCAGGGGAAGGTGTATAGGAAGAGGGGCAGGTAGGCGCTAAGGCAGAAAAGGTTACATTTTTATGAGACTTTAGTTAGTGCCCAGGAAATGTACATTTTACATAAGATAAGGCGAATGTATGGGGAGAAAAAGAGAGTAAAGGAAGAATCAATTATGCAGACATCTCTAGATAGCTGGGGGGATGATCTCATCTTGTCTCTGTTCTGCTCTTGGGAAGATAAGCTTGTAATCAACATCAGCATGAAATCAAACAGACTTTAGTTTCAGAAACTGGACATAGACTGCAGACCTAAAGTTACAATTGGCATGTCCTTGTTTTGGGAGGCCAGCAAAGAATTTACTCATGAATGATCTGTGGGGGCAGTCCTTCATAGATGCCTGTGGCCTTTGACCTTTCTGTGGGGATCTGGCTAATGCATAATGTTAGTAACAGCTAGCTATTCATTAGGAAGCCGGTATTACATGACTCAGCCTCCAGCTTTGACCTTCCCTTTTGCATAAGGAGTTTGAGGGGATCCTGAAGTTTTTATTTTCCTTTACACACCCAGTGCCCAACACCCTGCATGGCATAGGGTTAAGGCGTGATGAGTATCTGTTGAGTGAATGAGTAGAGCTTATAGATTTATTAGAAATCAAGTAAGCCGAGGTCCACACCTAAGAATCGTACTCAACTGCTGCAGTTGCCCAAATTAACTTGCTGACCTAAGAGAATGCAGGGTCTTCATACAATCTGGATTAAATCCACCCACCTATAATTGATATTATTACTACCACTATCTTCATCACCAATGTTATTATCATACAATTACAGGTGCATGGTAGAAAACACAGATACGCACAAAGATAAATTCCTAGAAATACTGGCCAATAAAAATAGCCTAAGCGTCTCCCTCCACCTGCCCCTTCTGCCACAGGTTTGCCTGTAGCCTCCGAGTGTCAGAATGAAGCTAGACGGAGGGTAATCTCCCGCCGCCCCACTTCCCAGGATAGAGCCGCTCCCCACCCAACCCCGACTCCTCGCGGCGCTCCGCGTTCACACCTTGGGCTCCAAGCCCCGCCCACTGCAGCCGAACCGGAAACGCGCGGTGCTTCCGGCGAGGGTCTCCGGTTCCTGCACTGGGCATGCGCGGAAGCAGGCTCTCCGCCGACCGGCAGGCGCAGGTGCACAAGCTGCGCTGATCCCCGTGTCTTCTGCCTGCCTCCTGGCTTCCGTCACCTTCTTCCCGGACCCTGGTCACGGCCCCAGTGGGCGGGTGGCAGGTGAGGATCAGGGCCCCGCAGTCAGGAGGGAATCGGCTGTGCCGAACCGCCTCGGGGCTGGAGCCTCGAGCCCCCCGGGTCTCCTCTGAGTCCTTTCCTAGAGAGGGGCGGGCTTCCCTACTCCTACCTGGGGCATGTCCACCTCACAGGGCCATGAGAAGCTGGAGCCCGCAGGCCCTCGGCCCGGCCCCCTGGGTCTCCTCTGGGCCCCTCCCAAAAAAGGAACGGGGGCAACCCCACCCGGGCAACCCCGCCCCCCCCCCCCTGGGCCCAAAACCCCCGGCCCCCAACCAAAACCCCGCCACCCCCCCCCAACGCCGCAAAAGGGCCGGCAACCTCCCCCCAAGCCGCCGGCCCAAAAGGAAGGGGAAAATCAGAGGAAAAGCAAGTTCCAAAACAACAAGCCGCAAAAAACCCGAAGTGGCAACCGGACTCTGCACAGAGGCTCACGGGTCTGGAATTGAGACCCCAGTTCTGAGGCCAGCTTGTCCCCCAGCAAGCCCCTCAACTTCTCCCGTGCTTAGTTGACTCTCTTGTGGAAAGAGGTTAATAATAAGCTGCGTTACCAAACTCTCAGCGTTGTGAGCTTAAAATGCAATAATTAATGTAAAACCATTTGTTACTGCGTAAACGTTGGCTGTTAGGACACATGCCAATTGTAGAGTATATATACTGTGAAGACTGGAAAAGCCTTTATTTAAAAAGAAGCATAAGATTCAAAGGTGTGTTTTAACCTGTGTCTGTTTTTTTCACTCTTGACCATAAAAGAGTTTGACACCAAGGAAAATTTTTCTTGGATCTACGGTTTCTACCTTTTTACAGCTCCTGGAAGATGTGGTGTCTTTGGATTCAAACACTTTGCTCCTTGCTTCTTTTCCTAAGTTCAAAAGATAGTCTTGAGTGGCAGGCAATGAGCCAGGCCCTTGTGTGTGATTGGGCGGGAGAACAATGTGGAATGCAAGTGGAGTCATGTAGTCGCAGCATTGATTTACTCAGTTCTTACATTTTGTGATTTCTAACAGGATCTTCACAGTTCCAAGACAGCGTGTAACTACTCTGCTTTATCATTAAAATTCTAATTACTGTGCTTGTATTTGTGCAGCTCTTCACAGCTTAAAAGGTGCCTGTGCATGGCTGCTGTTTAATTCTCTTTAACCTGATGTACCAACCTCATCTATAAGAGTGAGTGATTGACAGATGTCACTTAGTAGTGAGGCTAAGACTCAACATATGTTTAGACCCTGCATTCAGGGCTCTTTCTGCCCCACTCCTGCTGCTCTTGGTCATTATCCCCCTGGCATCTTACCAGGAGAGCAGAGAGGTGACCAGCACATTGGAAAGGGCATGGGCAGAAAGCCCTGTGTTAGGATCCTGTCACCATCGAGTATCAGCAGAGTGACTCTCGGCAAATCACTTGGCTTTCCCTACAGTGTGATAGAGGTAATAATAGTATTTGATAAGTTTATTGTGAAAATTAAATAAGATAATACGATAAAACACTTGACCTGTTGTGGGTATTTATTACATGGGAACGTTTTATAAATATTTGCTAATTAGATTTCCACTACACAGCATAGTACTCTTATGGAAAGAGGGTTTACATTGCTACAATTTGGTAAAAGATTTCTATTTACAAGATGTCTGTGTCCAGGAAGTGAACCTGGAAAACTAAGTTTTAATTGTTCTTAGGAATGCTTTATTTACTCAAATTTAATACTTAAAATTTTTAAAGAGTTAATTATGCACATTATTGTGCAGAGCACTCAATTGGACAAGGAAAAAGTCAGATTTCTTTGCTGCGCTATGATGCTTATATAAACTTAAATCATATCTATGGTTTAATAAAAATGAAGCCATAATAGGAGGGAGTAAAGATTAATATCACATACGAATCAAGAACACATACATGTTTTTCCATTTTTTAGTTGTGAACTGTAAAGACTGTCACGTACATGTAAGATCTGAAGAGCAAATGTAAACCCCACCCAGTCCTCCACCACCAGCATAAGATACGGACTGCTACCCATTGCTTCGAAAACTCCCTGGCCATTGCCTCCAGCCCCCTCCCCAACTAAAATGGGTATTACTCTATCCTTGCTTTTCTTTGTAGTTTTACCAAATGCATTTGTGTTCCTAAAACAATAATAGTTTAATTTACATACTTTCGAGTTTATGGAGTGAAGCTCTTTTCCTACTCCTTCGTGCACGATCATACTTGCAAAATTCGGGTGTATTGATGTGTTCGATGAAATGGTTCATTTGTTTTTACCACTGTTTTAATACTCCGTTTTTGAATATACCACAGTCTATTTGTTTATTATTATGTCTACAGGCATTGGCTGTTTTGGGGGTTTTGAAAGAAAGGTATTTCGATTTATTGTTGATAAGCGTTTGCCATCGTAGCTGAGGGCACATGTGCAGGAGCCGCTCCAGGACGTGTAACTGGCAGGGGAATTGCTGGGTCATAGGACCGTGACCACACGTTTATCGTCTCAACCAAGACTCCTTTAAGAGTGAAAGCAGGACCTAACAATTTTACTGAGACCACAGGTGAAAAATAGAATTGTTGTGGGAAAAATCAAGTATCGTTATCCAAATGGTAGGATATGTGCTTGTTAAGCTTTTCTAGATAATACTGTGTTTCCCAACACGGATATTCAGATCTTGCCCCTTTCGACATGTCCAGCTCTTTTGCTTATTTTTCTAGTGGATCATTTAGTGTCCTGTGAACTTTTAGGAAATTTTCACATATTCTTGATATTAGTCCTTTCTCGGTCACGTGTATTTGTGTTTTACTTTCTTTAGTCTGTTTTTATAAGAGTTTTTAATTTTAATACAACAAATTTGTTGGTCTTTCCCTTTATGATTTGTGCTTATTTATTATGCCTAGTGTAAGAGGTTTTCCCCACCTTGAGAATATATTCTCTTGCATTTTCTTTTGAAAGTTTTAAAGTTTTGCCTTTCACATTTGAGTTTTTAATTGTGCCTGAAATTGATTCTGTGTCTGACATGAGGCAGGATTCCAAATTTGCTTTTTCCCATGTGTATCATGAGTTGTCTAAATGTCGCTTGTGAAAATCCACACCTTTCCTCGATCACTGCTCTGTGTTCCCTGAGCAGTGCTGCCCCTGCCATGTTTTAATCTTCATACCCTGGATTTTTGGTGTATTCTAGGGAGATAATCATACACACAAAGAATGAAGGTTTTTGATCCTTCTCAATTTTTGTTTTACCTTTTGGTTATTTTTCTTGTCTTATTCCGCTGCCTGGGGCATCCAGTGTTAGACTGAATAGAAATATTGAAAGAGGACATGTTTATCTTTTTCTTCCTTTTACAAAGAATGCTTTAAACATTTCACCATTTGAGATTTCCTTTAGGTTTTTGGTAGATACCCTTTATTGCATTAAGGAAGTTATTTTCTATTTCTAGTTTGCTACGAGAGTTTGTCTTGATCAGATGTTGAATCTTATCAGATACTTTGTTCTGCATCTTCTAAGATAATGATGTAGTTTTTATTATTTAATCTATTAATATGTTAAAGTGCATAAATGGATTTCCTAACATTAAGCCTATATTACATCTCTGGGATAAACTCAGTTTATTTTAAAAATAAATACATTGCTGGATTCAGTTAGCTAATATTTTAAGATTTTTATATCTATGTTCGTGAATGAGATTATAGTTTTCCTTTCAGTATGGCCTTGTCAAATTTTGGTATCAAGATTATATTAGCTTTATACAGTGAATTTGGTCATTTTCCTTTTTTTCTCTTTGCAAGAATTTTTGTAAAATAGGATTTTGAGTAGAATTCACTGGCAAACCATGAGACCCTGTATTTTCTTTGTAGGAAGGCTTAACTACTGATTCTACTTTTTAAAAAAATATTTTATTTACTGTTTTACTTTTTTTTTAATAGGGATGGGATCTGGCTGTATTGCCCAGGCTGGTCTCAAACTCCTGGCTTCAAGCGATCCTCCTGCCTTGGCCTCCCAAAGTGCTAGGATTACAGATGTGAGCCACCACCATGCTTGCTCTACCCACAAAATGTTTTCAATGTCAGAAACAGTCGAGGAGGCCAAGGCAGGGAGGATCGCCTGAGGCCAGGAGCTTGAGACTAGCGGGGGCAACATATGGAGACTTTGTTTCTAAAAAACAAACAAACAAAAAAACAAAAGAAAAAGTCAAGGAAGAGAATATGAATAAAGAATAGAGCAACAAGGTTGAACCTTGATACCTTTATTTGGGGAGGGTGTGGAGAAAAGGGAAAGGAAGTGGCAAGTTGTCTCCAGGTCAGACTTGAACAGAGGAACAAAAAATAGCAAGAGAGAGGAATGGCAGTCAGAGATAGGTTCCTAAAAATCAGGAAAGTTGACACATCTACCAAATATAAATTCCAAGCAGTGAAACATCTTATGATTCTACTTTTTTGCTACAGATAGTATGTGCCTTACCACGAAATGTTAGGTATATAATTTATATATGTGTATGTTTTTTCTACATAATGTCTTATGTATATATAAAATCATCTAAATCATGTTTTATTATATTATTTTCATTTGATCATTCCTCTTAATTTCCCAGAGAAGTAAACCTTCATATCCTTGCTTACAAGCATTTTAGTTTGTAAAATAAAATGTAAAATAAAATATAGATGATTCTATTTGTGTAAGAGGGAAAATGATAATCCCTTTAGGGCAATTTATTACTTGAATATTTACTTAAGAATAAAGTTTGTTTTTTCTTTTACCTGTCTTCTCATAAGTGGTTTTCAGGTACTAATGAAAATTTTAGATGTTTGTATTTTATCTGTTTTCTTTATCAATTTGTAAAGTTTTTAAGCTATGTAATTTTGAGCGTTTTTATCTTAATTTTTATTATTTTGGTGATGTTTTCCTAGACAATGTTCTTTCTTATCATATCTTTGGTAAACAGATTTCCCTAAATCTTAGAGGTTTAAAGCAGCTTCATCTTCATAGTAGTAAATTTTTTTTCCTGACAGTTTCTTCATAAAAGAAAATAAAATCATTAAAGCTATCTCTGAGACCAAATCAGAATTTTAGAACCTAAAACCTTATTAGGGCTGAGGGGAGCTGAGAGGGAGGAAGAATCTCTTTCTCTCATTATAACCTTATCCGGATCAGACTCTTATTTCTGGGGTACGGTAATGGAGAGCACTGCCGTGGTGTTGAGTCCTGGCCAGGGAAGGGACAGGGCACAGCCTTGTGCTTGCTGTTGGCCTGGTCTTTGCACCCAGCCTCCACTTCCTGACAGGTGGGAGCTGGCAGAAAAACCTTACCACGTAAAGGCATGTCCCCTCTTTGGTGTTCTGGGGTAGCTTCCTCCCTGGGCTCACTGTGAGACGTTGCAAGAAAAGGGGATTTTGTCCCTTTTCATTGTGTGTGTGTGTGTATATATATATATATATATATATATATATATGTTTTTTTAAGAACAGGGTCTCATCCTGTCTCCCAGGCCGGAGTGCAGTGGTGTGATCATAGCTCACTGCAGCCCCCAACTCCTGGGCTCAAGCCTCTGAAAGTGCTAGGATTACAGGCCTTTCATTATATTTTTGACTCATTTATAACTAATAATTATTGGGTAAGTATATAAGCAATGGACAATTAGTGACTGACCGTGCTGGACCAGAAACGTCCTCAAAATGTTTAACTTTGATTATCTACTTTAAAATAATGTTTTGAGACCTCAGGGTGATGCAGGCTGTAAAGGGGGCAGCTAAGCAGGATACTGCGACGGAAGTACTGGTAACGAGGACAAGGCACTGTGTCTAGACATCGCCAAGTAAGGTCTTCGAGGAAAGGAACAAATGCTTTTCTAGAGTGCAAACTCTGTCTCATTCTGTGGCTTCCACCAGCCAGTGACAACCCAACGTTCCAGCCTCAGCGAGTCCTAGTTTCTCTGCTTACTAGCTGTGTGATTTTGAGCAAGCTCCATAGCCTCTCTGAACCTCAGTTTCCTCAAGTGCAAAATGAACACAGTGATAGCAGCTATGTCACAGGGCTGCTCTGAGAGAGGGAGCAAGCGAGCGAGCACACATGTGCACACGCCAGGCATGTGCCAGTAAGTGCTGTCTGGTTTTGTGGTTGTCTCAGCTTCACTGCTCAGTGAGGATGCCTTTGTTTTGTTACCATTTAACTTTTGCTTGTGTCGTTCTCGCTGCCTCAGATTTCCAGAATTAAGCAGATGACTTTATAAGTTTTCGGGGAAGAGGCAAAGAAAGTATTATAGGATGGAGTGTCTTGGGAAAGCTTCATGGAAGAGGGGTACTTCAGCTGAGTCTCAAAGCATTAGTGTCCAAATGGCTGGAGACCTCACACCTATTAGAATGGCTTCTATAAAAATAAAATAAAAACAGAAAATAACAAGTGTTGACAAGGATATGGAAAAATTGGAACACTCCGGCACTATTGGCAGGAATACAAAATGGTTCAGTCACTATGAAAAATTGTTCTTCAGTTCTCCCCCAAAATTAAAATAGAATTACCATACGATCCAGAAATTCCACTTCTGCTTGTATACCCAAAACAATTGAAAGCAGGGTCTCAAAGAGATATTTATACACCCATTTTTATAGCAGCAATATTCACAATAGCTAAAAGGTGGAAGCAACCCAAGTGGCCTTCAGTAGATTAATGGAGAAACAAAATGTACATATATGCAATGGAATATTATCCATAAAAAGGAAAGAAATTCTGACATAAGCTACAACATGGATGAACCTTGAGGGTATTATCCTAAGTGAAATAAGCCAATCACAAAAAGACAAAGACTTTATGATTCCACCTCTCTGCAGTCCCTTGATCGGTCAAATTCATAGAGACAGAAAGGAGAGAGGGGCATGCTGGGGCTGGGGGAGATGGTATGTATGTAGGGCATTGGTCAATAGGGATAGAATTTTAGTTTTATGAGATGAAGAGAGTCTGGAGTTTGGTTGTACAAAAATATGGGTGTACTTAACACTACTGAACTTAAAAATGGTTAAGATGGTAAATATATTGTGTGTATTTTACCACAATTAAATAAATAAGAGGCTGGAGAAATGGATGTTTTTGAATTTTGAATCATTGGAATACATAACCAATAAGCACTTCTTCAATTGAAAAACAAGGTAAAATTAGTTTAATGGTAACTGAAAGAGAAAGCTGGTAAGGCCGACTTGCATTTTTCTTTGTTTCAGGCAACATGGAGAGTGCTAAAGGTGGCAGCCAGACTGAGGAGTGCCCCCCGGCGCAGGTGGGAGCCGAGGGCATCTCTCCGCAGGGGCCTCCGGAAGGACAGGGACAGGTTCTTTACCACGAGGAAACCATTGATCTGGGTGGGGACGGATTTGGATCCGAAGAGAACGAGACCGTGTCAGAAGACTCCACTAATTTCGTGGGTAAGCTTAACGAGCACATGATGGAGAGTGTGCTCATCTCCGACTCTCCCAATAACAGCGAGGACGACGCGGGTGACCTCGGTTGCCTGCAGGATGTCATGGAGCCGGTGGAAGGCAACGCCGACCACAGACCGGAAAATGTCACAGAGAAGGAAGAAATGGACACTCTGAGTAACGACAGTGAAACTGATGGGGACGACACACCTAAGGACATCTCAGACATGACCCCCGATAGCAGAGCATCTTTGAAAGAAGACTCGGCACAAGAAGAAGCGAAAGGCATGCCCGCGTTCGGGGGCGAAGATGCAGAGGACCCGGCGCCCAGGGATGACGAGGCTCCCCCAGAAGAGCAAGTGTCGGGGACGTCTTCCAGCCAGGCCTCTTCCAAAGACGAGCCTGTCCCCGTGTGCACCATCTTCAGCAAGTCCAGTTCGGCTCCTTCACAGCCCCACCTGTTCCTGCACGACGGCTTCGAGTCGCAGATGGTGAAATCGCCGAGTTTCAGCAGTGCCAGTGAGACGTCGGCCAAGACCCCCCCGCAGGTGGTCCAGCCCAGTCCCAGCCTGAGTAAATTTTTTGGAGATACGATCAACACTAATTCACTGGCCTCTGACTTCTTTGATTCCTTCACTACTTCCACTTTCATTTCTGTCAGTAACCCCAACGCAGGCGCCTCAGTTCCGGAAAAACTGTCTTCACTCGCTGCTCCAGTGGGAGGAACCTCCCCGGACTCCACTGACCCTTCTTGCTCGGCAGGGGTTGAAAGGTCCGAATCGGGTGTTTCCACAGCGTCTCTAGAAATTCCTGAGTCTCCAAAGCCGTTTTCACAGATACAGGCCGTGTTTGCAGGGAGCGATGACCCCTTTGCCACAGCCCTGAGCATGAGTGAGATGGACCGACGGAATGACGCCTGGCTTCCCAGCAAGGGGACCCGGGACATCCTGACCGCGGTAGCGACCCAGCAGTACAGCACCGTGTTCGTAGACAAGGAGAACCTCACCATGCCGGGCCTGAGGTTCGACAACATTCAGGTAAGGCGTGGAATGTTTCTGTGTTCACATCTTCTCCCTTTTAATCTCTCTCTGTAAAATACATATGGTACCTTTCAAAGGATGGGAAAATCCTTATTTGTCAGTATTTCTTAAAATTTTGATTGTTAGAGTCTATGTTATTTTGTCACTAGGCAATTAGGAACTCAGGTTGGTTTTCCTAACATAATATAGGTAATGTACAACTTAGAGTCATAGAAATAAATGCCAGCAAGGTAGATGGTTACTCCATAATTCTCTGAATTAGTTCTACACTTTTCGTGATCAGTTTGTGACATCTGAAGTCTAGTAAATGATAAACCCACTCCTTTTTTTTTAAATATGGAAAAATATATTTGTATTACCTGTAACATGTTTGATGTAGAATGTTTTTAGATTCAACAAAAAAAGCCCCAAAACAATAATATTTAAATGTTATATATATGTATGCTAAATGGTGATACACAAATGTCCAATCTCACTAATAATCAAAGCTAATCTAATTATTTCCATTTTCCATCTGTCTAATTAGATGTTTTGTTTACAATTATTTATTGTTTGTTGAAGTGCGGGCAAATAGCCTAAGGTAGCCCTGGGGGGACCAGCAGTTGATACAAACATTTTAAGTAAAGTTAAAGCGCACATCAAAATATGCATATCCTTTAACCCAGGAATTCCACTTTTAGAAACCTATTATAAGGAAATAGTCATACTTACATACAAATAACCAGCTATTGGGATATCCATCACAGTGAAGTGTGTAATTGCAAAGAATCTGAAATAATCTAAAAGCCCATTCATTATTAGGAGGCTCGAATGCTAATAAGGTGACTCCGACTCCTCCCATCCTTACAGTGGGATATTTGTGCAGACATCAAAAATGATGCCAGGAGTTGGGGGGAGGGAGGAATGAATAGGTGGAACACATTAGGGCAGCAAAACTACAGAGTGTCCCAAAAGTCTCCATACAAAGGAAAAATTTTGTAATGCATATTTTGTAAATAAAAGTACATTTAGCTACAATTTCCCATTTTCCTTTGTATGGTGACTTCGACACCCTGTATGTACACTATAATGGTGGAGACATGTCATTATTCATTTTTCCAAACCCATGGAACGTGTAAGACCAAGAGTGGACCCTGATGTGATACGGACTTTCGGTGGTAAAGATGTGTCAGTGTAAGCGAATCATTGTGGCCGACGCTCCATCTGGTGAGTGAGGTCCATGGCGGGGGAGGCTGTGCGTGCGTGTGGGGGCGGGAGGCATTTAGAATCTCTGTTCCTTCTGCTCAGTTTTGCTGTGACCCCAAAACTGCTCTAAATAATATCTATTTTTAAAAATGTTAAGGCAGAACACTTAATGAGGTTCATACATTGTTAAATTTGAAAACCAGGATGTAAGGTAGCACATGGTATGCATAGTATGATAAAATTTTTGCAGATATATGTATTCATATGTATCAAATTAAATCATTTGCATGTCAACTTTAGTTTATTGCCCCCGGATTGCAGCATTAGCAGTTTCCATGTGGCAGTGTGCACGGGCCACCACACCTACGAGTTCACTGGCCTCCTGTCCTGTGCATGTCTGTCTTCCTGGACCTGAAGGCAGGCCTGCAGCCCCCGCTCAGTGGAATTCCCATTCCTGAGCACAGATAGATAAACCAGCGAGCCAGTTATGAGTATGACTGTTTGACTCAACTGATGGACTGCTGAGGCTGGGAGTGCTGAATTCTCTAGAAAAAGAAAAGTCACATGCTAGAGAAGTGACTTTGATTAATTTCCACACATAACTGAAGCGTAAGCCTATAGCATGCAGGTTTGGGTATTGTACGTGGCAGTTTTTCCAGAATATTCATTTGCTAACCCTATATTTATTGTGGGCTTACTGTTTACCGGGCATCAGTCTGGCACCCTTCTCTGCCCTCTTAGGCAGAATACATTGAGCATGATTTAACCTTTGCAGGATCTTTCTAATGAGTAACAGTTATGGACTCTGATTTCAGGGGATGCTGGATGTGTAGGATTTGATTTCCTTTTTCACTGAATCCTTACCCAGTTCACTCCCCAGCCCTGCCCTCTGCCCTGCACCCCACGATGGCTGTAGTCTTCTGCTTTGTGTTTCTCCCCTTCCCTCCCTTCTTGGGGTTGCTCTTAAGTTCCTTTGACATCAGCGGGTCTGGTCTTTAGCACCTTCTTTTCAAGCCATCTGCCCTTTGCAGTTTGCTTCCCCCTTCGGTGGTAACTCAGGAGGAATCTGAAGGCTGCCTCACTAAGGACGTATTAACCCAGTGGTTCACAGCAGGGTGCCAGGGCCCACGGGTGCTAGGGTGCGTTTGGAAATGTACAGAGGTGCTTCTCTGTGGTTGACAAAGGGCTGGGATGTGCATCTGACACTCAGCGGTGGGGCCAAGAGCACTGACGATCCTCAGTGCTGGGTGGTGACACACAGCAGAAATCACCTGCCCATAAATGTAGGTCATTCTTGAGTTGAGAAGCACAACTGCTAAAATTCTGTGCCAGTTTAACCCAGATTAATTCACGTCTGGAGGCTCTACCTGAATAAGAGGCCATGGGCTCAGTGACAGGTCCTCTGTAGCTCAAAGCTTCGATTCTCACTCCACAGTGCCAGGGGGCTCCCCGAGCGGGCAGGGCATTCCATCAGCCCAGCACAGCTAGCTACGTAGAGTACCGGTTACATGTGCAGAGCATGTACCAGAGGCCAGCCAGGAGATAGCGTGTTTTCTTTTTGGTTCCTTTAAATGCTAAAGTAATGTCTTTCATACCTCTTGCAATTCACAGTGGTTGTTTTAGAAACCTCATGGTAAGTAGAAATTTGAACTAAGAATGTTCCCAAAAGACCTTCGGCTTTCACATGTGACAAATGTACTAAATGTCTACTCGCTCAGTGGCTCTTCTGCTGTGTGTTATCCTCCAAAGAACTTTCCATTCCTGGGGTAGAAAAGAAAAGCTGTGAGATTGTCCTGGGACGGAAACCTGAACAGACGATATTGGCGTAGCAGAGAAGAGTTTCTCTGTTAACCTTCTGCTCACACCAGGTTTTTAAGACGTTAACCAACGTCGTTAGGGTCACCTGTTGAAAGGTTTCTCCCGCCGCCACTGTTACAGCCAAAGTGTTGTTTGTTCTGAATCAGTTTCTAAAACACTTATATTTGAATTTTTCCCAAATTGTTCATCTGTTGATACCTAGTTAAATATCCCCTTCTTATGGAATAAAATTTAAACTTTTTAAAAATTGCTGCTTTATTAATTGACTTTTATGGCAGTCTAAGTTAAATTAGAGGCCTAAAAGGTAAATTTGTAAAACTTCACCCAACTATAGTAGCACCACACAAAGAATATATGCATTTTCAAGTAATTGCATGGCTGAAATATATAATTATAGATGGCATTTGTTCTTCTGTATGAAGTAAATGGCTCCAGGTTCATCTATGTTGTTAAAAAAAAAAAAAAGTAAATGGAAAGTTTGTGGGGAAATAATAGCTCAGAAATTTTAAGTACCAGTAAGGAATGAAAGTTGGAGAATTGTGTGGAGCTTGTTCATAAAGAGAGAGAGCGGGGCGGGGCGGGAATATAAATAAAAGCAGCAACATTTCAGCAGTAAAAGTGATAGCGTTTGAGCCGCTGGGGCCGTGTCACAAGCCATCGGCAGTGAGCGTGGGGCCTGCTGAGAGGTCTGGACTAGCGACGCGACCTGCAGACTTGGAGGCTAGACGTTTCCTCTGCCTCTTTCCTGTCCTGTTCCCCTGATGCTCTCCTTCCTCTCACCCTTCTTGCAGTGTGGATTTGACAAGATTCCCCATCAGGGAAGCCCACACAGTCTGTGTTAAAAACCCTTTCTTAGGTCACTCAGAGTCCCCGTGCCAGAAACCCTGGAAACTTCCAGAAAGCCAAAGAAGTCGCTGTTACTCCTCTTCTACACACCAGTGAGCTCAGAGCTTCCAAGGAACAGAAAGTACCTATTCCTTAAAAAAGGTGGAAAGTCTCTGATCCAGTCCAGTCTCTCCTTTTACGTTGAGGAAGCTGAGCTCAGAGTGCTCCGTGCATTCAGCAGTGAGCCTGCCGTGCCCCCGGCATCCGCTCTCCCAGCAGCACCAGCCCAGACCAGGATGCAGGGCCTAGCCTGGGGGAGCAGACCTGCAAATGGGTGGTTACAGTACACCGCAGCTTGGTAGGGGGCACGGTTACCAAGGTAATGCAGCTAGTACCCTGCAAAGCCGCCACCAGAACTCGGGTCCTGTTTGTCTTGGTTCTGGGTTCTTTGTCTTATATTATGTTGTATTTCTGTCTACCATATCAATGACTAATTGTGTTTTTCTCAGAAAGATTTGTATGTAAGCCAAAGAACTAGAAGTCACCACTAATTATTAGGGAAATGCAAATCAAAGCCACAACGAAATATTACATCTTGCCTGTTAGGATGGCTGTTGTCAAAAACACAAGAGGTAGCAAGTGTTGGTGAGGATGTAGAGAAAGGGGAACCCTTGTACTCTGTTGGTGGGAATGTAGATTAGTACAGCCATTATGGAAAACAGTATGGAGATTCCTCAAAAAATTAAAACTAAAATTACCTTGTGATCCAGCAATCCCTCGTCTGGGTACATACCCAAAGGAGTTGAAAGCAGATCTCGGAGATGTCTGCAGTCCCATGTTCTCTGCGGCGCTGTCTGCAGTAATCAAGATACGGAAGCAGCCTGAGTGTCCGTCAGCAGATGAGTGGGGAAAAAAATGCGATGTGTATACCACTGGAGTACTGTTCAGCCTTAACAAAGAAGGAAATCCTGCCGTTCGTGACAACATGAATGAACCTGGAGGGCATCATGTCAAGTGAAATAAGCCAGATACAAAAGGACAAACACCACACGATTTCACTTGTATGTGAAATCTAAAAAGTCAAACTCGTAGAAGCTGGGGGGGGAGGGAATGGGAGGGGAATGGGGAGATGTTAGTCAAAGGGTACAAAGTTTCATTTATGCAAGAGGAGTAAATTCTGGGGATGTAATGTATAGCACAGTGACCGTAGTTAGTAATACCGTTCTGTTTACTTGCAGTTTGATGACAGCATGTTATGAGTGTTCTTACCTGCCCTGCCCTCCCCACCACACACACACACACACACACACACACACACACACACACACACAGTAAGTATGGGTGGTGATGGTTGTGTTAATTGGACTGTGGAATTCAGTACACAATGCATGCTTATATCGAATGACTGTGTTGTACACCTTGAATATAGACAGTTTTGATTTGTCAGTTAAGTGTTCCAAAATTAAAGATAAAATGCCTTTTCTATTTATCCACACTTAAAAAAAAAAAGAACTAGAAATCAAATAGCTTAATTTTAGGGTTCCATAAAGAGTAAGTAGAACATTTAGGGGAGCAGAGAACTTTTTCCAGGGCTCCAGAAATTGCCTGATATGTAGACATTCTTCTGTTCAATACGTGAACATAGAAAGAAACCTTGAATTAGGATAACTGGTTCCAAATTCTTGCTTTGCCAATAACCTGTGTAACCCAGGGGAATTCATCTGTGGCTTAAGTTTCTTATCTGTAAAATGAAAGGGTTTGATAAATCTACAGTTAGGATGTTGGGCTCAGCTGTTTTAACAAAGACGCAGTGGCTGGAGCAGGGTACAAGTGAGTTTCCCTGTGGTGGCCGGCGCCTCCCTGCACAGAGGTGGGCAGCCCCAGCCTGTAGAGTGGATCTGCCTTCCTAGACAGAGGCCAGGACGCTTCTCCCCAACCATCTTCTGGCCATCGGGAGGAGGTGGGGACTGGGGGACACAGTAGTAATGTCCTTTGGAGATGCTTCACGTGGAAGATGGAGTATATGTCTGCCCACATCCCTTGACCCAGAATTTAGTCACTTGGCTACCCCAAGCCACCAAGAAGGCTGGAAATACTTTTTAGCCAGGCAGCCATGTGTGCAGGCAAAACTGGGAAGTTCTGTAATTGAAAGAGATTGACGGATGACTTATTAGTCATCCATCTGCAGTGATGACTGCAGTCATCTTTCTGCAGTGGGTCCCTCTAGCACTGAAAGTGTCTGAATCTGCAATCCATAATTACAGCCAGCTTTGAATCATTACTGGCAGCTAAACCCCCTGCTACATATATAGGAATTATCTAGCTTGTAAGTAGGTTCCAAACCCATTTTCTAGTAAATTATTTTATAAATTGTAGGTAAGTTTTTAGACTAAGCCACAAAAAGACTATTTAGGTGGAAGTCATACAGAGCTAATACTGTATATTTTCTCTGTCTTTCTCATGCTCCTGTTATTTGTAATTTAGCCAAATACGAATGTTAGGAATGCACATTTCTGTACAATCCTTCGTACGGACACATGTTCCATTTCTCTTGGGTAAAAACCGAATAGTGCGTTTTCTTGGTTTCATGATGAAAGTATGTTTACAAGAAATAGCTGAACTGGTTTCCAAAGTGGGGCACCACTTTACATTTCAGCCACATGTGAGAGTTCCAGTTGTTCCACATCCTTGGTGTGGTCAACGTTTTTTTTATTTTTGCATTTTCCTGATGATTGATGTTATTGAACTTTTTGATATATAAGCTGTTTGTATATCTTCTTTGTGAAATAATCTGTTCAAATTTTTTCCCATCTTTTAAA
>NW_012151163.1:912032-927817 GCF_000956105.1 Propithecus coquereli
GTCTCGCTCTTGCTCAGGCTGGTCTCGAACTCCTGAGCTCAAACGATCCGCCCGCCTCGGCCTCCCAGAGTGTTAGGATTACAGGCGTGAGCCACTGCGCCCGGCCAGGAGCAGAGAACTTTTTCCAGGGCCCCAGAAATTGCCTGATATGTAGACATTCTTCTGTTCAATACGTGAACATACAAAGAAACCTTGAATTAGGATAACTGGTTCCAAATTCTTGCTTTGTCAATAACCTGTGTAACCCAGGGGAATTCATCAGTGGCTTAAGTTTCTTATCTGTAAAATGAAAGGGTTTGATAAATCTACAGTTAGGATGTTGGGCTCAGCTGTATTAACAAAGAAAGGCACAGACGCAGTGGCTGGAGCAGGGTACAAGTGAGTTTCCCTGTGGTGGCCGGCGCCTCCCTGCACAGAGGTGGGCAGCCCCAGCCTGTAGAGTGGGTCTGCCTTCCTAGACAGAGGCCAGGACGCTTCTCCCCAACCATCTTCTGGCCATCGGGAGGAGGTGGGGACTGGGGGACACAGTAGTAGTGTCCTTTGGAGATGCTTCACGTGGAAGATGGAGTATATGTCTGCCCACATCCCTTGACCCAGAATTTAGTCACTTGGCTACACCAAGCCACCAAGAAGGCTGGAAATACTTTTTAGCCAGGCAGCCATGTGTGCAGGCAAAACTGGGAAGTTCTGTAATTGAAAGAGATTGACGGATGACTTATTAGTCATCCATCTGCAGTGATGACTGCAGTCATCTTTCTGCAGTGAGTCCCTCTAGCGCTGAAAGTGTCTGAATCTGCAATCCATAATTACAGCCAGCTTTGAATCATTACTGGCAGCTAAACCCCCTGCTACATATACAGGAATTATCTAGCTTGTAAGTAGGTTCCAAACCCATTTTCTAGTAAATTATTTTATAAATTGTAGGTAGGTTTTTAGACTAAGCCACAAAAAGACTATTTAGGTGGAAGTCATACAGAGCTAATACTGTATATTTTCTCTCTCTTTCTCATGCTCCTGTTATTTGTAATTTAGCCAAATATGAATGTTAGGAATGCACATTTCTATACAATCCTTCATACGGACACATGTTCCATTTCTCTTGGGTAAAAACCGAATAGTGCATTTTCTTGGTTTCATGATAAAAGTATGTTTACAAGAAATAGCTGAACTGGTTTCCAAAGTGGGGCACGACTTTACATTTCAGCCACATGTGAGAGTTCCAGTTGTTCCACATCCTTGGTGTGGTCAACGTTTTTTTTATTTTTGCATTTCCCTGATGATTGATGTTATTGAACTTTTTGATATATAAGCTGTTTGTATATCTTCTTTGTGAAATAATCTGTTCAAATTTTTTCCCATCTTTTAAACTTTGTATATTTGTCTCATTGTTAATGAGTTTTATGAGTTCTTTAAATGCTCCGGATAGAAATGATTTATTATTGCAGTAGATGAATTGCAATTTTTTTTTTTTTCCCATTCTGTGCCTTGCTTTTGCATTTTCTTACAGTGGCTTTGAAGGGCAGAAATTTAAATTTTTTGGTGCAGGTCTTCTAGCTCTGGATTCTCTCAGCTTTTATTGGTTTAAAAAATTATTTCATCTTCATTTTTAAAAGTTATTATTGACAGATATACAATATGTTTACAATATATAGAATCCTAGGTTGACAGGGGTTTGGGGGTTTTTTTGGTTTTTTTTTGTTTTGTACAGACAGGGTCTCACTCTGTCACCCAGGCTGGAGTGCAGTGGCCTGATCACAGCTCACTGTAACCTCAAATTCCTGGGCTCAAGTGATCCTCTCCCTCAGCCTCCCGAGTAACTAGGACTATAGGGTTGCACCACCACACCCAGCTAATTTGTTTTTTTTTTCGTAGAGACAAGGTCCCCCTATGTTGTCAAGGGTGGTCTTGAACTCCTGGCCTCAAGTGATCCTCCTGCCTTGGCCTCCCAAATTGCTGGGTTACAGGTGTGAGCTCCGGTGCCCAGCTTACAGGTTTTCCCTGCCTTTTAAGATGCCGTCCCAGTGTCCTCCAGTTTGCATAGTTTCTGATGAGCAGTCTGCAGAAATTCTTACCCTTGCTCTTCCGTACCTAATGTGTATTTTTTCCTCTGGTTGCTTTAAGATGTTATCTCTGATTTTGCAGCAATTTCATTCTTATGTGCCTTCACATGGTTTTCTTTTCTGTTTATCTTGCTTGGAATTCAATGACCCTCCTGGATCTGGGAGTTTATCATTTTTGTCAATTTGGGGAAATTTTTTGGTCATTAGTTCTTCAAATGTTTTTTGTGTCTTCCCTCTCTCTCCTCTATTCTGGAAGCTCCAGTTACACATACTACTTGATATTGCCACAGCGTTACTGAGGATAAGTTTTTGGTATTGATTTTATTTTTCTGTCCCTTGTGCGTGTGTGGTTAAATTTGAAATTCCTGTTGCTGTGTCCTTAAGTTTTCCGCACTTTTTAGTTTGCGGTTGATCCTATTCTGTGACTTGTCCACATTTTTTGTCTCCAGAATTTTTATTGGATTCTTTTTTATATCTTTTACTTTCCTTATCATTTTCAAGTTTTACTTTCGCTCTTTGAGAACATTTATAAGAGATGTCTTAAAGTCCTCTTCCGGGCCGGGCATGGTGGCACACACCTGTAGTCCCAGCTGCCAGGGAGGCTGAGGCAGGAGGATCGCTTGAGCCCAGGAGTTTGCGTCCAGCCTGAGCAACGTAGGTCTCTTAATAAAAGAAAAGGTTCTTTTCTGAAAACTCCATTATCTCTGTAATTTCTGGGTCTATTTCTGTTTAATTTTTCTCTTAGTTATGGGTCACATGTACTTTCTTGTTACATGTCTAGTAATTTTTTTTTTTTTTTTGAGACTGGGTCTTGCTTTGTTGCCTGAGCTGGAGTTGCATATGAGACTGCATCATAGCTCACTACAACCTCAAACTCCTGGGCTCAAGCAGTCCTCCTGCCTCAGCCTCCCAAAGTGCCGGGACTACAGGTGTGAGCCACCATGCCCGGCTTCAACTCATTTCTCCCTTCTCTCAGATTACAGTCTTTTCCGTGTCTGAAAACTGTTGTTAAATTTTGTTGTCCATTGTTGTGTTTGTTCACGTTAGGACAGTAAGTCCAGTCCCTCTTAGTCAGAAACAGACAAAAGCAAAAGTTACTGCTGCTGCTTTTGTTCACCACACTCACAAATGGGCCTCTTTTCTTTTCCTTAAGTTCCCAGTCTAAAGAACACTCCATTGAATGGAAGCATGTGCACGGAGCAGGGAAGATTAGGAGAGGCTGGTCCAAGCCTCTTTGTAACATTTACCCGTGAAAACGTTTTTCAAAATCCCCATTTGTTTAGGGCCTCATGAGAAAAGAGGTTTATGTTTGATTTTGGTTCTACAGTGTTGAGATATATTAATAATTCAGGTACCATAAATTCACACATTTAAAACATGCAATTCAACCACTGTTAATATATTGACCGAGTTGTACAACCATTGCCACAATTAATTTTTAGAACATTTTCATCACCCCCAAAAGAAGCCTCAAACCCATTAGCAATCACTCCCCACCCCAGCTCCAGGCAACCTGTCTCTATGGGTTTTCTTGTTCTGGACATTTCATATAAATGGGATCATACAAGACATGGTATTTCCTGACCGGCTTCTTTCAGTAAATATAACATTTTTAAGGGTCTGTTATGTTGTAGCATGTATCAGGATGTCATTTCTTTTTATTGACAAATAATAGTCTATCGTATGGATATTCCGTATTTTATCCATTCATGGACATGTGGGCTGTTAGCATCTTTTCGCTGTTGAGCAGTGCTGCTGTAACATCATGTACCGGTGTTTGTGTGGACGTGTGGTTTCAGTTCTCCTGTTGTATAGCCAGGTGAGGAATTGCCACGTTATGTGGCAACTCTGTTTCACATCTGGGAACCGCCAGACTGTTTTCCAAAACGGCTGTCCCATTTTACATTCCCACCAGTGATGTAAGAGGGTTCCAGTGTCTCCACATCCTTGAGTTTGGAATTTTGTTCTGTTTTTGCTTGTAGTTTTTGTTCAGGTGTTTCCACATTGCCTGGGAGAAAGCAAACACTAGAGCCAGAGGACAGATGCTCCCAGGATGAACAGCAAGTGTCTCCATTGGGGACTTGGCAGGAAGCTCAGCGTGTCGTGTGCCAGGTGCAGGTGCCACGTCTTTTCAAGGACACTGCCCCGTGACCACCGTCTCTTTAGGTGTCCCGGACAGTAAGGCCCGTACGCTTCGAATCAGCTGCTCTGGGGTCTGTTTTGTCTTTGGCCATTAAAACGAAGAAGGGATTACTAAGACCGTCCCCGCTTGCAGGAGGGGCTGCAAGCCCATCACCACCTGCTGGCTGTGAGAACCAGCACGTTCTCTTCCATAAATACCTGACCGGGAGAGTGGGCCGGCGTTCTACGTTGTCAGACGGTGATGAGTCCCAGATGTGACATGTTCATGTCAGATCTCTTCTGTGTTCCCCGAACCTTGCCTTGGATAGAGAAGACCCTCACTTACTGGTTTGCTGATTTTAAGGATCTGCTGGTTCTGGCTGGACTCCCTCCCAGTGCGACAGCGCAGCTCTGCACACGTCCCTCCCCACGCTCCAGTGGCCGCTGGAAGATGTGCTTACAAAACGCCTCAATCTCATCGTGCCATGATTGCCCTCAGTTTAGTGACACAGCAGGGTTAGGTTTGTCTTAAGACATTTGTCAGAGTCCTTGGACTTACAGAGGCAGGATGTTTGGTAGTCATATGCTAATATCTCAGGAACTTCCTGTGGTAGCTAAAGTGTTAACAGAATTTTAAGGACAAGAGATTTCTGCAGTGCGGTCTCGTTAATTGAGAATGTTGCAGGGATGGAGGATTTAAATTGGCCTTCCCTCCCCGGCATTCAGATCCAGTTTTGCTCTTTGCCCAGCTCCCTGTTCCTCTGGCTAAGATAATGCTCTTTGTCTGATAGGAGTTGCATTTTTGCAAAGCTTTATGGAGCCATATGTCTAAGCTCTTTTATTTTGCCCTTTAATTATCGCTCCTAGATCAGTTAGCTGCTTTTGTGGCTCTGGTATTTGAAGTACTTCACCTTAACTCTCTGGAGGCAGAAATTATAAAACTGCTGCTCCTAGACCTTTGCCCCATGTGAGAAGACGCGAGGCCTGGCCGCTGCAAGCAGAAGGCTTAGACCCAGGGACAGGCAGGCCCGTGACCTGGCGCCACCAGGCTCCCGCCCCACCCCCGCCACAGGCTGTCGTTCTCTCCACAGAAGGGTGTTGGCAGAGCGAGAGAAGCAGACCATGTCAGCAGCTTCTCTGCGTCTCTTGCTCACATGGTCTAGTCACTGCTTTTAAGTGTCACCATTTTGAAAGATAGCAAAAGATTGAAATAACCTTGCTTATTAGCAGAACTGCTTCCGTGCTTTCTTCCCCCAGCCAGCCTAGGAGAACAAGGGGAAGGGATCTGAGCCAGTGGCGAGGTCGGTGCAGAGAGCACTTCCACAGCGATTTCTCCGTGTCCTCCGTGGCCATGTGCTCCCTGTCCTCCTGCAGTATTAGCGTTAGCCTCCCTGGGGCTCAGGCTTTGTGCTGAGAGG
Organism: Propithecus coquereli; assembly: GCF_000956105.1. Classification (NCBI taxonomy): domain Eukaryota; kingdom Metazoa; phylum Chordata; class Mammalia; order Primates; family Indriidae; genus Propithecus; species Propithecus coquereli. Next base: position 917,632 of record NW_012151163.1, read on the forward strand.
AGAGATTTTGGCTTCCTCTGCGCCCCCGCCCCTGCCCCCGACTTGGGGTTGTCCTAGTTTTAGTTTCTCTCTTCGGCTCACCGAGAGACCTTGGGGCCTTGTGCTGTGCTGCTCGATCAGCAGCCGCTGCCCCCAGGGCACCCAGGGCACATGTCGGGGAGGGCTGGGCCGCTTTGGGGCTGCTCCCGGTCTCGTGGCGTTCCAGAGCTGCTCCCTCCCTGCAGCACCTTTCCTCAGGCTCCAGTAGGGAGAGAGATGTCCAGAGCTTTGTCCCTGTCACAGCTCTTTGTCCTGGCCTGCCTTGCAGCCGGCCACGCAGTAGTGAGTGTCCTTCTCGCTGACCTCTGAGGGGCGTGGTGTCCAGCCAGCAGGCCTCGCCCTGGGCTCTCCCTCAGCCTGCACTGCAGCCACAAAACAGCACTGCAGCCACAAAACAGCACTGCAGCCACAAAACAGCCCTGCAGACTGCGGGCTGTGACTGCGGTGGTTACTAGCTTCTCCCCGTGCGTCATTTGCCGTGGTAACTTGCAGCTCGGGCATGCCGTACCTTTCTCTGTAGCCACTGGCAGTTCTGCTGGCTCGTAAACACTGATCACCTGGGCTTCTTGCTTGGGCACGTCCCCAAGTCTCACACCGGCTAAGACACGGATCCCTGGTGGGTCCCCCGTCGGTACATCTCTTCTTTCCCAGCCCATACAAAAGCTCCTCGCTCCCCCAGCCCTTTTATGTCTTCCCTTTAAAGTAACATGCTTCAGATTCCACTTGCAATGTTGTTTAGCAGGGTCTAAAGATCAGCATCATCTGAAGAGTCTGGTTAGGAGATAGAAATGGCCCCAGTGCAGAGGCGAATGTGGACCCCTCCCTGGCCTGCAGCATAAAGTGCCCCCTACTCCCGTGAGCAGAGGGCCTGGCTGAGCAAGGCAGTGAAGGACCTGCTGGGAGAAGGGCCCGTTGTCCCCCGGCCTGGCTATGAGCCTGGCATCCAAAGCAGAGCGGCCCCTCCATGCCATTGGTCTCTCACCTTCTTCAGCCCTGGCCCGAAAGCCTCTCCTGGAGGCCCAGGCAGGCGTGGCGAATGGATGGGGTTCAGGCAGACTGGTCAGGCCTGCGTGCCCCCGCGTGAGCCCCGCACTGCAGGTGGCCCTCCCAGCAGGCTGGTGCCTCCAGCAGTGTCACCTCCCCCACCCAGGCCTCCCAAGCCCCTCACCTGCAGCCCCTCTCCTGGCTTGGTTTGGGCGCTTACTGTAAGCAGGTACAGGTGGTGGTGATTCACCATTTCTTCTTCAAAATGAAGAACAATTCCAAAATTATACATTTTGTTAACAGTCATGGTAATTTAGCTTCTGGTTGATTGAAGTTTTACGATAATGTAACTAACATTTTTACCTCTATAAGCTAATGGAGAACAGAGGGATTTTGTTTAGTTATGAGTTCTGGTTAGCTGAGTTTCATTGACATTTTGTTGTCTTGACATAGTTTCCTTACGCTCTTTCCAGGGAGATGCGGTTAAAGACTTGATGCTTCGCTTTCTGGGTGAAAAAGCTGCGGCAAAGAGACAAGTCCTGAATGCCGCCTCGGTGGAACAGTCTTTCGTCGGATTGAAACAGCTCATTGTAAGTAACACTGCGTTTGATTTTCATTTGTTTTTGATAAGTATTACCTTCCTTGATAATATTTTCTATAGAAGGGAATTACTTTGAACGTACTATGTTATCCAAAGCCCTGCACATGAGTGAGAATTTTATTGTATTAGATACCAGTCCTGTAACAGCAAAAAGCATCATATTAATACACAGATATTTTTAAGTCTAATCAGTTAAAATGCCATTATTTTAAATGATTAAATTACTTGAATAGCATATACTTTGATCAAGTATGCTTCATCAAATATGATAGAGATAAATGATTTTATGTTTGATTTTTAAAATATACTCCATTTTCTCCATTCCAGGTAGAAATTTTATTATTGAATAGGTGGAGTTCTAAACATTTTTAAACTTTGCCAGGAATTCCATTAGTCGATTTTTAAAAATTCTTTAATACTGGATCACCCATACTATACATGTTGATTTGTTTCCAGGGAATTTCTAATCTGTGAGACAGCTTTAATAGTGTTGAGTTGCTTTCCTTTATTAAGGAGAAAATACCGGAATTCTCTCACCTGCGTTTCATTCAGGAATCCTAAGGCAGCCACCTGGTAAATACTCTCAAAGGACAGCCACGTCCCCCACCGCCCCCTCTCCCCAGCTTAGCTTCCTCTGTGTACTATGGAATTGTTCCTACAGCTCGTCCTAGGGTGGGCTCAGCCACGCCGTGCTCCACATCTGAGCACAGTCAGCGGGTGCTTTATCGGAGGGGTTTGGAGAGTGAGGTGCGTGACTTTGGGAACATGTCCCACTGGCTGTTGAAAACTGTCGCGTTGAAATTCAGCCCTCTCCCTGACTGCCTTTCAGTGGCTCCTCGTCTTTGTGCTCACTCTTGGTTTGGATGAACAATCTGAAGGACGCGTATTCACTTTTCAACCTTTGCAAAGGAGAATAGAGTCTCCTACTTCGCTTCACTTCTTTTCTAAGGGTTCCCCAGCTTGTTTTTCTTTGTCGTAACTAATTCTTCTATACGAAACTCCAGATTTCACCTAGTGTAAGCTTAAGTTCTTCAAGACACAATAGTTGAGAGGTGTAGAAATTGATTGAGGATTTAAGTTTGCCGCCCATTTAAGTCAGAGGGGAAAGTTAGCCTGTGAAGTACAAAAAAAAAAGGGATTTTTTTAAAGTTTGTTTTGGAGAAGCCTGCAGTTCAGTCTCCACTGAGAGGTGACCATCTCTGGTGTTGAGACAGTGGTATGTAAATCACTTGGTTGCAGAGACTTTATAGTAAAACTCAGAATAAAATAATCCTAGTTCCTTTTTTGTTACATCATCTCTACCTTTAAGTCAGTATCTGAAAGTCAGGTGTATTCCTGTCCTCATTCTGCCAGAGATCACTGATGTTTGTGAGGCCAAAGTCTTAAACCAGAACCACAGGAGGGCAGTTGTGTCTTGATCTCTAGCAGTAACATTCAGCAAAGTAACGAAGTTCCTGTTCGTAATTGACTAGTTCTCTTGAATTCAGGCATCCTCATAACTGTGTGGTGTTGTGACTTCTGTACCACTTTAGGAGCTTTCCTGGGCTCGAGACAAGCCGGGGCTGCCCCTGCAGTGATGGCCCAAAGCTCCTGTGCAGGGCGCAGCTCCCTGCTGTGACAAGCAGACCCCAAGTGTCTGTCACCTGCAGGCCTTTCAGGAAGCATAGCGGGGCTGCGTTCCACCAGGAGGTCAAGGAGCGACATCGCTCCCTCCGATACTGGATTTCCTGGTCCCTCTCTTTTGACTTCATACCCCAGCTTTAATTTTCTTGTTTTCTGTTGTCAGTAGATCTCTTGCTTCCTATAAAAGCAAGAAGGAAAAAGAATTAAAATCCTCTCCATTTCACTCAAAGGTTAATTTCTTATATTCTTATTCTTCAGTCTTGATTGTCATCTTCCTTTGATCCCTGATTGCTTTCTTGGAAAATCTTTTTTGGGGTCTTGCCAAAAGAGCCTGTTTTTGAAAAAGTCCTGAACATTGGCAAAGTGCCCTTAGTTACGTGGGTTTTATCCTGACTCCGTCACATGCCTGCACTGGAAGGTGACACGTCATCAGCATCAGTAATAAATGCTGTATCTCTGGGTGGAGGCAGAGCCAGTCTGCAACAATTAAAGATCTGCGATAAGCACTGTGACAGGCGGGAAGGTGTGTCTTACTCACCGGTGACTCTCTAGGCCTGCACAGTCAGGCAGCAATGGGCGCACGTTTCTTTGAATAAGTAAAGGGGAGAGTGAGTGAGTAGAGAAGAGGACCCCAGGGAGGAAGCTACTCTTTTGAGAAAGCGGAGTCAGGCCATTGGTTTCAAGAAACGAATGCAGGAACTCGTACGGAGTCTGGTGTCGGGGACTGCCAGCCGAGTCCCCAGAAGAGTGAAGAAGAAACGAAACCACAGTGGAAGATTAGTTTGGAAAAAGATGGAACTTTTCTTCCCCCACCATGAGAGAAAAGGAGAGGAGGATTTGCTAGGAGTTGAAGTCTAATCTGACGTGTTTTCAAACTGTGTTTCTGAGAACCCTGGGGTTCCAGGGAGGGCAGCCTTGGGCATGGCCGGGGGGTGAACTGGGAGGGCCAGGGCCAGGGGAGAACTTCAGCAGTGTCTGCTTTATATGTTGAAGTCTCTCTTGAGATTTCTTTTGGGGGGGGGATGGAGGGAGTGGTGGAGGAGTTTTGCTATTTAAAAATTTTGAAGATTGGGCGTGGTGGCTCAGGCCTGTAATCCTAGAGCTTCAGGAAGCCAAGGAGGATCCTTTGAGGCCAGGATTCAACATAGCAAGACCCCGTCTCTACAAAAAATAGAAAAATTAGCCAGGAGTGTTGGCATATGCCTATAGTCCCAGCAACTTGAGAGGCTGAGGCAAGAAGATCGTGTGAGGTTACAGTGAGCTCTGATGATGCCACTGTACTCTAGTGTGGGCCACAGAGTGATACCTTTTCCCCCCCCAAATTTTTTTTTTCTTTTGGAAAATTAATATAGTCCAAAATCTCACTTTTCAGATTAGAAAACTAAGCTAGAAAATAGAAGAGCTTGGCCCAAGACAACAACCTAGAGGTCCTAGCTCCTCATCATCAGAACTGTCCCTACCGCCCTGTGTCCCTGAAGGGTCTGCACAGCCCAGTGAAGACTGCACTTCCTGGTGGTGGTTTTGCTCACTGCCTGCCTTCTGCCAGTGCCTCAGTATTTCTGAAACACTGAATGTATGCACTGGGGGAATCATGCTTTGCAGTAGTTTCTAGGACTGGGTTGTATCCAGGAGTAGGATTTGCCCATAAGAAGATTTTTTCATATCTGATGGAATTGAAACGAATTCTCAATTATGTTTCTTCAGTTTTTGTATTCATTCAGCAAACACATTAAGCCTCTTGTTTCAAGCAATAACAGTAAAGGTTGCTAAGATACAGTTCTTGCTGCATGAAGTTCTGCCTTCTTAACCACTTACGGAGTATATTACTCAGATTTAGAAGTACTATGATATTATTTTTTTTAAGGAAGAACACATTTCATATTCACACATTTCTTATAACTCAAGGGTGGTTCTTCATCAGTGTCTTCAGACACAACCAAAATGCAGCTGCCTCCTGACCCCAGCAGTGAGCTCTCCCCTCTCCCTCCCCTTCCTCTGCGTCCGCCTCCCGCAGAGCGGCTCCTTATCCTGGATCTTGGACACCAGCTCCCTGCATCCTGGTCTCTAGCTCTTGGGAATCCTGGGAGCCCAGCAAGAATCCCTCAGGCCTGTTGTTGCCACAGAGCAAAGGTCCCAGCCGTTCCCCCCTTGAAGGGACGGAAGGACCCTCCAGGTTCTGTGAAGCCAAACCCGCCCCAGAGACCTGCCCTCTCCTCCCTCCGCCCCCTCTCTCCGAGTCGTGGAAACATCGCTCAAATGGTCACCAAAATGCACACTAAAGTCTTTCTTCATTAACTTGGGTAAATGCAAAACCCAGGCAGAGACCCTGTCCTAAATCAGAGGTAGGAAATTGTCTGAACTGTGGGCGTCTGCACATGGAGCACACAGATGCTCTGGCAGCCTGCGAGCCACTGGAAATCGTGTGCTCCCCAGATTGCCTTTTTCCTCAGCATCTTTTATCATATTTACAGAAGGATGTGTCCTCGAAAAGGTAAATAGGAATCGCTGTTTAGGTGGTTAGCAGACTTTTTATACATAACAGAGTTTAATTTTCAGTTAATGTCAATGAAATTCTTCACTGAGTTTCTTTTAGTGAAGTGATTCTACAGTTATTGCTATGATTGGAAAGTTTTGGAAAGGAAAGATATGGAGGTACTCCTTTAAAGGGGGGGAAAAAAACCAACTGATTTGTAAAGATCTGTTTACTTGGTAATTTGCTAATGACGTTATAGGTCCTAAGCAGGGATGGGGACCTGCAGCCTTAAGGCCACATGTTGCCTTCTAGGTCCTTCAGCCTTTTGACCGAATCCGCTCCAGGTTCCCACCCCTGTAAAGGTGCCCCTGCCCGGCCCATGTGAAACCGATAACGTGAGTTGACCATTCCTTTGCTGAGAGGGGGGTGGTGGTGGTTCCTTTATTTGGCCTTGAAAAAACTCTCATACATCGTCGGGAGTGACAGGCTGTGTTTGACTTTATTTTACAGTGATGAGTTTAAAAGTCACACACGAAGCCACGCGTGGGGTTAGTTGTAATTAACCTGTTCTGCAGGCTGTCTTTTTACCTGCTTCGGTTGTTCCCAGTATCAATAAATACATCAATGGTTCCTTTTTTTTATACATTGAGAATACTTGAGGCCATTAGAGATTTTATTAACAGTCCTAACAAGGGAACTTAGGTAAGGTAGGAAATGTATTCATAACTAGATCATCACGTTGCCCTGGTATTTTAATTACAGAGTGTCCTAAAATAATTCCTGTTGTCTTATGGCCAGGACAGAGATCTGAATATATTTTCATAAGTCACATCAGAGTGTTCTAAGATTGTAATTTACGGGGAAATGAATGTCACAGCCTGGGGAGGAGGACATTTTAATCACTTCTGTGGTATCATGTGTAGAGTTAATGATTCTGTTTGAGTCTTAGATGGAGAAAAGTTATGTACGTATTATTAGTTACTTGAGTGATTTTTTTATTAGACTATTTTTCTCATCTTTTAGAAGTTGTAGAGTGCCTGTTTGGTTTTTCAAATACAGCCTATATCTTAATCCTAGTAGAAGAAAGTAATATTTATTTAAATTTAGATATTTTTCTCCTCTCTAACTACTACCAGAGTTCCACATGTTGTGTACAGTAATTGTGAGATTTTCGTGAGATTTCATGGTATAAATTTCATGGTATAAATTCTGATTTTAAAAATGATTTCTCCGTTGCACATGTCTGACGTCTATCATTGAAAGTAGAGGAAAACCACCAGGAAGGGGAAAGAGAAGGTAGAATGCAAATGAGATAAAAATAACAAAAACACGCTGAGAAGATAAGTAATTATAATTTCAAATAGCATGTGATAGTAAGAACTGGCTCTGTCCCTCACAGCGCCCAAAGTCGCGTCCCACTTTAGAAGGAAAATGGCGCCAGGCGTTGCAGCTCCGCGCCATGCGGGCTGCTCTGGCCTGGCCTCCGCGCTCCCTCTCCCCTCCCCGTAGCTCCCGCCGGACTGGCCACGAGGTGCCCAGAGCTGCACAGGGAACTGCACGGAGGGGCCCGGCGGCCCCGCAGCTCCGCGCCCCCTCACGGGCACGGCCGAAGCGCAGAAGGCTGAGGCTGTGCTCTGCGCAGGCTGGTAAAATAAACCCCCGACGCGCTTGACGTGCGTGGACAAGCCTCCAGCGGGAGGCTCCTACGAGGGAAACGCTGGCGCGGAGGGAGATTGACAAGCCCATCAGCGGCAGCACCGCTGGGCAGGGACAGGCGGCATCGTGGCGGGAGCGTGAACTGGCCTCACCGCCTTGCAGAGCAGTTGGACAACCGCTAATAAAATAAATGCTTCTATAACCTTTGGCCAGCGGTCCCACTTCCGGTAATATACTTTCGAAAAACTCTTGTGCATGTATGTAAAAGGGCATGTGCAAGAATGTTTGTTGCCATATTATTTGTATTGGCCAAAAATTGTATTGAAAACCTTAATACCTAATAACAAGGAAAAGAAAATCATGTTACATACAGTCAATTAAATAATTTGGAGCAATTGAAATAAATTAACTAGAGCCACATTCATCAGTATGGATAAATTTCAAAACCTATGTTATAGCAATAAAGGTGAACTGCAAAAGGCTGACCACAAGGTGCTAGCTTTTCTTAATGTTGCAAACAGGGCGGTTATCCCTTAGCCGCAGCTCTGAAGTCCAGGAGAGCCCTGGAGACTAAAAATTATTTTTGGCCTCAAAAATCTGACCTGACCAAACTCATTTGGCGCCTGCCCCGTACATCTGTTCCCACGCACCTCGCTCTGCTGCTCTGCTCGGCGCAGGGCCGCGTGGTGCGCGCTGCACTGCCCCTCCCCCGCCTCACCCAAGCAGTCTCCCTGTGGCCGGGAACCTCCTCCTCAGGCTGTGACAACTGTCCTGCACACCAGACCCCCGGCGCAGGCCTGCCAAGGGCTTCACTCTGCTGCCAGTCCCGGGGCGTCGCTGCCCCTCCCCCATCCTTTCTCAGAGCCCCTTCATCAGACCTCTCGAGGAGACCCCGTGCCCGTGACGTGGCCCCGTGTCCTGCAGGTCCCTGAGGGATGCGATGGCAAAGCCTGATCTCGCGAGAGGACGCGTTCCGGTCCCCGCGGTGTGAGCAAAGTATTCCTGTGCCTGGAAATGTCTTTGAAACACAAAGTGAACTTGAACTGTAGCCAAATAAGTATTGTGTATTCTCTCATCGGGAAAGAAGTTATTTGGAAAAGTATAAATTGTAAATGGTAGGCTTTTCTAACATGATTTTTTTGTGTTCTTTCCTTTTTTTCCTGTAATTTTGTTTGTTTGTTTCTAATTATGATACAAGGAAACAGCCTCATCTCTTTGTTCCCTCTACTGGCATGTCTGACTCTCAAACCAGCGGATAATTCAAATCTGAATCAATGCTTAGAGATCCGAGTTGCGGTGGGGCCCTCCCTGGCTGGGCACCCGCTCTGGGCCTGGGCCTGGGCCTGGGCCTGGGCCTTGGCCTGGGCCTTGCCCCTTCCCTCCCACTCTCAGTGAGCTCAGACAGGTCTCCCAGGCTCTCAGCCTCCGAGTCTCCATCCTGAGAATGGAGGAGGAGAGGGCTGCCCAGACTCCCTGCCGCAGGGTATATTTCGTGTTATTGTCTCAAGTAATCGAGTTGTTCTGACGTCTGGAAAATTGGCTATCAGGTCAGTATAAGTTTGTTTAGATATGACTGCATGTCATTTATAGACCAATCAATATTAATCAGAAAATTGCTTAGCCTAATAGTGCACACTTAATCAATAGCAGCAATTATCCAAGTAAATCCTTTATATTCAGTCATCTATGGGAAAATTTTATTGAGGGAAGCTGTAATAGGAGCATAAACATTTCTGCTTTCTATTTTTCAGTCAGAAGAGAAGCCACTTTTTAAAAGATTTACATTTGCAAAAAAAATGAATAATTAAGATAGGTTTTTGCTTCATTTTTAAGAGTAGTGATCTAGTTTGAGATATAGAAAACACATGTAGTATATGAAATCATAGCAAGAGCTGAAGGCTTCTTATGTGATGTATTTTGCTATTTTTAATCATTTATGGAACACTTTGTATTTGCAAAGTCCTTGCAAGTAATTTTATTATACATTTAAATATTTTATTGATGTATCTATACATATGGGATGTAAAATGAGACAGGAGCCTTTACTGTGTTATATTTCATATTTGTTTCAAAAATATATGAATATTCATAATCAAATTTTCTCATTTATAAATTTTTACACTCACACAAATTCTAATTGCATTTGAAATCTGTCAGATAGATAACAAATTGAGCTCCCTGGGAGCTGTACAGGCATCAGGGAACTGAACATCGGGAGATTTCATATCTATTGTATCCAAACCCATATATTTTTCAGAAAAAACAAAACAAAACTTTCCTCCTGCTTTAGCCGCCACACTTATTAGTAACTTACACCTTCCATGCTTGGTTTGAAATATGGTAGTGTTCAGCAAGCATGAGTCTGGTCCTTGCATATCCGGTACTGTCCTAGGCACAGGTGTGTTTCTTCCTGGTTTTACAAATAGCAAGTTCTTACTTGCTTCAGAAAAACTGGAAAAAAAAAATTCTTTATTTAACCATTGCCCTTAAAGATGAAAGCTGCCAACTTAAAAAAATAATATAAAAAAACTAAGCACTGCTCTTTTACATTTTAGTATATATGAATATATATACACATATGTGTGTATATATGAGGATGGATACATATGTATTTGTGTATATATGCTATACACAAATTTCATATTATGCTTATACAGTTTGTGGTTTTTATTATTTATCATATCGTAGGCATTTCCCCATATTAAAGAATCTTTTAAAACATTTTAATAGCTGTATAATCTGAAGCTATTATAAATAACCTTGGGATGAATCCATTTGTACAGAAATCTTTTCTGCATGTGTGATCATTC
>NW_012151163.1:930127-948467 GCF_000956105.1 Propithecus coquereli
GCCGTGCCCCGCCCCATGCTAACTCAGGCCCATTTCTTTGTGCATGATTCACTCATCTAGCTTAAAGCCCTTTTTGTTCACATAATACCCCCCAAAAAATCAGTCAATTCGGTACCCCCTCACACATTTTTGAGTTATTTGAAATGTTTGATCATAAATTTAAACTGTTACAAGGATGTAATTAATTTTTAGCACATAGTATGTTGCATGTGTGACTTAATTATGTTTCCATCAGCACGTAGGACTGCAGATTAAGCTCATTCAGCTTTGGGAAATGCGACCCACTTGGCAGCCAGAGCACATCGTACACAGTCGCTCAAAGCAGGCACATGTTATCTCGGAAGAAATCTCACTTCATTTAGTAACCCAGATAAACACATCGGCGTGATCCTGGCAGCAGTCACTCCACTCAGAGGGTTAGTCTTTGGAATCTCTCCCCCCACAGCCCTCGGGGATCCTGTCGTCCCCTCCTGCCCTCTGGCTCCAGCCAGCCTCACCCCCGCCATCCCCCAACTCCGTCCCCCCAGTCACCCCAGCTCTGCAGCACCTCGAATGCTCTCTGCCATATATTAGCTCCCTTTCTCGTGAGTCCACAGGCTTCAGGTGCCAGTGCTGTCTTCGCGGGCTGTCATGCACGTCCACCTTGCGCCCACCCTGTGCCCTCTGCCCCGTGTGGGGTGCAGGTCTCCTCATCCACTCCAAGTGTTCTCGTTCATCTTACAAGACTCCCACCCTGCCCCACCAGGCGCAGGTAGTTTCTCCCGCAGTAGGTGTCCATGAGTTTATGAATCCGTGTGTGTTGTGTGTGTGTAGATATGCACATACGGCGGGCCTTCTGTGTCCACGGCGTCTGCATCCGTGGTTCAGCCCGCTGCAGATAAAAAGCACAGCAGGTATGGCGACCTTTCCAATCCGCGGTTGGTTGACCCTTCGGGTGCGGAACCGCAGATGCGGAGGACTGGCTAAGGGACTTGAGCCCCCAGGGATTTGGTGTCCCCAGGGGTCCTGGAACTAAACTGTGGCAGGTACAGAGGGCCAGCCATATGTGCTTTTGTATGTGTGTGTACAACTTACGATGGATTTGTTGGAACGTAGCCCCATCGTAAGTCAAGAAATGTCTGTATTTATCTCAGCACACTGTTTGGCAGTCACTCATTCTATATGACGGTCCCTCATACCAAATTCACCTTTGCAGTCCTGCAGCCTGGCCCACGGCGCACCCCTGCAGGTGCTGGGTTAGGGCTGCTCGAGTGAGGGAGGGACTGGGTGCGTCTGCTTGCAGCGTCACACAGAGCTAAGCCGGCTTTGCCACCCCGCCTGTGAACGATCCGTCTTGGCCTCTCAGGCGACGCTCGCGGTAACTCCCACAGGTAGATTTTTTTATTCCTTTCCCCAAAAGTTGCTGGTATCCTGACATTGGGCATATTCCGTGAGCTTCCTGATGTCCTCTAGGCAACAGTCCTACCCCAGAGAGCTGAGTGTGGCAGCACTGAGCTCCCCCCACCGTGTCCCTGCTCCCCAGGCACCTTCCTTAAGTGCTTGGTGGCCTCTGTTCTCTCTCTCCTTGTCTCTCCTTGGAGGGCCTGTCTCACAGGTCACCTCTCACCTGTGCGTGCTCGTCCCCAAACCCGCTCCTCCAGTGTGTCTTCTCCTCTGAGCTGCAGCCTCCGCCTGCACGTTTACTAGACACTTCGATTTGACAGTTCCACCGTCTTCTGTAATTGCATAAAACTTGACTGATCTCTGCCACGTCCCCATTGCAGCCCACTTGTGTGGGCAGTGGTGGACTTGCCCCACCGCTCAGATTTAAATGTTAGTGTTTTGTTCACGAGGTGGCTTCTCTGTCTCTCTCATCCGGTCTGACTAGTGACCCCATCACACCAGCTCTGTCCTTGGTCTGTCCCCAGCTTCCCTGCCCCACGGGCCATGCTCCCGCTGTGGTCTGCGCAGGCCCTGCATGCCTGGGCCCAGCCTGTCGACGTGGCTCCTGACTGCTGCTCTCCTCCAGATTCCCCGTCACTGCCACTAGGCCGATGTCTCAAAATTTTTATTTCAAAGCACATTCTTCCGTTTAGCAGCATCTCGTTGGCCCCTCTTGCCTGGAGCTAAGGTCTAACCTCTATGACTTGACGTCAGAGGGCCCCTCGTCACAGGTCCCTGAGCCTGGTGCAGCGCCTGGCCCGTGGCAGGTGCTCAGTACATCCCTGTGAACGAGCGGTGAGACTCAGGTTCCTGCGGCATTTGCCCCGCCACCTTCTTTGCTCTCCTTTTTGGGGGTCACGTTTCTCGCGGCTACATCAAAACCTTGGTTTCTCATTTTCACAACTGCTCATAATAATATTTATTTTGTAATGTTATTACGACAAAAACAATAGTAACAGCGCATACACTTGAGGGGCTTACAGTCGAGCAGCAAGACGTGTGTGAGTGAGTCACGACATTGCAGCGGGAAGGAAGCCTGGAGGGGACAGCTGGCGTTCATGGTGCCTCACGCGCCGCGCTGTTCCCAGCGTGGTCTCACGTCCATCCTGGGTATTGACTGTTGACCCCACAGGAACCACGCAGACTGTTCACATCTCCAGTTCACTTTGAGGTGACTGAGGCCGTGTTGAGTGACTCATCTGGGGTCACGTAGCTAATGATAGCGAGTGAGCTGACACTCACTGCTGCCAAACCTGCGCCCTCACCTGGCGACCTTGGGGTCCACAGAGACGGGCTGGCCGGTGCCAGCGCCCCAGTCCCTGCAGCTGCTGGCCTCCACGGAGCATCTCCGTGTACTCAGGCCGCTTCAGGCCTTGGGATCCCCCACACGGCTCCACCAGCAATGTCACCAGTGCCCGAGGGCTGCTCCCACCACAGCAGCCCCCACCAGCCAGCGTGGCCGCCGCCCCCTGAAGTCCTTCTGCCTCCTGTGCGTCCTGGCCACTGCCCTGCTCTCGGCCTGCGCACCTGCTCCTCATTTGTTCACGTCCCGCTTCTCCCGGCTCGGTGTCCGTGGTCCGCAGGTCCCCAGTGCTCCTACCAGCGTCCCGAACAGGCTCGCGCTGTCGTCCTTCCGTCACGCACGTCTCAGAAAGCTCTCGGTTTCAGCCTCCAGCTTCCTCTGCACCAGCTCCCTGGCAGCTGGAACTGCTAGAGACAGCCCCACAGCCAGGCATCTGCAAACTGACGCTCCTCAGCTCCCAGCGGCCCTTCACCGTGGCACGGCCATCCTTTCTAAGCCATCTGTACTCCTTTCCACCCCGTCCTCCTCATCTGAAAGATGAGTGACCTCCCCAGCTTTGGAGCAGACGTGGAGGCCACAGGCAGGAGCCACTCACGCCCCAGTCCCAGACACGCACCTGCCAGGTCTGCACCAGGTGTCCTGGCTGCAGACTCCCTCAGCCCGAGAGCCCTCCTGACCTCCAGAACCTCACGCCATCGCTCACCCTTCCTTTCTGACGTGTGATCAGCCTTTCTCCAGCTAGATCCTCCTCGCTTGTCTTCTCACACAGCCACGCATTTGGTTCAACACACGCTGAGCCTCTCGGCACCTCTGCCGCTGCCTCATCTCCCCTGCGCCGGGAGGCACCGGCCTTCCCCAGAGCTCCTGGGAGCCGCCTTCCCGTCTGACTTCCAGTCCCATCCTCCATGGAGCCAGCTCTCAACAGGGCCACTAGTAACAACTCCGTCAGGAAGCTGCGAGTTCCCCTCAGGCTGCTACTTGGAAGCCCTCTCTACCCTGGTCACCCGGGACCAGCAACGTCTGCCTCTGCGGCTCTGGACCGTCTCTGGGCCCCTCCCCTCCTGCTCTGGACCATCTCGGGGCCCCTCCCCTCCTGCTCTGGACCATCTCGGGGCCCCTGCGCTCCTGCTCTGGACCGTCTCGGGGCCCCTCCCTCCTGCTCTGGACCATCTTGGGGCCCCTCCCTTCTGCTCTGGACCATCTCGGGGCCCCTGCCCTCCTGCTCTGGACCATCTCGGGGCCCCTCCCCTCCTGCTCTGGACCATCTTGGGGCCCCTCCCCTCCTGCTCTGGACCATCTCGGGGCCCTTCCCCTCTGCTCTGGACCATCTCAGGGCCCCTCCCCTCTGCTCTGGACCATCTCAGGGGCCCCTCCCCTCTGCTCTGGACCATCTTGGGGCCCTCCCCTCTGCTCTGGACCATCTCGGGGGCCCCTCCCCTCTGCTCTGGACCATCTCGGGGCCCCTCCCCTCCTACTCTGGACCATCTTGGGGCCCTCCCCTCTGCTCTGGACCATCTCAGGGGCCCCTCCCCTCTGCTCTGGACCATCTTGGGCCCCTCCCCTCTGCTCTGGACCAATTTGGGCCCCTCCCCTCTGCTCTGGACCATCTCAGGGGCCCCTCCCCTCTGCTCTGGACCATCTTGGGGCCCCTCCTCTCGAGCTCTGGGCCTAACATACAGCTGTTAGCTTTTCTATTCTTGGATGTCTGAAAGGCCCATCTAATTCAACACCTCAAGAATCGGATCAGATCAGTTCCCATTCCTGAGCCTGTGCCCTCCATTGTCCCTGTCTCAGGGCTGGCCTCCCTACCCACCTGACACACTCAGCAGAAGCCAGAGTCCGTGCCCTGCGGCAGACCACTGCCTGGTCAGGTCCCCGTGCCCTCTGCTGCCCTGCTCAGGCTCAGTGCTGAAGAGACTGGTATTTTTTTGAAATTTCTAATCTTGGCTAAGTGCGGTGGCTCATGCCTGTAATCCTAGCTCTCTGGGAGGCCGAGGCGGGCGGATCGTTTGAGCTCAGGAGTTCAAGACCAGCCTGAGCAAGAGCGAGACCTCGTCTATACTAAAATTAGAAAGAAATTGCTTGGACAACTAAAAATACATAGAAAAAATTAGCCGGGCATGATGGTGCATGCCTGTAGTCCCAGCGACTGGGGAGGCTGAGGCAGAAGGATTGCTTGAGCCCGGAGTTTGAGGTTGCTGTGAGCTAGGCTGATGCCACGGCACTCTACCCTGGGCAACAGAGCCAGACTCTGTCTCAAAAAATAAAAATAAAAAAACTTCTAATCTTTAGCAGACTACAACTTCTGTAAAATTCAGTATAGAGAGCAATTAATTACGGGAAAATGAATGGGAAAACATATACCAAATACAGGCCCCTTCTTTGTTATCCTTGCGTTCAGCAGACAGAGCTTTGTCTCATTGATGTGAACGTGTCAGCTTCTCTGCTTGTCCTCACGGACCTGTCACAAACCACTTCGGGCCGACACTGTCCACGGTCCTCTTTGAAGTAAAAGGAAACGAGCTGTTGACCCATGAAAAAGTCTAGACTGAGGTCGGCCAGCAATTTCTGTAAAAGATCACAGGGTAAATATTTTAGGCCTTCTGCTTATATAGTGTCTCTGCTGTGACTGCCCATCTGGTCCATGGTGGCATGAGGCCTTCGACAGCACGCACACAGATGCGTGAGGCTGGACTCCAGCAGTGTGGACAGAACAGGCCGTGGGTGGATCCAGCCCGCAGGATGTACACAGACGGCCAGCGCCAGGCCTGGCTCCTGGGGCGTCCTCCCGACTGCTCCATCCACATCTGCTCAGGTTCCTCAATGTCACCCCTCACTGCAGGGATGTGGGTGTGGTGACGTGACACTGCTGTGGCCTGCGCTCTCAGAAGCCTGCAGAGGCCTGCACGGCTCAGCCTCACCTGCCTCCCACGTCCCCTCGTCCCCACTGTGTCCCCTCAGGCCATGCAGCCGTCACTGTGCTCCTCGTGCTCCCCATGCCTGCTCCTCCCTGGCTAACTCTTCCCCATCCGCAGTGTAGGTCACTTCCCGAGGGAAGGGCGCCCCAGCCTCTGTGTTTAGAAGAGAGGCCACTAGCAGGAGAGCCCAGAATGTTCAGCCTAGGGAACCGGGGAAGCGAGCAGTAATTAATTGCCCCTGGATACAGGATCTGCTCAGATACATAAATAGAACTGGTTCAAACTTGGCAGGGTATCTTTCCCTCTCACTTTTTCACATTTGCAATTCAAAGAGAATATACATAGCTGTTTGTATTATATAAAGTGATTATTGCATTGAATTTAGACTAGAGAAGGCATTTGGAGATAGTTTCAGTAAATTATCTTAACCAGTCTAAAAATATTTCTGGACTGTCAACCAGAACACAGAAATCCTGTAGTACTTGAAACTGTTTTGCCATAATTTGGACAGGTTGGGGGAAGGTGGCACCAGTTCCATCTTCACGTTTGACCAGTGCTTCTCAGCGTCGGTTAAGCGGCTGCACCAGCTGGTGAGGGAGAGCGCAGGCTCGCGGCGCAGGTGACGTGCATGGCGGGGCAGTGGTAGCAGTGGGAAGCTGGCTGCATCGTGCGTGTGCAGTCTCCTCATCACCAAAAACAAAAAAAATGCAAGATTCGTTTGAAGGGATCACATTTGAGTTGTCCCGTTAGTGCCTGGCTGGCTGGCTGGAGCCGCGGAGGCTGCCGCTCACTGCCGGGCGGCAGCAGGTACAGTATAAGGAAAACACGTGGGAGAAAACGTGGAAGAGTTCCTCCGACAGTGAGTTGCCAACACGCCTGCTAGCATGGCCAAAGTCCAGAGCGCTGACGGCGTCCAGTGCTGTGAGGACGTGGAGCAGCAGGAGCTGTCGTTCGTTGCTGGCGGGAATGCAAAATGGTGCAGCCACTTTGAAAGACAATCCAGCAGTTTCTTACAAAACTCAACATTCTCTTACATGCAGTGAAGCAATTCGGTTATTGCTCATATTCCTAGGTATTTCACCTAATTAAGCCCACACACACCGTCAATAGCAGCTTTATTCATGGTTGCCAAAAACTAGCGGCAACCAAGATAGGTGAGTGGACAAACTGGTAATCCATGCTATGGAACGTTATTCAGCTAAGAGGAAAATGAACTCCTGACCCCAGAAAAGACCTGGAGGAGCCGGAGATGCCCGCGGCCCAGGGACAGCCGGTGGCTCGCGTCAGGTCACCGGGCTGACCAAGAATAGAGCCGGCTGTCCTGAAGTCCCTTCCCCCACACGTGCGGTTTCACTAAGCCTGCACACGCCAACACGTACTCAGAAAAGATTCTTCCACAAGGAGGTCGTGTTGGTCCTTGCTGACAGCATTATAAAAAGAAATCATTAATTCACACTAAATGGGAAGAACAGGCTGGATTTATGCAGCAACAACTTGGGAACTTTCTAACTGCACTGTTAACATTTCTAACGTCTGCTTCATACCTGGCGCTGCTACATTACCTCATTTAATCCCCGTCGCTGAGGTGGGATGGACAGCTCAGCTCTGCGAATGGAGCCCACAAGAGTAGACAGCGCACCACGGCCCCTAAACGCCTGAGCTCCACGCTCCTGACATCACACACTCAGCACGCGCCCTCGGCCGCAGCCACCTCCCGCGGAGTTAGAAGACACCGTTAGCTCCCGCCCGGGGAGTCCCAAAGAAGGGGCTGCAGAGCTACTTCCGTGAGAAGTGGAGAACCGTTTTCCTCAGGGGCTCTTCACTAGCAGAGGCCCGTGTCCTCTGTGTCCTCGTGCGCCACGAGAAGATGTTGAGAGGGAGCGGTGCACACGGGAGTTAATATGCAGAAGAGGTGTGTGACGTGCTCTAACATGTATTTTTAAGTATGTAAATTCCTAAACTTCTTGCTAAAGAAGCACATGGCTGCACACAAAATCATTTAATTAATGCTTAAAAAACAGCCTGTTTAATGTCTGTCTCCCTTGCTAGATCCTACACTTAATGAGTCAAGGACATGGTGTTCATTCACGCTTCGATCCCCCACCCCCAGCCTGCGGTCTCTGCCAGGCGGGAGATACTGAAAGGCTGTTTGCTGGCCGACTGCGTAAATGGGCACGCCTATGGTATTCAAAGATAGTGCCTGTTATATTGAGAAAAATACATATTGAGTATCCAGTTCTAGCTTCTTAAAAGATGTAGACATTCTTTCTGGTAATATGTTCCCATTCCTTTGTCCAGTAGCCCCTCCCTCCTGCATTGCATAAGGGAAAAGACAAAGACAGGAGTCCAAGTTAATGCTCCAGTATGTGATGCCAGCCAGCCTTTCCCTGGTGAAGCTGTAGCCAGAAGTCACGTGAAGAATGCTCTGTAGTGACCCACTGGCCTATAAGATGCGATATTAGCATAGTTCATTGATTTTTTTTTCATATTGGTAAATTAGAATTATGTTGAACATATAAAACCACTTAGAGTCACGTGCAGTTCTTACAGATACAAATAAATATATGTAACACGTAGCATAAAATTAAATCATTGACTTTCAGTTGACTAAAAAGGATACCAGTCTTATAGACTGGAGGATGGGGGAGCTTTCCAGTAAAAGTCTTCTGTGTTCTCTCAGTTGTTGAATTTTAATGTTTTTATGATTTTATCATCTCAAACTGTGTCCCGCTTGGCTCTCTTATTGCCTGATTACACGTGCAGTGTTGACAAATGGCACTGCCCTCCGTGCCGGCCAGCTGACTGACCTCGCCACGATCACTGATGGCTGGATGGAGCTGCTTCCAGCGGAGCAGGCAGCCGTGCCTGGTGGCTGTTGGGTCACGCCTTCCGTCATATCCTGCACGTGTGTTTGGGTCACACATTCCCTCGTGTCTTGCAGAGCTGCAGAAACTGGAGGGCGGCGGTGGACCTGTGCGGACGCCTCCTCACGGCCCACGGCCAGGGCTACGGCAAGAGCGGGCTGCCCACCAGCCACACGACAGACTCGCTGCAGGTTAGAACACCTTTGGTTGCTGTACTTTTATTTGGGCTTATCACACTTTGGGGACATGGAAGGGATCGTGGCCTTTCATGCCAATAGAACAATTTGAGCACAAAAAAGTGGATTTTCCTATCCTGAGCTTAATCTCAGTATGAAATTGCCCTGCTTCTTCCTTTCTTGTTTACGCTGTTTATGTTATACCCACGGGAGCTGGAATTCTCACTGTACCCTATTATGAAGTAGCCTTTGTGCACCCCAGAAGCTCACTCACTGGGTGCTCAGCATTTGTTGTCACAGTGGAGACGAGCTGTGGTCTAAGGCTGGCAGGGAGGTTGCCCTCTCCCGGTTGGTGACGGCAGCCGGTGCAGGACCCCTGGGTGTGTCTGGAAACAGCGGCGTGAGCGGTCGGTTCTGTCTGCCCCTGGGAGTGAGCGTCCACGTACCGTGGGTTTGCTTTTCTTGGTGTAATAATATCACTTGCTCCAAAATTTAAAAAATAAAAAGAAATGCACAAAATAGAGTTGTAAATGAAAGGAAGCTCTGACGAGAAGGAACAGCTGCGAAATTTTATAAATTTTTACCTTTTCCTGGGGAGTTTTTTAAACAGATTTTCTAACTTACTTGGGAATCCCCAGAACTAAACGGATCACCAGACACTCTGAAAGCTTGAAGAGCTTGTGAGAGGAATGACTCTGGGGAGAGCCGATGGCTTGCTTATTTCAGGCAGCCTCCTTTCTCTTCAGTCCCCTCCCCCAAGAGGGGACCGTGTACGGCCACGGTCCCCAACCCCTGGGCTGCAGGACCACCACCACGCCGCACAGCGGCGGGGGAGCAGCGGGCGAGCAAGCGAAGCCCCACCTGCACCCACAGCCCGAGCCCCACCCGCCTCAGATCATCGGTGGCCTCAGACCTGCACAGGAGCTCGAGCCCCACCGCGCACGGCGCGTGCGGGGGACCCGGGTCGCGCTCCCCGTGAGAACCCAGCACCTGATGGTCTGAGGTGGAGGCCAGGCCGCGACACCCCCTGCCCTCCCCCGCCCCTCCTCTCCGTGGGAAACTGTCTTCCAGACAGCCAATCCCCGGTGTCAGAAAGGTTGGGGACCGCCGGTGTAGGGGAAAGGTAAGAGCAGCTCTAACTCGAGACACGCGTCCTCCGTCCCAGCCTCTCCATCCGTTGATCTGCTCAATCGTAGGTTATTTTCTTTCTGTTTCTCTCAAAGCCACACCACGCCCAGTTCAGGCCCTCAGTGGAATGTCGCTTTAGCCACCTGTGTGAACTTACTTCGAGTCCACGCACATTTATTCGATAAACTGCCGCCAAAATGATCTTAGAGCACAGTTTTGATCATCTTGCTTTCCTGATCAGGAGGCTGAGCGGGGTCAGTTGAGCCCAGGAGTTGCGGGCTGTAGTGCGCTGTGCTGATCTGGTGTCCACACTGAGTTCGGTACCGTTGTGGTGACCTCCTGGGAGAGGGCACCACCAGGTTACCTAAGGAGGGTGAACTGGCCCAGGCTGGAAACAGAAGAGATCAAAAACTGTGAATAGCCTCCCACTGCCTGCCAAATGAAATGTAATCTTCTCAAACCTTCCACACCATAGTCACACAGACGAACAACGAGAAGATCATTTGAGCCAGGCATGGGGCACCTGCAGTACCAGCTACTTGGGAGGCTGAGGCAGGAGGATTCCTTGAGCCCAGGAATTCAAGTCCTGCCTGGGCAACATAGCAAGACCCCATCTATAAAAAAAGAAAAATAAGACCCTTAGACTCAGTTTGATTCTCATCTTTTAATTCTGTTACTTGCTATATGATCTTTAGCAATTGCTTCTTTTTTACTTCATTTTTAAGCTTATTTCAGGAATTCTTTTTTTAATTTTTAATTGACAAATAAAAATTGTATATATTTATCATGATGCTTTAACATATGGATACATTGTAGAATGGCAAAATAAGCTAATTAACATATACATTTCCTCACGTACTTATCGTTTGGGGTTTTTTTTTGTGATGAGAAATTTAAAATCTCTCTCAGCAGTTTTAAGTGCACGATACGTTGTTATTCGCTGTGGTCACCGTGTTGCACAATTGCTCTCTTGAACCGACTCCTCCCGTCTGACTGAAATCCTGTGTCCCTTGACCAGCACTCCCCAGCATCCCTGGGAACCACCATATTCTACTTTTCGCTCGACGCGTCTAACCTGTTTAGATCCGCACGTGAGCGAGAACGTGCAGCGTCTGTCTTCTGTGCCTGGCTTATTTCATTTAGGGTAGTGTCCCCAGCGTCATCCCTGTCACCACACATGACAGGGCTTCCTTTTTAAGACTGAGTAGTATTCCACTGCGCATGCACGCCACATTTTCTCTATCCACTCATCCACCCGTGGGCGCTGAACACACTTCATTTTTCTCATCGGTAAGGTGAAAATGAATTAGGTCATATCCGGCGGTACCTTATAATTCTAGAAGTCCTGACCCTGGAGCTCTCTGACGAGAATTCCCAGTTTCCTCACTGCACTATGCGTGCCGGCCACGCGGGACCTCCCCTTGCTCAGGCGCTTCCCACGCCGTCCACACTGGGCGTTTGTTCCGACCATGCCCTGCGTCCGTGGGCCCTTCCTTAGCCAGTGGCCTGCGGAAGTTCTGCACCTCTCAGAGCTGTGCTCCAGCACGGCCCAGTTACCTACAGCCCACCCTGCTCTCCTGCCCCCCGCACCGCCCATTTTTGCCATCGGTCCCCACCCCCTCCAGGTGGTAAACTCCTCTGCGAGGGGCCGTGCATGTTTATCTTCCCAAACCTGGTGTGGTGCTTTGCACACACACTCTGCTCAATGCGTATTGTTTACTTACTGAGTAAACAGTAGTATGAAATTGTGTACATCATTATTATTAACCTCAAGATTCTTTTTTCTTTTCTTTTTTTTGTTGGAGATGGGGTCTTGCTGTGTCGCCCAGGCTGGACTGGTACTCCTAGGTTCAAGTGATCCTCCCACCTCAACCTCTCAAGTAGCTGGGACTACAGGCGTGTACTGCCATGCCCAGCTGCCAGAGTATTTTTACAAACACGGTTATGCAAAGCTGCAAAGATGGACGGTTAGGTTAGCCCCTGTTTTAATGTTAGAGATCAACCTCTGATACCGATTAATAGGAAATAGGAATTTCTGAAACTGATACACGTAGATAACCTATTGTTCCATTCTGTTTTGTGTTTTCAGCTTTGGTTTGTGAGGCTGGCACTGCTAGTGAAGCTGGGCCTTTTCCAGAATGCCGAAATGGAATTCGAACCCTTCGGGAATCTCGATCAGCCGGATCTGTATTATGAATACTACCCTCATGTATATCCTGGGCGCAGGGGTAAGGCAGTGATGGTTAGCATTTGTGCATTTGCATATGTTTTGCTGTGCTTCGCTTTGATTTATGAATGATTAGGTATCCTCCGTTTTCTTTATGTGCCCAGTCCTGAAAAGTCAAGTAAGTACCTTGCAACAAGCCTTGACTCACAGAATGATCTCACTCGGCTTTGTAAATCCACTGACCTAGCAGTGCTCACTGCTGCGTTCGTGTGTTCATCTAACAGCCGTTCATCAAGCACCTGCTGCGTCAAAGTGGTGCAGTTTGCTGCGGGGACTTGGGTGGTGGACTTTCGAACTGTGCTGCACGGCAAAAAGTAATTTCGTATCACAGCCTAGCACGTATATGTGCATATAAGTGAAACAGAAACATTCCTAAAACAATACTCAGCCTTACCACGTGGCGCACGCTGTGATGTTTTCTATTACTGTCTATTCTGATTTAATTTATTTTAAAAATCTGGTTATGGCCCACCCACTGGGTTACAGTCGCACCATTGTCTGGAAAACCCTGGGCCACGGCATAGGGCAGTTCCAGGAGGGTGGCAAGAAATAAGAAGTGAGGCGGGGAGGGCAGACTACGGAGACCTCCTGGGCAACCGGGAGCCTTGAAGTGGGGAATGCACGCCCCCTGAGGGAGGACCTTACAAATATGTTTGAAACCCCACGTGAAACAGAAAACAGTCTCGGAAGGATGTCTCTGGAGAGGCAGTGGAAGCTCGGTTACTGAAAGCCCGGGCTCTGCAGTCAGACTTCCTGGTCGACTCGGGAAACTCGGGCTAGTTCGTTGGTGTCTCTGTGCCCAGTATCCTTACTGGTAGAGCAGCTGATAATCCTGCTTGCTTCCTAGGGCGTCATGAAGATTAAATGATGTCATGTAGGTAACTTCCTTGGAACCGTGGCTGACACATGGTTATAATTGCTGCATTTGCTGTTTTTCTTATTCTGTTCTGAATTAACCAGTAACACATGTGACATTCGAACACTGCTCTTCTTTTGTGAGATCAAGCGGTCGGCATCTGTTGGATGCCACAGTGGAGCTACAAAGAGTGGTCCTGGTTGTCAGGAAACTCAGAGCCTAACTGGAGGTAGAAAATGCAGAATATAACAGTACAAGAGAGTATAAAGACTTGCTTAATGATAAAGACAATAATTGCTATAGAAGTTTCAAAACATTTAAATCAGCATTCTTTTTAACTCGGTTGATACTGGCAGGTAAAGAGATGAGCTAAGAAGGCCGGAAGTAAAGACACATCTTTCAGCTGCTTTTGTGTTGCTCTTTCCTCAACACCCGGGCTCTGTTTCCCTGGAGGATACAGGAGAGGACGGGGGTCAGTGTCTTCCGTCCTCCATGCTTCGTCCCGTCAGCGTTTCCTTTCACGCGGCATTGGTGGGAACCAGTCAGTATAGTCCTGAGTTACCCCAGAATGGAAGAGGACTTTTATCATTTTGGGTGTGGGATGCTTTTTGACCTTTAGCCTCACTAGTATCAAAAATGTTTCTTCCTTATGATCAAAGGAATTTACCCCTTGTAGAAAAGAAAAATCAGAAAGGTAAGTTTTAATACCTAAAACAGCACATAAACCAGAAATTGTCTTGGCCGGGCGGCATGATTTCGCGGAAGCGAACCAAAGCCAGGTGGGGCAGATGCAGTCAAGAGGGACCAGCCACGACGCTGTCGTCCACGGAATGGGACTCCGCTGCACTGTTGTCTGTGGACGTAGACTCAGGCCTTGACATGTGACACTTCTCACACCCAGTAGCCTGTGCGTCCTATGAGCCTTCCACATGCCCAGGGAAAGACAGACCGAAGCCAGGAGAATGCTCAGAATATGGCCCATCTGCCTGGGCGTGGCCAACAGATGGAGGAAGTGAGGTCAGAGGGCTTCTAGGACTTTCTGAGGTGCCCCTTGTTGGCATCACTGACCTGGTTGGGTAAACACGTCTTTACTTCCTTCCAGATGTTTCTTCTCCCGCACCCTGGTTGTGAGCGCGGTCACTGGGGAGCAGGGCTTTATCCTCCTCCGTCTCCATGAATACATCTCACCTGTGTCCCTCCCTGAAGTTCACCCGTCCACTCCGCACGTAGGTGATTCCCACAGCCCCGTGCATTCAGAGATGCAGCCACCCTGGTTGTTCAAGGAATACGCTTCTAGCTTGTAAATTAACAGGGCTCCCTGACTGTGTCATTGCCACTTTGTAGCCATCGGAGAGTCATCCTTGCATATAAGACCATGAGCAAACTTCAGCCCAAAAAGAGGAGTGTGCCTGTCCTTTCTTAACAGTTGTGATGAAAAGATAGAAAGGTTTAAGGCATTGTTAAATGGGGAAGTTTGGGGATGTTTCTATTTAATCAAGTATGCCTGGAGGCTTTGATAGTCAAGAGACGACTGTTCCCATATTTCTTATCATGGGCAGCTATGTTTTCCTTCAGCATAAAAAAAAAAAAACGATTTTTCCCTCTGAGGCTGACTACAGCCCCAGCGTCTCCTCCAGCCCTGCCCTTCCCGCCTCGTTCACACTCAGGCGAGAGTCTGGACCCACTTCTGTGGGACTCTCTGCCTGGACCTGGGCATCGGCAGCTGATTTTGATAGGTGTCTTGTCTGCTGCCAACGAAAA
The DNA here is from genome assembly GCF_000956105.1 of Propithecus coquereli. Taxonomy (NCBI): domain Eukaryota; kingdom Metazoa; phylum Chordata; class Mammalia; order Primates; family Indriidae; genus Propithecus; species Propithecus coquereli. The sequence goes on from NW_012151163.1 coordinate 944,783, forward strand.
CTCAGGACTCTGAGCACACAGGCCCCTCTCGTACTGGTTCTGAACTCCAGGTGCCCCGGCCCGCGGCTGCATGAGGTGCTCAGGTGTCTTTTCCTGTTGAGGTCCACATACAACAGGATTGTACGTTCAGAACAACGATGCAGACGTCAGCTGCTTCTGCATTTGTGAGTAAGACTGAAAGGCAGGTGTTTCCTCTGGTGGCCAAACCAAAACCTCCAGCTCCCGTCTCTTCTGGTCTTTGCCTCCCTGAATGCTCAACATCCCATTGTAGGTGCCACGTTGTAACGTACTGAACACGCTGCTGCACGTTCACCGTCTTTAAGAGAGAAGTTTGATGGAGATGACACTGAGCTTCCTTTAAGATAAGGAATAAAAGCTCTTAGTTCAGGTGTGGAACTGCCTGTCCTCCTTCCCCTCCTGTTTGAGGACTTCTTTCCTCAGGACGCGCAGGAACGTATCGTCTCATTCTGCCTGAAATTAAACTGCATTGGTAAGTGAGTAAAGAGAAGATAGTAGCTATGCATCATTAAGCAGCTAATTTAAATTATGAGATAGACATAAATCATACATATGTTTTAGCTAAAGTGTATTAACATTCATCCACAATAATACGCTGAATGTTTACTAATTCTTCTCATTTTGTAGTGTAACAAGCATAAATGTAAGATTTTGATTCATTCATTTCATTTTAGCTTGCAATACATAAGCAAAGCAAGTCGTTAAAATGTGCTTTAAAAAGGAGGCTTTAACGACATAAACAAATAATTTTTATGAATGAGCTTTAATATATTTCATTTAAATATTGGGCATAATTTTTACCCATTCAGAATATTCATAACAAGACATGTAATGAATTGTGGGTAAAAATCATAAAGTTTTTTTCTTTTAAATTTTCATCCAAGAAAGGAACGAACGCTATTGTGGCCAATATAGTTCTCTGACATTTCTACCAAATTTAGTCAATTACTTTCAGCTGCCCTCAAAAAAAAAAAAGAAAAAAGACAGATTTGCTTCCTGGTACTTAGCACTGTCTTTCAATTGGTGGCTTGGGAGTCTCCCTCCTGCTCCAGGAGGAGCCGTGAGGACAGTGGTCAGAGCCGCACACGGTCTGAGTGGCAGCAGACTGTGACCTCGGTGCCCCTCTCTTCACTGGCTCTCCCTGCTTCCTCTGATGCTCCCCTTCCGCTCCACGCATTGCGTCTTCCCCTCGTGGGCTGTATATCCGTCCCTGGAACCCAGGGCCCAGGAGCTTTTTGTCAGACTTTATCCAGTGGGTGGAGGGGAGTCATTAGAGGCTCAGATTTGGTGTTTAGGAACCAGCCGGCTGAGGGTCGGGCAGAGTGTCACATCTTTTCATTAAGTGGCAGCTCCCTGCCTCCCTGCGAGACACACGTAAAGGCCGTGCGGCTTCGGCGACCTCAGACTTGGCACATGAAACTCAGCAGCTGACTCTTCTGTCTGGTTGTCATACGGCTTCGGGAAACTCAGGATCGGGGTTGGTCACGCTGGTAGAAAGATGTCAAGACAACAAGAATAAAAATAGTTTGCAGAAAACTTGCTCTTAGCCACTGTCTTATCTCTAAAAATTGAGCTTCAGTCGCATAGTGATACCATGTATCATGTATCTCCAGGGACAGAGAAGAAGATAAGTATATCTTAAAGTCGCCCTTCCTGTTTGTAGTTCTCTGACTTTAAAGCAGAGTCCCCCATCTGCGAGTCCTAGTCACGGTTCAGGCAGAGAGCTCCTTAGCTACACAGGACGTCACCGTTCTTTCCGGATCGAATGACTTGTGCACATTCAGATATTTTGATTTTTCTATATTGTTCGCATCTAATTACTATTTACTTTTATTTTACGATTATTTTACTATTTTAACAGATTTTTAAATACAAATATTTTAACATTCAATTAACAAATATAACCGTTCTTCATACTGGCTTCAGACCTTTTTTGTAATAAATGAAAGTGTTCGTTACTGTTCCAGCCTGTGCCACAATTTCATCCCCTCCCGGAGGCAGTCACAAGTGTGGAGTTGTTGGGTCTGCTTCCGGATCGTGTTTTTACACACTCGCTTCATACACACGCACGGAAATGCAGACGTTCTTATAGATCTCAAGAGAGTATTGTCTTACATGCTTTTTAAACGTGATTCATGAAGCATCTTTCTTCCTTTCGCTTTTCCTTTTCCCACTTAACCTCGTTCATATCCGTCCACATCCATGAGGCGAACAATTAGGATCAATCCAGTTTGGGCTCAAGAGCAGCGGTGTTATCAACATCCTCGTACGTGTCTCCCTGTACACGCGTTCAAGAGGTTCTCTGAGGCATTAATATAAACCAAGAGTGGCGTTGTGAGGTAGCGTGGCGTTTGCGTTTTCAGCTTTATGAGAAACAGCCCAGTTCCTTTGCAAAGTAGCTATGTTAATCTCCACTCCCAACAACAGTGTATGTTTTGTTTCCCTCCTTGTATAGCGCTGAGCACAGTCGGACTGTGACCTGGTGGGTCAGAAATTCTGCCTCTTGTCCTGACTTACGTCTTTCTGACTCCTGCCCAGTGCTCGTGTCCTTTGCTGGGGCGTCCTCTTCAGGGGCTCACACGTTCGCAGTCCCGGCCTGTGTTTCTGTTGGGTTATCTCTCTGTTGTGGATTTGTTGATGTTCTTTCTGTAGTTTAGGTATTTAATGCTGTGTCATGTATTTTGGAAATATTTTCTCATGTTCTGGGAAATACCATTTCCAACCCTGAAAAAAATTCTAAATTAAAAATACCAACATAACCAGTTTTGTTTGAAAAGTAACACATTTTAGGAGTATCGTCTTGCTTCCACATACCATTGCATCAGGAATAATAGACTGACGTAAACTGACCATCCGCATGTCATGGCCAGGCAGGTCGAGACAAGTAAAGGCATCCACGCACAGCTTTCTGACTCGCTTTCCTGTCTGGGCTGCGGCGCACTGTTGCTCACACCAGCTGCTGGCTGTGGAGACAGCCCTGGGAGATGCACTGTTGGAGGAAGAGTCTACGCAGTAGCTGACGTGCATCTCTTTACCTGGAGCCTCAGGAGCTCTGAGGCACCCCCCGCCCCCGCATCCCCGAGCGCACGTGTCAAATGCGCACCCTCTCCCGGTGCGCCCTCGAGTTCCTGAGCCACCAGCCGCTTGGCTGACCTTTAGCGGGAGTGAAATGGGATACGCAGTCGGCTTAGCGTGTGGTCTCTGGGACCCCTATCCACAGAATCTTTGGCCGTGTAGACAGACAGCCCCAGTAATCTCCCCACACACTCAGCTGGCCACTGTCGCTGCCGCCTCCGCGTCCAGCCCTCCCTGGAGGCCTGCCGCCATCCCGCCCCACAGGGGAGAAGCAGTGGTGAGGTCATCGGGCACCAGCCTTGCCCAGCACCAAAAGTATTCTTGTTTTTGTCTGTTTGTCTGAAATGTTGACAACTTCAGAATTACTTTTCATGTTAGTGCTTTAAAATACCTTTCCAAAGTCCCACACGGTTTCTTTTTTGAGAACCATTCTTCATATGCCTGTAATAGCCTTAATTTTCCTTTAATTAAAGTATTTTTGATTTTGTATTTATTACAAACGGATTGTTTGTAATAGAATAGAACAGATTGTTTCTCCCACTATAGGGTTTGTATTCATGAGAGGTGTTTTGTTTTGTTTTGTAATTTTTTT